>NW_003852396.1:16648969-16677581 GCF_000181295.1 Otolemur garnettii
GCCTTAGCCACTTGAGCCACAGGTGCCGAGCCAGGTACTCTATTTAGAGTAATTCTTACAATTTAATAAATATAAAAGTCAATTTTCTATTAAAAATCAGGGGTTTTGTCAAGTATAGTGGTGTGCGCCGTTAGTCCCAGCTACTCCGAAGGCTGAGGCGGGAGGATTGTTTGAGTCTAGGAGTTCAAGGTCTGCCCTAGAAAACATAGTAAGATCCCATCTCCAATAAATAATGAGTTTCTCAACACTGAATTCTCCTGTGAAGGATTTCAGCCATCACAGTTGGAGGGGTCTTATTACGAACATATTATAAATGAAGAGACTGAGATTTAGGATAATTAAACAATTTGCCCAAAGTATGCAAGTCCTTGGAAAGCCAAGGCATTTTTATATTTATGTAATTGTTTTTTCACAGAATTTGGTCAAGAACGTCAAAAATTTGTCTCCCTTAAAAACAGAAAGAGGACGAAACTGGAGAAATCCAAAAGATAATTAATAGTAATGTGTGTATTTCAGCTTCTTAATTTTGACCAACCTACCACTGTGATGTAAGATGTTGTCAATGAAGGAAAATGGATGAGGAGAATGCAGGCACTCCCGGTGCTATCTTTGCAAATCTTCTATAAAAGTATCCCAAAAGAAAAATCTTATTTAAAAAAAAAATCTATCTCCTATTAGACTGTTGAGAAGTCAGTCAAAAGTACTTATTAGCCTTTAAGATGATGGTTGACCTATCTCAGAAAACTTTCCAAGATCATTTAGTTACATAGAAAAGAAAAATTCACAGCCTTCCTTGGCATCGTTTTCTAGTATCTTTTAAGCTTCATATCAGGAAATGAGTTTCAAAAGCTAAATTAAACCTTTCCCATTTCAACTGAAGTCTATTTCTCATTCATTCAACATTTTTGTCTCTTCTGTTTCATAAATAGCAGCTGTTCATCATCACTCATGCAACACGTAATCATATGCTTGCAGATCTAGTTTTCCATGAGCAGAACATCATATAGCTTCTTTGAACATTTAAAAATCAATCAGGAAGAATTTACTAAATGCCATTTATGTGCAAAGCAGTATGGTAATTCCAGCGGGTGGGGAGGACAATAGAAGGGAAAATAAGATGTGGTCCTTGTCTTCGAAAAGCCTAATATTCTTCCAGCATTAAAAAATGTCTCATGCATTTAATAAATATTTACTGAGTACCACTCTGTGCCCGACACTGTTTCAGGTGCTGCAGAGACTCGATAATAAGCAAAACCAGACAGGTTCCTGCTGTCTTAGAGCTTATTATTTCTTGTAGGAGAAACAAACATTAACCAAATAATCACCAAATAAAGGTAAAATTACAGAGAATGGTGAATAGTAGGAAAGGGAAATATAAGATTAGGATTGCTGCTAGCCCATGTGATAGCTCTGTGAAGTTTTTTAAAAGACACCTCTGTAGGCAGAAACAGCCCAGAGTAGGTATAGGTTGGCAAGCAGACTGTGCCTTCGGTGAATTAGAAAAAATGCACCCCTTCCTTAAGGTTGATACAGCCCTGCTCCATGGCAAAGGCTTTGCGAAGGGAATACAAAATGAATTTCAGCTGTAGTTATCACCATGAACCATCTGCACTAGAGTACACAGCAGCCCCACAAAGGCTCCATAAACACAGACATATTAATAACAAAGTGAGGCTTGGGAAGTTTTCCCTGAGAAGCACAAGAGTGAAACTAAAGAATGGGAGTTAAGCAGGTGGACAAGAAATAATCTAGGGAGTACTAATAGCGTGCGCAAAGATCAGGAATGTGTTGGGCAGCAAATGCCACTGGTAAAATGAAAGGTCAGTGCGAGTGAAGAACTGGAAAAGCAATGGGAGTGTGGTAACAGAGAAGGCTAGAAAAGAAGGTAAAGGAGCAGATGGTGCTGGAGCTGTAGACCAGCTTAAGATTGCTGTGTTAAAATATATCTCCTGGCTCCCCAGTGTTGCACAGTGGTTACAGCGTCAGCCATATACGCCCATACACCGAGGCTGGCTGGCCGGTTTGAACGCAGCCCAGGCCAGCTAAACAACAATGGCAACTGCAACAACAACAACAACAACAACAACAAAAATAGCCAGGTGTTGTGGCGGACGCCTGTAGTCTCAGCTACTTGGGAGGCTGATGCAAGAGAATCGCTTAAGCCCAAGAGTTTGAGGTTGCTGTGAGCAGTGATGCCACAGCACTCTACTGAGGGCGACATAATGAGACTCTGTCTCAAAAAATAAATAAATAAATAAAATATATCTCCTGCTGATAAGGCTTGTACAGAAGGACCTAGAATGACATTGCTTTGTTTCATTTTTCATTGATATTTTATTTGTATGCAGTGAAATGCACAGGTCTTAAGTAGATAGTTTGATGAGTTTTGACATAGGCATACACCCATGACCTACACTCTATCAAGCTATAGGTGGAACTTCCAATACTTCAGAAAGCTCCCCACTTCTTCCTCATGAAACCCCTCCTTTCTTCATCCCCAGGCGACTGCCATTCTATTTTTCCTGTATAGGTATATCAGTTTTGCCTATTCTAGAACTTCATATAAATAGAATAATTCAACATGGGCTCTTTTGTGTTTGGCTTTTTTTGCTTAGTATGTTTTTGAGATTTATAAACTGGCACTAACTTTTAAAGAAAAATACAGTCTCGATTGTAACAGGCAGAAAAGCCATCTGGACTGCTCGTTAAATCGGAGTTGCCTGAGCCTCATCCCAGAGACTCTGATACACTAGGCTGTGGCACAGCCTTTCAATGTGCGTGTCTAACAAACTCACAAGTGGTGCCACTACTGTGGATTCAAGGACCTCACTTTGAGAATCACTGTTCCATGTGATAAGATCAGACGTGTCTTATGAACAGTTTCAAGAAATGTATCTCCTTGTTCAATAAACATTTTCTTAAGTACCATCTATGTGCCAGGCACTTTCTAGGTGCTGGGATTCAAACATAAGTAAAACATTATGCTTTTCCTCTACTGATTTGTAGCCTGGCAAGGAAAGACAGAAGGAGTAAATCACGTGAGTATTTCTAGCTGTCTTAGAAAGTCTGTTCATTTAATAGTGGACAAAATCCTAATAGAGAGAAAGTGCTTTTGCTTTCCAAGGTCAATATACCACAAGAATAAAAGCAGGACTGTAGAATGGATCCTACCCTGGACACAGGATTCCTCACTGCTGAGCTGACTGCAAAGATGATCCAGCAGACCTGCTTTGCGGTTTTCCATGCAAACATCTGATACGATGCAAAGTGGTATCCATGCACTTAATCCCCTCTGTAACTATCACGCTGGCACTGTATAATCCACATATATAAAAATTTCTTTTTTTTTTTTGAGACAGAGCCTCAAGCTATCACCCTGGGTACAGTACCCATGGCATCACAGCTCACAGCAAGCTCCAACTCCTGGGCTTAAGCGATTCTCTTGCTTTAGCCTTCCAAGTAACTGGGACTACAGGTGCCCACCTCAACGCCCGGCTAGTTTTTGGTTGTAGTTGTTACTGTTGTTTGGCAGGCCCAGGCTGGGTTTGAGCCCGCCAGCTCTGGTATATGTGGCTGGTGCCTTAGCTGCTTGAGCTACAAGCACTGAGCCTAATCCATATTTTATGGATAAAGGAACTATAGCTCAGAGAGGGTAAAAATTTAGATGAAGCCTTTCAACAATTAAGTAGCAGAATCAGAATTCAAGCCCAGATCTTGTTGACCCAGGTGTTGGTCCTTTTAAACACTAGCTTGCAGCTCTCTGGAAGAAAACAATAAAGTTATTCATAAATAACTTTAGTGCTGCTGAGGACTATCATAGAAATAGTCAACAAAGAATACAGTACTATGAAAGCATTGGTAGGGAATTCTAATTTTAGCTGGGCAGAAACATGAGAAGGCTTCCTGAAGAGGTAGGAATTAGCTTGGAAAGTGAAGGTTTGCCCGTGTTATCCTAATGGAGTCTGAGAGACAAAGATAATCCAAGAGCTGCAAATGCTATATTCCAAACCCTAGAAAAATATATTTTACTGGGGATAAAGAAAGGTTTATCAGCTTGGTGCCTGTGGCTCAAGTGGCTAAGGCACCAGCCACATACACCTAGGGTGGCGGGTTCGAATCCAGCCCGGGCCTGTCAAACAACAATGAAGGCTGAAACCAAAAAATAGCCAGGCATTGTGGTGGGTGCCTGTGGTCCCAGCTACTTGGAAGACTAAGGCAGGAGACTTGCTTGAGCCCAGGAGTTGGAGGTTACTGTGAGCTGTGATGCCACAGCACTCTACCTAGGGGGATAGCTTGAGGCTCTGTCTCAAAAAAAAAAAAAAAAGAAAGGTTTATCAGGATCAAGTATAGCTTGAAGGAAAGCGCCCTTGTGATTATGCTGTGCCTGATTTACCACATAACAGTCATGCATCGCATAAAGATATTTCAGTCAATAGCAGACCACATATACGATGGCCCCATGATATTATCCTGGAGCTGAAAAATTCCTGTCACCTAGTGACATGTTCCTGTAATAAAGTGATTACTTGTGTTTGTGGTGATAGTGGTGTAAACAGACCTACTGCAGTGCAGCCACTTAAGAGTCTAGCACAGGGGTGTCCAACCTGCGGCCCCTGGGCTGTGTGCTGATTTTGTGAGGATTTTTTTTTTTTGCTTATCTGTGATGTTGCATATAACCAAAAGTATGCATGGACCTTTTTTTGTTGTTAATCACCTTTCATTAGTGTTTGTATATTTAATATGTGGCCCAAGATAACTCATTCTTCCAGTATGTGGCAGAGAAAAGAAAAAAGGTTGGATAATCCGATCTAGCATATTGAAATATGTACAGCTAGCTGCCCTCCTCAACCCCTACCCAGTTGGTACCAGTCTATGGCCTGTTAGGAACTGGGCTGCGCAGCAAGAGGTGAGCAGCAGGCAAGTTAGTGAAGCTTCATCTGTATTTATACCCAGTCCCTGTCACTCACATCACCCTGAGCTCCACCTCCTGTCAGGTAAGTAGCAGCAGTAGATCCTCATAGGAGCATGAACACTACAGCAAACTGGGCATGCTGCTCACTTCATATGAGAATCTAATACCTGATGATCTGAGTGGAGATACAATGTGCTTAAATCATCTCCATCTCCCACCCACCTCACTGCCTCCAGTCCACGGAAAAATTTTCTTTCATGAAACCGGTCCCTCGTGCCTATTTATGTTGGGGACCAGTGATGCACAGTACATACTTGATAAAGGTAATAAATGACTGTTACTGGTTCATGTATTTATGATACTATATGTTTGACCATTATTTCAGAGTGTGCTCCTTCTATATAGAGTGTGTATGTTTGAATGTGTGTGTATATATACACATATATACACACACAGATATATACATATTATATATACAGTTAACTGTAAAAACAGCCTAAGGCAAGTCCTAAGTAGGTATTGCATAGGAAAACATCACTGTCATAGGAGTTGACAGCTCTATGCATGTTATTGGCCCCGAGGACCTACCAGCTGGACGAGGTGGGAGGCAGTGATATCGATGAGACTGACCCTGTGTAGGCCAAGGCTAATATGTGTGTTTGTGTCTTAGTTTTTAACACAAAAAGTTTAAAAAAGAAAAAATATATATACATAATTTTAAAAATAGAAAAAAAGCTTTATAGAATAAGGATGTGAGGAAAGAAAATATTTTTATACTGTTTTAAATGTCACAGTGAGCTAAAGTTAATTTAATACTAGAGAAAGAGGGGATGTCTTTGGTTTTGTTTTGTTTTCTTTTTGAGATAGAGTCTCAAGCTGTCATCCTGGGTAGAGTGCAATGGCATCATAGCTCACAGCAACGTCCAACTCTTGGGCTCAAGTAATCCTCTTGCCTCAGTTTTTCTATTCTTAGTAGGGACCAGGTCTTGCTTTTGCTCAGGCAGGTCTTAAACTCATGAGCTCAGTCTATTCACCCACCTCAGCCTCCCAGAGTGCTAGGATTACAGGCATAAGCCTCTGAGCCCGGCCTTGAAGAAAGAGTTTTTTAAAAAAGTTAATTTAGTCCAACTAACAAACACAAGAAGCAAAACCTAATTGTACCCTCATAGTAAATTGAAATTAAAAAAAATTAACTTAGAGTTGGGCAGTGTGGCTCAAAGGAGTAGGGTGCCGGCCCCAAATGCCGGACGTGGTGAGTTCAAACCCAGTCCCCAGCCAAAAACTGCAAAAAAAAAAAAAAAAAAAAATTAACTTAAATGTGCAGTGTTTATAAAGTCTACAGCAGCATATAGTAACGTGCACACCCACTCACCACTCGCTCACTGACCCACCCTTCCAGTCCCGCATGGTCCCCTCATGGCAAGAGCCCTATATTTGTGGATCATTTTTTCTTTCATACTGTGTTTTTACTGTATGCTTTTTGTTTAGATATTTTTAGATACATAAATACTTATGATTCTGCTACAATTGCCGAGTGTTCAGTACAGTAACATGCTGTACAGGCTTGTGGTCCAGGAGCCGCAGTCTATACTGTATAGCCTGGCTATGTAGTAAGCTGTACCATCTGCGTTAGTATATGTTCACACACGAGGAAATCTCCTAAAGACACATTTCTCAGACACGCTTCTCAGTGCATACCCCCATCCTTAAGAGATGCATGACTGTACCGTCTTATGATTGCTAATTCGGTTTTCTTATTTCCTTGATAATAGGAACAAAGTTCTCTGATGAGTGGGCATTTGTATTCCAGTCCCTGGAGAGGTATATTTTGCAGCATAACTCTAATATATTGCCATATGGTTCAAAACTAGGTGTCTTCTTTGTTTGGGAAGAGCCACATCAGAAAAAGCCTTATGCCATCTGTCTGTAAAATGATGTCGCCAAAGAAGAGTTTTCACTTTGGCAGAGGTCAGGGGTAAGCCTGGAGGTGGGGAGATGAGCTATTTCAGTACTGCAGACCTGAGCTAGGGCAGTGCCGATGAAGATGGAAAGCAAAGGCTTGTTCCCGGAGATATTTAGAAATATAATCAGCAGGACTTGGTAATTCATGGAATGTGCAGTCATAAGATGACTCAGATTTATAGTTTCATTGAATTCCTTGATGGTGATTCTCTAAGATAGAGAAAATAGGAGGAATAGTAGATGTGATTTTTAACTTTTAGCATTGAGGAGGTAAAAAGTAAATTACATCATGTAATTTCTCCAAGACCAAATATAGTCTTGTTTTCCCTTCCCATCCCTTCCCTTCCTTTCCCTTCCCTTCCCTTCCTTCCTCTCCCCTCCCCTCCCCTTCCTATCCCTCCCATCCCCTCTCCTCCCCTCTTTTCCCCTTCCCTCCCCTTCCCTCCCCTTCCTTTCCCTCCCCCCCTTCCCTTCCCTTTTCTTTCCTTTTCTTTCCTTTTTTGAGACTCTCTCTTTCTTCATGCCTGGGCTAGAATGCAGTGGCATCATCATAGCTCACTACAACCTCAAATTCCTGCATTTAAGCAATTCTCCTGCCTCAGCCTCTTGAGTCACTGGGACTACAGGTGTGCATCACCGTGCCCAGCTAATTTTTCTATTTTTAGTATGTAGAGATGGGTCTCACTCTTGCTCAGTCTGGTCTCAAACTGTTGAGCTCAAGCTATCCCCCCTCCCTGGCCTCCCAGAGCACTAGGATTAGGCGTGAGCTGCCACACCTGGCCATAAACACAGTCTTAAAGTGCAAATACCAAGGACAATGCTGTCACTAATTTGAAGAAAGAATTAGCTCAAAAAAATGGATATAATTCTAATTTCTCACTCTTTCAAAAGATGTTTGTATGAGCCATTTATTGTATAAATGAGACAATATATGTGGAAGAGCTTGAAATATTTATTATTACTGGAAAATTTGTTGAATGATAAATTTATGTTGATTTTTTTAAAATTTATTTATTTATTTATTTTGTAGAGACAGAGTCTCACTTTATTGCCCTCAGTACAGTGCTGTGGCATCACACACAGCTCATAGCAACCTCCAGCTCCTGGGCTTAGGCGATTCTCTTGCCTCAGCCTCCCAAGTAGCTGGGACTACAGGCACCCACCACAACACCCAGCTATTTTTTGTTTGTCTGTTTGTTTAGCAGGCCTGGAGTGGGTTCGAACCCACCAACCCTGGAGCATGTGGTCAGAGCCCTAACCACTGAGCTACGAGTGGCCAGCCTCTTTTAACTTTCTTTTTTTGCAGTTTTTGGCTGGGGCCAGATTTAAACTTACCACCTCTGGTATATGGGGCCGGTGCCCTACTCCTTTGAGCCACAGGTGCCGCCCGCCTATTTTCAAGTTTGAAGCAAAGGTTTGCTCCTGCTTTAACATTACCCATGTTGATTTTAGGAATAAGATTTTATCCACAATTCTCCCCTTATACAATAAAAAAGTCAGAAGAAAAATACATTTTGATTGTAAGTAATTATCTTCAGAGAGTGAAAGGTAAATCAAAACCAGCAATGCTCCTTTTTTAAACCCTAAGACAAAAAGGATCCAGAAAGTTGTACTCAGAGGTAACGCTCGCTGATGGCTTGCTGTAAAGCACAATTTATCTCATTTGATCTTCACAATGTTCTTGCATCTATACTTTCCACTGACGAAGCTGAAACAGAGAAGTTAAATTACTAACTCGAAGTCAGAGGGGGTGAGTGCTAGAGCTACCTTTGACTCCACACAGCCTAACTCTGGGACCTGTGCTCACTGAACTCATTATCTCATTGTCCCCGCACCATATGGCATCCCACTGAATAGTCAACGTGTTCATCTCAGAATGGGCAGTGTTTCTTTCTTCCTTCTCTCTCTCTCTCCTTCTCTATATTTTTGGTAATAAGCATCTATTTCTTCTGGATTGAGATAAAAGGTTATCTTAATTTTATTTTATTTTATTATTTTTTTTGAGACAGAGCCTCAAGCTATCCTCCTGGGTAGAGTGCCATGGCTTCACTGCTCACAGCAACCTCCAACTCCTGGGCTCAAGCGAGTCTCCTGCTTCAGCCTCCCAAGTAGCTGGGACCACAGGCACCCGCCACAATGCCCGGCTATTTTTTGGTTGCAGCCATTGTTGTTTGGCAGGCCTGGGCTGGATTTAAACCCGCCACCTTAGGTGTACGTGGCTGGAACCTTAGCTGCTTGAGCCACAGGCACCGAGCCAAGGTTATCTTAATTTTAAAAAACCTAATAAATGAACTTATTTTAAATTGTCCAGTTCTTTTTTATTCCCTGAAAAGAACACCACTGTACTTAATTTTGATTGTATTAATTACATTGTTTTGTAATTGCTTGTAATGCCTGGTGCATAGTCTATTTTCTCCGTAATTTTCTGATAGATTATAATTACTACCGGATTAATTACCTGTCATTATCATAGTAGCTAGAATATTCCGGGTAAAAGTCTAATTCTGAAATACAACCTTAAGAAATAAATCCAGATAAATGGAAGTTTTGTTGCTATAACATGTGTAACCTTTATATTGTTGGAAAGCTTGTTACTCAGCCATAAGACATTCACTACTATCTAAAGTTAAAGCCGGTGCCCAGACAGTCCTGAGATCTGAAATTTAACTTATAACTGTGAGGGTAGCCCCTTAGAAGTGCAAAAACCATCTTTCCAATTTCTTTATAAATATTTGAGTTTTCTGTTTTTCATGTTCATTCGGTTTGATATTATATGATGTCTCAGGAGAATTAGCTTGTTGGATCAGGTAGTGCTATTTGTGTTGGAATAAGGCAACATCAGGGAAATTTTTGTATTGAAGAGTAATTACATAGATTAAATTACACAGACTTTGCAAAACAAGAAATCCCCGCCCCCCAAAAAACTAATAGGTTGCATTTGAATTCACTGAACTTGACACTGATTCACCATCTGTATTTATAACCAAAGTAAGAAAAGAAATATACTTAATGTATATTTTATGCTAAAATTACTGGCTGCTCTTTGTTTGAAGATATGTGTCTATTTAAAAATATGTCTGGGAAAGAACTTTGAATAAGGTTAAACAACAGAGATTTTCCAAATGAAGATATGATAAGTAAAAACATATAGTATATGCTTTAAAAAGAGGGGTGGAAAGCTAAATTAGAATTTGTATGTTTTTAATTTACTCCACCGAAAGTTCTTATTTTATTTAATTTCTTTGAGGGAACAAAGGTGACTTCTGGGACTTAGAAGAAAGACTTGGTAGAGGGACTGCAAACATTCTGAAAGTGCAGAGTGGCAAATAACTGTGAAGAGAAATTTTGATGAGTTAAGTATAATCGAATCAGAAACATATGGATTATGCTGCTCAAAACGTGCACGAGTTTAAAAGTGCAGTCAGGGGCATTCTGGACCTTAAATCCTTGAAACGTTCTACTTGACCATTTGAAGTGTACCCTGAATGAGACTACAGCTATCTGAATCCAAGGTAAATAGTGGAGGTAATTTGTGTTAACATCATTTTTTCCTCATGTTTCTAAATCTTATGCCCAGGAATAAGAATGCTGTATTTGTTACGGTTTTCCAGAGAAAAAGAATCAAAAGGGTGTGTGTGTAGAAAGAGAGAGATGAATTTGCTCAAGCAATTATGGAGGCCGAAAAGCACAAACGCTGCAGGTCCAGTCCAAAGGCGTCTGCCGCAGAATTCCCTCTTGCTCAGGTCTATCTTTGGTTCCATTCAGGTCTTCAATTGAGCGGTTGGGGCCCGCCCACCTTATGGAGAGCAATCTGCTTTACTCAGAGTCCACTGTTTAAAAACAAATCTCCTCATTCAAATACCCCCACAGAAACATCCAGAATAATGTTGGACCAAATAACTGGACATAGTGGCCCAGCTAAGTTGACACAATTAAACCATCTCAGCTGCCTGTTGGTTGATACTGTCTGCTTATTAAATTTGACATTTAGAATGCTAAAGCAATGCTAATTCAAGGGATAAACGGATAAACTAACAAACTTACAGAGCCAGAAAGGTCACTGGAGACCTTCTAATGTATTTCTCACAAGGGATGTTGTTAGCAGTTGGGGCAGATCAGCTTTGGGATGTGGGGAATTGTCCTGAGCATCGCAGGATATTTAGCATCTCTGGTCCCAACCCATGAATGCTAATAGCTCTTCCAGACATTGTAACAACCAAACAAAACCACCCAGAGACTTCCAATCACCCGAGGATAGTGGTAAGAACTACGCCTCTGCTGTATCAGAGGAGGAAGAAGAGTTAATAAGGTCGGTTTACTGGATCTTCTCTGTAGACTATTAACTTTCTCTTTTTTTCTGTTTTATCAATATAATTATTTGTACCACACTATTTTGCATTAAAGAGAGAATCAAGAATTATACTATCTAAAATAAAGTTTAAAATATAAACCTTGATTTAAAGGTTTAATGGTTTAAAAAGCTATTATGTATGAAGTTGAGTAAGGATTTTAGTCATAAAACTACCAGTATTTTAGTTAACACACATGTGATTTCTGATATTAAACTAGAAGCATGGATAAATGACCTTCTATTTTGAATTTTTTTTGAAAATTTATTAGTTGGGGGAAGCAGTAATACAAAACAGTTTATGAGAATATATTGGATCCCACTGTTCCTACTGAAAGGAAACATTTTCAGGGTGAAAATGAGCTTTGCTTTGGCTACAAAAACTTCCCCTCTAGATAGGGACACAAATGTCTCTCGCTTCAGGAAGCCTCCCCAAGCCATGCAAATGCACTTCACTGACATCCTACACTCTCCCTATGACGGAAGGCATCATCCAAGTTATAGGTGGCATTGCTATCTCCTCCATGAAACAGTAGGTGAGGTCAGAGAGCTTGTGAAGGTTGTTTGTCTGCCTTTCTATATGCCTAAAACTGAGCCAAATCCCTGGCATGTAATAGGGTCAATAAATACTTGTTGGGTACAGGACTTAGGGAGGGGCAGCAGAAAGAAAACAAACTTCTTTTTTTTTTTTTTGAGACGGAGTCTCACTATGTTGCCCTGGTTAGAGTGCTGTGGTGTCACAGTTCATAGCAACCTCAAACTCTTGGACTTAAGTGATTCTTTTGCCTTAGCCTCCCAAGTAGCTGGGACTACAAGCGCCTGCCACAACGCCTGGCTGTTTTTGGTTGCAGTTGTCATTATTGTTTAGCAGGCCCCAGGCTAGCCCGAACCCACCAGCCTTGGTGTTTGTGGCCAGCGCCCTACTCACTGAGCTATGGGCACCGAGCCAAGAAAACAAACTTCTATCTTTATAGAAAAGTATGTGCAGGAGAGGAAAAAGTGGTATCTTTTCCTCACCTTTTGCAAAGTTCATGGTTGAGACCCCTACAACAAAAGAGATTGACAAGAGAAACTCATACAAATTTATTTAATATAAATTTTACAAGACATGAGAACCATCAGAAATGAAGACCAAGTCTTAAGTTTAAATCTTTTATCCAGTGAGAGTCAATTTTTATTAATGGTGTAGGAGAAAAACTTGAGGAAATTGGTGGCTCGGCGCCTATAGCTCAAGTGGCTAAGGTGCCAGCCATATACACCTGAGCTGGCAGGTTTGAATCCAGCCCGGGCCTGCCAAATAACAATGATGGCTACAGCCAAAAAGTAGCTGGGTGTTGTGGCAGGTGCCTGTAGTCTCAGCTACTTGGGAGGTGGAGGCAAGAGAACTGCTTGAGCCTAGGAGTTAGAGGTTGCTGTGAGCTGTGATGCCATGGCACTCTACCTGGGGCGACAGCCTGAGGCTCTGTCTCAAAAAAAAAAAAAAAAAAAGAACAACAGAAAGAAAAAAGAAAGAAAGAAATTGGCCTGACAATACTGTATGAAGAGGACTCCCCTGGGGCAACACCAAAAATACATTACTGGGATCTGATCAAACTAAAAAGCTTCTGCATAGCCAAGAATACAGTAAGTAAAGCAAGCAGACAGCCCTCAGAATGGGAGAGGATATTTGTAGGTTATGCTTCTGACAAAGGTTTGATAACCAGAATCCACAGAGAACTCAAACTTATTTAAAGAAAAGAACAAGTAATCCCATTTCTTTGTTGGCAAGGGACTTGAATAGAAGCTTCTTTGAAGAAAACACGTGCATGATCTACCGACACATGAAAAAATGCTCATCATCTTTAATCATCAGAGAAATGCTAATCAAAACCACTTTGAGATATCATCTAACTCCAATAAGAGCAGCTCACCTAACAAAATCCCAAAGCTACAGATGTTGGCATGAATGTGGAGAAAAGGGAACACTTCTGCACGGCTGGTGGGAGTGCAAGCTGATATGTCCCTTTTGGAAAGAAGTATGGAGAATACTCGGGAATCTGTAGACCTGCCATGTGATTCTGAAATTCCTCTACTAGGTGTATATCCAAAAGACCAAAAATCAATTTATAACAAAGATATTTGCACCAGATTGTTCATTGCAGCTCAATTCGTAATAGCCAAGTCATGGAAGAAACCCAAGTGCCCATTGACCCATGAATGGATTAATAAATTGTGGTATATGTACACTGTGGAATATTATGCAGCCTTAAAAAAGATGGAGACTTTACCTCTTCTATGTTTACATGGATGGAGCTGGAACATATCCTACTTAGTAAAGTATCTCAAGAATGGAAGAAAAAATATCCAATGTACTCAGACCTATTATGAAACCAATTAACAATCACTCACACTTTCGTATAAAGAAGAAATCACAACTATGGCCCAAGATGAAGGAGGAAGGAGGGGGGATGGAAGGGGAGGAGGGAGGTCAAATGGAGGGAGGGTGAATGGTGGGATCACACTTACGGTGCATAATGCATGGGTACATGTCAGATCTATTAGCATAGAGTATAAATGTCTTAAGACAATAATTAAGTAAATGAGATGAGGTATATATTAACCAGTGTGATGTAAGCATTCCTAATTCTATATGAAATTAGCACCTTGTACCCCATAAATGCATTAATGTATACATGATCTATGTGTTTATGATTTAATTAAAAAAAAAACATAGTACCTGATATATATATATATTTAAAAGAAATATATATATATTTATATATATAAATATATACCAGTACCTGATATATATATATATAAAAATATATACCAGTACCTGATATATATATATATATATATTTAAAAGAAAAAAATATAAAAAATAAAATATAAAAATATAAAATAAAATAAAAATATAATATAAAATAAAAATATAAAATATAAAAAATAAAATATAAAAATTAAAAATATATATATATATTTAAAAGAAAAAAAAAAGAAATGAAGACCAGAAGACCCAGGAACAAATGTATGCTTATGGACAGTCATGTAGAAGTAAGAGTGGGCAACAAAAGGATAGAATCTAGTGGTAATCAACGCGGGCAGGGGGGTAGCAAATCCTGCTTGTTCAGATTCTTCTTGGCATCCTCTGGATATAAGGGCCCCCTAGAATCACCATCTCATGACCTACTTCCAGTGCAGGAAGTGAGAGAATTCTTGTTGGCCCATTTTAAGAGAGAAAGGCAGAAGGTCAGGGAGTGACCTTCCTGCTTCTGCAGTTTTTCAATTTCCTTTGACCTAAAATATTCAGTATGCCAAGGTGCCATATTTGGGGGTTGTGTTTCCTGCATCTTGTCTTATACATATAATGTTCTTAAATGTAAAGCCTTCAGGACAGGGACTATATTTTCTCATCCATGCGTTTCACAAGTCCTTAGCATTATACCCAATATACATAGCATTTCTTACACTCTATTGAGACGCGTATAATTTATATGCAATAATAGCATTCGGTCGTGAGGTTTTGTTTTTTGGGTTTTTTTTTGAGACAGAGTCTCAAGCTGTCACCCTGGGTAGAGTGCTGTGCTGTGGTATCACAGCTCACAGCAACCTCAAACTCTTGGGCTTAAGTGATTCTCTTGCCTCAGCCTCTCAGGTAGCTGGGACTATGGGTGCCCGCCACAATGCCCGGCTATTTTTGTTGTTGTTGCAGTTGTCATTGTTATTTTAGGGGGCCTGGGCTGGGTTTGAACCTGCGAGCGTCGGTGTACGTGACTGGTACCCTACCCGCTACGGGTGCTACCTACCCAGTTGCGAGTTTCGACAACAGTGTAACCACCACCATCAAGAAACAGAACATTCCCATTATCCCCAAAGTTCCCTTATGTCCCTTTGCAGTCCTTTCCCCTTTTCACCCCAGACCCAGGCAACCACTAGTTTCCTGTTATTATAGATTAGTTTGCGTTTTCCAGAATTTTACATAAAAGGAATAACCCAGTATGGACTCTTTTATACCCACACCATCTTGAGATTCATTTGTGTTGCTGCATCCGTGCATAGTCAGTGCCTTTTTATTGCTGAGCTGTACTTCACTGTACGGGTATACAATAATTTGTTTACCCATTTGCCTGCTAATGGATAATTGGGTTGTTTATAGTTTGGGGTTATTACGAACAAGACCACTATGAACATTTATGTACACGTCTTTGTTTGGAAGTATGTTTTCATTTCTCTCAGAGGAACACCTAGGAGTGGAATTTGGGATTATATAGCTAGTGTATGTTTACCTTCATAAGAAATTGCCAAATCCTTTTCTTTTTATTACCCCCGGTAATATATAGAAGGTTCATTTGCTCTTTATCCTTCTCAGCCCTTGGTATCCTCAGTCCCTGTAGTGGTATCTTACTATGGTTTAATGCGCATGTTTCTAGTCACTAGCGATCACTCATTTATTATCCATGTATCTTTTTTAGTGATGCATCTGTCCATGTCTTCAGTCCATTTTTTTTATTGGATTGTTTGCCTTTTTTTCATTGAATTTTAAGAGTTCTTTATATGTTTTGGACACAAGTCTTTTAGTTAATCTATGTCTCTTAAATAGTCAAAATTTTTGAATTTTGGTTGAGTCCAAATTATCAACTTTAAACTTTTGTTTTTTTTGGTGTGTGATCCTCTCCCCTAAGGTCACAAAGATTTTTCTCCTATGCTTTCTCTAAGATTTTTTGTAGTTTTAGCTTTGAAATTTAGATTTATATTACATTTTGAGTTATTCTTTATGTATGATGTGAGATAAAAAATGGGGTTTAATTTCTTTCCTTATGTATATCCAGTGGCCCTAACACCATTTATTTGAAAGACTTTTCTTTCCCCCATTGAATTGTCAAAAATCAATTGACTATATATGTGTGCCTATACTTCTGAGCTTTCTAGTCTATTCCATTGATCTATGTCTATCCTTTTACTAGTATAATTTTGTCCTGATTACTGTTGCTTTGTAGTAAATAAAATAAATTTTTTAAGACCGAGTCTCATTCTGTTGTCGAGGCTGGAGTGCATAGTGTCATCATAGCTCACTGCAACCTCAAACTCCTGGGCTCAGGCGATCTTCCTGCCTCAGTTGCCTGAGTAGCTGGGACTATAGGTGCATGCCACCATGGCAGGCTAATTATTCTATTTTTTACAGTGAGAGGGCCTTGCTCTTACTCAGGCTGGTCTTGAACTCCAGACCTCAAACAATGCATCTGCCTCATCCTCTCAGATTGGTAGGATTATAGGTATTATAACCACACCCAGCATTTATAGTAAATCTTGAAATCAGGTAGTGTAAGTCCTGAACTTTTGCTCTTTTCTCTATGTTTATAGGTCATTGAAATCTTAATCTCCAAGATGATCCTGCTTGCCAGGACCAAGCACAACCTTCCCATTCTTCTCTCCATAGTCCCTGACGCCTTTGTTAAAAAGGAGGGATTGTGCTTTCCTTTGTTGTTTTTAGTTTCTTCCTGGCCCAGGAGACAACTTCATGCTTTAGCCAAGAGATTCCTTGACTCACCCATGGCTACAACTTGGTTTAAGCTAGCAAATGCAGAGGGTGTGCAGATGAGGAGGTCAGTGGGGGCCCTTACACAATGCTCAGGTGAACTGCAAAAACAGAGTCCTGTGTAATATCATAAAAACTGGGAGTGAAAATTATAACAAACAGATGAAACGTCTATTAACCATAATCTAAATCAAAGTAACTTAACCATAAGCTAATTTAAATTTCTTTACCTCCCATTCTTATCTTCTCACCAACTTCTTCCTATATGTGATGCTCCATGAAAACTGGACAATACATATGTTCTGAAATTTCCCTACCTCTATCCTCCATGTCACCATCACCCTCTCGCCTGAAATGCCTTTTCTCCTCATCTTAGAATATCGATTTAAGTTTTCTCTTTCTACCAATACCTTTGTCATCTTTTCAACCAGGACGAATTATGCCTTTTCTTGATCTCCTATGACACTTTTTGGGTCACTTTTATGTTACTTATTATAGTAGTGTAATTGCCTTTATTCATTGTTACTAAGTGCAAGACAGTTTGCTAAACATTTAACATCCATTTTAACTTTCTGTTATCATAGAAACCTTGTAATTATGGCTCGGTGCCTGTAGATCAATGGTTAGGGCACCAGCCATATGCACCGGGGCTGGTGGTTTAGAACTGGCACACCAGCCCCAGTGCAACTTAAGAGGCTGAGACAAGAGAATCACTTGAGCCCAAGAGTTTGAGGTTGCTATGAGCTATGACACTACAGTACTCTACAGAGGAGGACAAAGTGACAGTCTGCCTCAAAAAAAAAAAAAAAAAAGAGAGAAAGAAAGAAAGAAACATTGTAATTAGATACCATGTTGTAATTGGCAGATGAGGAAATTGAGACGCAAAAAGATTACATAATGTATCCAAGATCACACACAATTAATAAATTTTAGAGTTAGGATTCTTTTTTTCTTTTTTTCTTGTAGAGACAGAGTGTACTCAGGGTAGAGTGCTGTGGCATCACATAGCTCACAGCAACTTCCAATTCCTGGGCTCAGGTGATTCTCTTGCCTCAGCCTCCCAAGTAGCTGGGACTACAGGGGCCTGCCACAGTGCCCAGCTATTTTTTTGTTGCAGTTTGGCCAGGGCTGGGTTTGAACCTGGCACCCTCAGTACATGGGGCGGGCACCCTACCCACTGAGCCACAGGTGCCACCCTAGAGTTAGGATTCTAACTAAGATCTATTTGACTATAGCGCCTGTGTCCTTACAGTTACATTGTTCAGTCTCCAATGAGGGCTTATTTGCCTGTCTCTTTCAGAGACTCTCAAATGTTACTCAAGGTCATGAGTAATCCTGTTTACACATGGCTACCTGATAGACTGAGAGAGATGGTAAAGATCTTGGCATTACTTGTGAAGCCACAGGGCTACTAGGATTAAAAACCCTTGAACAACAAAAGGTTTTTGAAGGTTCCCTATAGTTCCTGGCGAGTGTGTCTCAGACAGGAGGGAAATGGTGCTTTCCTTTGCTTCCATATACAAGTTCTCTGAGTAATGTTTTTTTTTTTTTTGAGACAGAGCCTCAAGCTGTCCCCCTGGGCAGAGTACCGTGGCATTACAGCTCACAGCAACCTCCAACTCCTGGGCTCAAGCGAGTCTCCCGCCTCCGCCTCCCAAGTAGCTGGGACCACAGGCGCCCGCCACAACGCCCAGCTATTTTTTGGTTGCAGCCGTCATTGTTGTTTTGGCGGGTCCGTGCTGGGGATTTGAACCCACCACCTTAGGTGTACGTGGCTGGCGCCTTAGCCGGTTGAGCTATAGGCACTGAGCCTGAGTAATGTTTTGAGTTGGCACAGTTGGCATCACTAAAACAGCCTTCCGTTCCAGCCCTTGGGGAATTGGTGAAACTTTTTTGTCAAAGAGAGCTACTAAATAGGAAGAGCTAGACTAATTTTTGGTTCTTTTTCTTAAAAATATAATTGGTTTTGAATAATGAAAGTAACACAAGCACATTTTAGATAATTTGGAAAATAAAGAAAAGAAAAGAATTATATGAGAAAAGAAAATTCTCATATAATTCTAACTACCCAGAGACAACCACTATGAATACTGGTGACTTCTACTCCGTTTACACATAAACATGAATATGCACATATTTGGAAAGTATAATTGATAACACATTATAGTTTTGTAAGTGAGTTTTATCATAGCATATGAGCATAGTGAATATTTTCCTTTGTTTCCCTACAACATTATCCTGATGGCTACAGAGTATTACAGCACAAAGGTAGCCACAATTTATTGAACCCCAACCCCATTGTTTGACATTTAAATGGTTTCTGAGCTTTCTGTATATGTTCATATACTCTCATGTGCACATGTATATGGTCTCGGATTATTTCCTTAGTTCATTTCCAAAGTTACATTTCTTCTGGTCAAGTTGTACCAGTTAACGCTATCAGTGGAGCCTGGTTGCCATTTGATGACTAAACGATTTGTAATCTCTTAAGGCCCAGGTCACAAAAGGGCTGCCAGAATTATAGGGAAAGATCCATCCCCTGGGAACAGAAAGAGCAGTAACTCTGGGCACAAAGAGAAAACCAATCAAGCTTTTCAACAGTCACATCAGAATGTCAGCTTTGCCATGCCGTGTTCATTAGTCTATACCCCATGGATCAACAACACAAAATACCTGTAATTCAAATTCTTAAGAGAGATGTCAGCCTTAATGCAGTTGATTAGCTGTGCCATACTCCCTTGCCAGGCTAAATTATTTGTGGGCAGAATCCATTTCTGATTCATCTGGATATTCATAGTGTCCTCACATTCAACAAATGTTTCCTGAATGAATGAAATCTTTCTACTTACTATCCTAATGTGTACTGATTTCTTCAGAAGATTTATGAGAGGTAAGCTCCTGGATATTGTTATCACAAGGACTGAAAGACTATTACCCATGGTGAGAATAGATTTGATCAGCTGAAACCACATTGATAGCTTGGAGCTCCTGACCAGAGGCCTCTTCTTCCACAGGCTCGTGAATCCACATCAGTTAAAGGATCTTGAAGTAATCTTGTTCAAACCTGCATCTGGAATCTACCCAATTTCAACATACGTGTATATAACTCAGTTTTATAGTGCACAGATTACCTTTAAAAATTCCTATTCATAGTAGCAGGGAAAATGTACTCTTTCAACAAGATTTGTGTTGAAACAAGTCTTTTCTTTCAGGTCATATTCCAGTAAAACAGATATCATTATCACAAGATGGGTTATGGTGAAAATACTTCTAAGGTTTTACAGGTCCGTAATAGCACTGTTCTGCTAATATCTTTATAAGGAGATGGTCATCTTATCTGAACGCTCATGAAAACTACATGTAATATTTCCCACAGTCAGTATATTCGTATAAAGAACATTATATGAAGTAGAGCAAGGCCCTAGATGTCCCATGGTTTTCCTTCTAATGATTATGCACGTAGTACAGAGAAAGATGCTATTTAGTTTCTGATGCCTTTGTTATGAAAATCCTAGGCACTCAATCCCTGTGAAGAGTTGATGTCTTTTTACCTGTGAACGCTAAAGCAGGAGAATTGGACTTTTAAGGGTTTAAGGTAAGATGTTGAGTTTGTTTGTTTTCTTTAAACTTTTCTGAGCCTTGACTTCCTAATGTGTAAAAGCCCAGGAATAGAAGGTATCAAGGAGGTTGAAGAGCACCAGCATCATCTCATTGTGACCTCCACTTTCCTGGTTTTTCTAGTCTTAGTCTAGTTTTTTCCAGATCTTATTATTCAAATTCTTTTAAACAACGAGGAATTTAGAGTCAGCATAGTGGAATGAAGATCTCTAGAATTTGAGAAAGATTTGTGTTAAACTCTCAGCTCTGCTATTTAAAAGATGGGTGACCTTGGGTTAGTCCTCTAAGTGAGCTTTAATTGCCTATCACTTGGGACTCTGGTAATAATATCTGCCTTAAAAATCTTGGTAAATAAGGTACAACTATTTGAAATCTTTATTATGCCAATGTAAATTTATTTATTTATTTATTTTTTATGCAATTTTTGTCTGGGGCTGGATTGGAACCCGCCACTTTCAGTAGTAGGTGTAGGAGTAGGCGCCCTACTCCTTTGAGCCACAGGTGCTGCCCTATTTATTTATTTATTTTTAGACAGAATCTCACTTTGTCACCCGTGGTAGAGTGCTGTGGCACCACAGCTCACAGCAACCTCAAACTGTTGGGCTTAAGCAATTCTCTTGCCTCAGCCTCCCAAGCAGCTGAGACTACAGGTACCAGCCACAATGTCCAGTTATTTTTTGTTGTAGTTGTCATTGTTGGTCAGCTGACCCAGGCTGGGTTTGAACCCCTGAGCCTCGCTGCATGTGACTGGTGCTATAACCACTCTGCTATGGGTGCTGAGCCATGCCAATGTAAGTTTTCTTTAATTTTTAAAAATTGAGACAGAGTCTCACTTTGTCACCCTTGTTAGAGTGCTGTAGTGTCATAGCTCACAGCAACCTCTAACTCCCTTCCCCCCCTTTTTTTGGAGACAGAACCTCAAGCTATTGCCCTGGGTCAAGTTCTGTGGTGTCACAGCTCACAGCAACCTCCAACCCCTGGGCCTAAGTGATTCTCTTGCCTCAGGCTCCCAAGTACCTGGGATGACAGGTGCCCACCACAACGCCTGACTATTTTTTGGTTGTAATTCTCATCATTGTTTGGCAGGCCCAGGCTGGATTTGAACCTGCCAGCTCTGATGTATGTGGCTAGCACCTTAGCTACTTGAGCTACAGGTGCCGAGCCTTCAACTCTTTTTTGAGACAGAGTCTTACTTTGTTACCTTCAGTAGAGTATTGTGGCATCACAGCTCACAGCAACCTCAAACTCTTGGGCTCAAGTGATTCTCTTCCCTCAGCCTACCTAGTAGCTGTGACTATAGGCGCCCACCACAACGCCTGGCTATTTGTTGTTGTTGTTTAGCAGGCCTGGGCTGGGTTCGAACCCACCAGCCCTAGAGCATGTGATTGGTGCTCTAATCATTGAGCTATTCAGTGCCTAGCCAGTTTTGTTTAATTTTTGAATGTTCTTTAAGGTCTCTTCTTTTTTTGGCTCCTTTCCCCTCACCTACTGCCTAAATATCTCTTTCTCCTAATTTTCTTCCCTCTCTTCCTTTTGTTTGATCAATGAATATGTACTCTTCAGATCTGTTCTCTCTCTCTCTCTCTATATATATATATGTGTGTGTGTGTGTATATATATATATAGAAGGTCAAACCATTCAGTTCATGAACTCATCCTAGAAAAAGTGTTAAACAGTTCATTGCTGAATATCACTACAGTCACCTTTGAAGTACTCCCCTCTTGAGAAGCTATGTACTGATGCTGGTGCCCAGTCACCCTTCGAATCAATCACTGTTTTACCCTTGATGTTCTCAATGTCATAAAAAATTTTCAATAGTTCCTTCATCTTTGGGAAAAGAAAAAAAGTAACTGGGGGCTGTATCAGGTGAGTAGAGAGGGTGTTTCAATGCAGTTATTTGTTTACTGGTTAAAAACTCCCTCACAGACAGTGCTGTGTGAGCTGGTGCATTGTCATGCTGCAAGAGCCAAGATTTTCAGTTAAGGTTTTCTTAACTGTTTGTTTTTTTCCCCAATGTTTACTTGGTCTGCTATGCTTCTCACACTCAGCCAATGATTTTGATGAGCAGTTCAACAAATTTTTGCAATGTTTTCATCAATTTTGCTTGTTACTGGATGCTCCAACCTCTCTTCATCAGTGATGCTTTCTCTCCCCTCAGAAGAATGTTTAATCCATTTGTACACTGCCATTTTATTCATGGCATTATCCCCATAAACTTGGACTAACATGTCCCTGATTTCACTTCTACTCTTGCCGAGTTTAACAAGAAATTTACTGTTTATTCATTGCTCTAATTCAAGCTCTGACATTCTGGTGACAGCACGCAAAAACAGGCAACAATAATAATGAACACCACTCAGCAAGACACCACCACATATTGACACAATCACAACCCTGAGACACTGATATACCAAGGTTATGAAACCTTACCAAGTTGTTTGTGTAGTGCTGACAGTGTTACCATACAGTGGCAAGTTTGTAGACATAATTGTCAGACCCCGTGTATGTATCTGCCATTGGTGTGTAGTGCTCTTGTTGAGCACTGCCTGTTCTACTGCCTGTTGAACACAACCGCCTGCACACCCCCCAAGGTCAATATCAAATGTCAAAATACATCTAATCATCTTTCTCCCTATTCTTGCTCCTTTTTGACTTCATGACTAACTGTCACTACCGTGTTTCCCTGAAAATAAGACCTACCCCCAAAATAAGCCCTAGCAGGATTTCTATGCATTTCTTAAATATAAGCCCTACCCCAATAATAAGACTTAGCGATGGGCCACGCATTTTGGTGTGGAGTGGTAAGGAAGACTGGAATACCTTTTATCTGCCATAGCTCCTTTCTCTGAGCCGTTTGCACTTGCACGGATGCATGTGTGGTAACCGTGGTAGCAGGCATCCTATTGCGCACATGTGAATGGCTAGGGGAAAGGACTTCATGCATCACTAGCACCAGCCCCATCAACAAGGTCAGCTCCCTCTGTCAGGTTCCAGAAGAAGATGACTTAACTGTATTTAAATAAATGTAGATTGTTGTATTATACTTAATACAAATAAGACATCCCCTGAAAATAAGCCCTAGTGTATCTTCTTGAGAAAAAATAAATATAAGACAGTGTCTTATTTGGGGGGAAACACCGTATCTACTTAGGGGGCCAATCCAAAAATCTAGTATTCACCTTAATATTCTGCCCATTCAATCACACCTCTGTTCAACTAGTCAAAAATCTGTAGATTTTATCCCCTTCATATTTTTCTAATATCATAACGTCTCTTCTCTGTTGCCACTGCCATCACCTCAGTTCAAATCTTCATAAATTATTTCCTGGATGGCTTGAGAAGTCTGCATTTTCCTTCTTTTCTGGTTCCCCTCAAATCTATTCTTCTCATTGTAGTTATAGCAAGCTTTCTAAAACATAAATTATTCTGGTTAAACCTAGTCAGTGGCTCTGTGTATCTTTTATGACCTTGCTAATTTTTAATTCAGTTCTCTTACCAGGCATTCTGCTGCATTCATCCTCTCTCCACACCAATTCTTCTCTACTAATGAAGCAGTTCATTTCTAAATGGCTGTTTCTGGTTTATTTGTTCCCAGGACCAAAAGGACTAAGCTGTTTAAACTTGCAGGCTCTGGTTAAAGTTCTACCAAATAGATTTTTTGAAGATTTAAAATAAGGATTATTAATTGTTTATAATAGAAAAGACTACAAAATAGATCCATCAATGGGGTATTGATTACACAAGTCATAGTATATCTATATATGTAGTTTTCAAATAAATTACATATCTATATGAATTGATATAGGACAATCCTCAAAATATATTAAATGGGAAGAGTTGCAGCTCAGCGTGTATAATACGCATTTGTTTGTATGAAAGGAAATAAAGAAACTCCTAACAGTAGTCAGCTCTAGGCAGGGTATCTGGGGTTTTGGTGAAAGGAAGAATTTTTTTTTTACTGTATTTCTTTTTTATACTATTTGAATTCTTTAACATTTATAATTATTGTTTTAAAAATTAGTTTGTGTTTAACATTACAACCCAGATATGCTCCTTTCTCCTACCTTCTATAAAAATCTCTCAGTTATCTTTTCCTAAAGACCAGTTCCTGCTTCATTGAACATATGTTTATGTAATTAACCTCTCTCCTTGGTGTTATGGCTGAGAGCGTAAAAAACTCTTTGGCAGCTATAATGTCCTTACACTATAGAACCTAACTGTGACTGTGTCAAAAATTCTAGCAGTAGCATTTTTGCCATGTTCAGCCATTCAGTTCCCAAACAAATGCTGCCTTTATCCAGAATTAACTTGATTTAGGCATCTGACATTAATCTCCCTTCACTTGCCGTATGCTCTTAAAACCTTTCCCTCTGACAATTCCTTTTTCCCTTTTGCTTGTTATTGTTGATAGCATAGACATATGAGTGAGGGCATGATCCTGTCTTTGTTCTTTAGAACTGTAATTATTTCTTCATAGTATATCCTATATATCCATACATTACTATTTTCAATAGTTTTACTACATCAATTTTTGTTTTCAAACTAATTGTTCTTACTGAACGTGAAGGGTTAGTAACCTTTGTAATTTCTGCAAAACACTGACCAAAGAGCAAACATACCAAATACACAAAGATCAAAGGCCACAAGGTGGTTCTCAGTGGACACCTGAATTCAACCTGTACAAGTTTTCTGTTTGGCCTGCATAAAAAAGCTTTGAATGAGTTATCAACATGTTCAAATTATAAGAGGTTTCTGGTTTGTCTTGAGAAGGAAAGGTTTGTGGTGCTGAGGCTACATTCTGACAAGATAAAAATCTCGTAGATGGACCATACAGTTCACTGAATGTCTCACACACCAGGCTACCTCCATGCTTGTCCTGCCAGCTTCACTCATGGTAGGCATTTGAGTTTGCCACCTTGCAACAGAGTGAGGAAAGCCCAATAGCCCAGGACTAAAATAACCTCACCAGAACCCTACCTCCTTCTGAAAGAGTTGATGCACCTTTGCTCCAGTGTAGAACTTCGAATTTCTGAATGTTCGTAAGTTGAAAGTTTTTAAGTGGGAGAACTGTAGCTAATCACTTATAGCCCCCTGATTAAATTGTGATCTCTTTCATATGTTTCCTTTTGCTCAAAATATCCTCCTCTTCCAACCTCACCCTTCTCATTCAACTCATGCTTCAAAACCTAGCTTGCCAGGCAATCTTTCCTAACCACTCCAATCCAACTAGAACCCTTCTTTTATCTTACCATTAATTGTGGATTTTGTTCTCTCCCCCAAAAGACTGGGAGTTTCATGAAGGCAGGCTATATGTTAGATTCACTTTGTGTCCTACTGAAGAAACTCAGGAAATTTCACCCCCAAATATGACTCCTTGGTATAAAGAATATTTTGAATTAAAGTCCCTTGAAGATCAAAAAGCATTGCAGGGGGATTCCCTCTATCTACATAAACCAGACTGATAGATCAAAAGGACAATTGACTTCCCTTCCTATTCCTATTATCTTAGTATATTGTAGGGGGGGAAATGGGCAACAATGCAACCAGACCTAGCCCCAATCATTTAAAATATAATACCTGTGTCTCAGGTTAATTGAATTTGCTAAGAGAATCCTTTACAAGTCAATCTGTTTCCCCATCCATTTTTACTCCTTAGCAGCCATTTATTGCCCCTTAACAGAATTACCTGCATTCTTCATGTCCTCCTCCTCCTCTCCAAAAAGCACATAAAAAAAATCTGAACTTGGCTGGACAGGGGGCTCATACCTGAGAGCTAGCATTCTGGGAGGCTGAGGCCGGTGGATCACTTGAGCTCGTGAGTTCAGGATCAGCCTGAGCAAGAGTGAGACTCCCACCTCCTCCCAGTCTCTACTAAAAAACTAGCAGGTGTCGTGGCAGGCACCTGTAGTCCTAGTTACTTGGGAGGCTGAGGCAAGAGAATCGCTTAAGCCCTAGAGTTTGAGGTTGCTGTGAGCTATGACACCTTGCACTCTACTGAGGGCAACAAAGTGAGACTCTGTCTCAAAAAAAAAAAAAAAAACAAACTCAAAAAAACTGAACTTCATTGGGATATTAGGTAAATCATGCTGTAATTCTCCCCATGTGCATGGTAAATAAATTTCTCTTTCTTATTATCTGCATTAATTGTTGAGTTGGTCTTTCAGTAAACTTCTTAGGGAAAGGGGAAGTTTCCCCTTATCTCCACACTGCACACCTCCTATTTTCATTTTAACATATGGTTCTTCTGTATTTCTAGTATCAGGCCCATAGAAAGCATTCAGCAAATACTTGTTGAAGGAAAGAATGACGTCTCAATCTACAGATTGTATATAATTTGCACTCCATTATCCTGTCAGTAACAAGGTGGAGCAGCAGGGTATAGGTTGGTAAGGTTTGATTTAGTCCCTTAAATCATCAACTTATTTATTTGTACCAGAAAGTATGTTTTGTTATGTTAAGTGTCCGAGAATAGGAGAATCAAAAAACATTAAGATCTAAACTCATAACTCTTGTGAAGAGGTCATGGTTGTTGAAAGGCATCTATCTCTGCCACCTTAGGAAAGCTGTCAGGAACACAGCACCAGAATATTTCACAAGTCATATTCTCATGGGTGTCTGTAATATCTAATTATCAAATAAATGACTCAGAATAGGGATGTATTGGGGCTAAAAGAATTGGGGAGGGGAGGGTTATAATTACCAAGTGAAAACATGCTGATAACATTAATTTGCCAACTTCAGAAGTTAGTTGGATATAAATTGCAATGAAATGCAAATGCGACTTAATGATTTATCATGATGTCTGGAAGTTTGGTTAATAGCATTGTTGACAGCATAGTTACAAACTATTATTAACTGTATGTACCCTGATATTTACACGCCTATATTCACTGCCTAACTGTGGTTTTATAGGAAGATGTCTGATCTTTGACCTGGTTTCTGGCACAGAGATCCAAACTCCTAAATTTGAAATTTTCTGAGTAATAAAGGGGATACAACCATCTTTTGTTCAATTGAAGCAACATTTGGCTCCTTGATAGCTTCAAGATGGGGACTAGTAGCCAGAAAAGCTAAGCCTTGATTAGAAGCTTAGCATTTTAGACCCCTACCTCCGGGAAGAGGAGAGGGCCTAGAGATTGAATTTATTTACATTGGCCAATGATTCAATCAAGCATGCCTACATAATGAAACTTCCATAAAAATCCCTAAATGGGCTTGGCGCAGTGGCTGCTCATGCCTGTAATCTCAGTGATTCAGGAAGCTGAAGCAGGAGGATTGCTTGAGCCCAGGAATTCAAGGATACAGTGAGCCATGATCATGCCACTGTACTCCAGCCTGGGTGACAGAGTGAGACCCTGTCTCTAAAAAGCAAAATGAACAAATAAACAAAACCCCTAAATAATCAGGTCCAGGGAGCTTCTAGGCTGGTGAATACCTCAAGGCACTGGGAGGGTGACATACCCAACTCTACAGGGACAGAAGCTCCTCACTTGGGACTGGACTAGACCTCAGCTGTGTTCTCCTTCATCTAGTTGTTTATTTGCATCCTTTGTAATAAACTGGCAAACATAAATAAAAGCCTTCCTAAATTCTGTGAGCCACTCTAGCAAATTATCAAACTTGAGGAGGGGTCAGGGGAATTCTGATTTATAGATGGTTGGTCAGAAGTACTGGTGGCGTAGATATCTGAAGTAGAGGCAGTCTTGTAGACTGAGCCCTTTAATTTGTGAGATCTGCCCAGGTGCGGTGGCTTATACCTGTAATCGTAGTACTCTGGGAGGCGGAGGCTGAAGGGCAGGTGGATTTCCTGAGCTCATGAATTCAAGATCTGTCTGAGCAAGAGCAAGACCCTGTGTCTACTGAAAAACTAGCCATGCATGATGGCAGGTGTCTGTAGTCCCAGCTACTTGGAGGCTGAGACAGGAGGATCACTTGAACCCAAGAGTTTGAGGTTGCTGTGAGCTATGATGACACCACAGCACACTATCCAGGGTGACAGTGAGACTCTTCCTCAAATAAACTAACAGCTTGTGGGATGTGACACTAACTCCAGGTAGATAGTGTCAGAATAGAATGGAATTGCTGGACACCCAGTTAGCATCAGAGAGTCACAGAGTGGTATTGGAAAAAATAGCACTTGTTTGGTGTCAGGAGGAAAATAAAACTTCTCATGGGGCTCAGTGCCCATAGCACAGTTGGTACAGCACCAGCCACATACACCAAGGCTGGAAGATTTTATTACTTAAAAAAAAAAAA
>NW_003852396.1:16677647-16716918 GCF_000181295.1 Otolemur garnettii
TTTTTTTTTGAGACAGAGTCTCACTATGTCACCCTTGGTTGAGTGCCCTGGCACCATAGCTCACAGCAACCTCAAACTCTTGGGCTTAAGTGATTCTCTTGTCTCAGCCTCCCAAGTATCTGGGACTACAGGCACTCGCCACAACACCCAGCTATTTTCTTGTTGCAGTTGTTATTGTTTAGCTGGCTCGGGCTGGGCTCGAACTCACCAGCCTCGGTGCATGTGACAGACGCCCTAACCACTGTGCTATGGGTACCAAGCCTGTTACTACACATATTAATCTAAACATCTGCAAATGTCATAGGTTCCAGAAACTCCTTATTTTTCTGAAATTCCTTATTTCAATTCTTTTTCATTTTTTGATTAGCTTCCATCTGTTATCTTTCTCTTGTCTTGCTTGGCCTATTTTTAAAAATTATTTTTATTAAATCATAACTTTGTGCATTGATGCATTTATGGGGTTCAGTATACAGATATACAGATATACTGCTGTATATACAGTATATACTGCTGTATATACTATCTGTATATACAGATATCTGTATATACAGATATACAGATATACTGCTTCGATATACAATGAAATGTTTACATTGAACCAAGTAACACAACATCACAATTATACTCATTTCTTAATAGTTTTGAAATGTACCATTGCATCATGCACATTAGGTGAGATCCCCCCAGATCCCCTCGCTCCACCCACATGCCCCCTCCCCTCCCCTCTCTCTCCTCTTCCCTTTCTGAACTATATTGCTTAGCCTTTTGAACAATCTCTGACAAATGATCTTTGTGTCTTCCCAGGCCATGATATGCTTGACAAAGAATTTTGTTTTGCTTTTTTTTTATTTTAGTTGGCTAAGAATTTGTGTACATGTTGTTTATTTTCAGTGCTTTATTCGACTCAAAAAGTATAATAGTTTACCTTGGAATAGAAACTTCTGCGTGAAATAGCATATGGCAAGACCTGGAGGAAAAAATGTTCAGCTTAATGAAAGACTCTGAAAAATTCTTCTATTCAATGCAGATCTGTGGACGAACACAAATGTTTTCACGATCTTCTTCTTTGTTTTCCCTCCATAATATTTTTGATTAAACAAGTTGTGCAATTCTCTGTTATCATATTATCAGGCAAGGCTTCCTGCATGCCTCTGTCCTCAAAGAATAAAGGCAAGGTTTTATCTTTCTTAAAAATTGAGAATACTGCAGAATGTTTCCATTATGCATGAAGAAAAGAGGAACTAACATTTATTAGCACACATATTATGGCAGGCTTTGTGACAGGTGCAATTTGAATGCTGTCTTCTTTAATCAACTGCCAGTATGCCTGAATGGGGAGATGGTCATAAGGTTTCAGCATGACAGTAAACTTCAGAGTTCATATAACCCACTGTTTTGGTTCCTTACAGAAGAAGCTGGGGCCCAGGGAGTAGTTTAGCTGTCATTTAACTCATTAATGGCTAGCAGGACTTGTGCCCAGTTCCCTCATCCTTGATCCAGTACTCTTTCTGTGATAGCATATGACAATCCTCACGACATCTGTTATGAGATATTTAGTCACTGTCCTTTTCTTTTTCTCTCTCTGATCCCCTACCTTTCTCTGTTTCTTTTTTTTTTTTCGTTAACAGTAAAGTTATCTCTATGCTTTGAAAATTAGATGTTTGAAATCACCCTTCAACAACTTAATCTGAGATACATCTAATGATTATCAACTGTGTACCAGACCTTAGAAACCACACCGGACATTTGTTTGGATACAGAAAGACAATATACATAGAGATAACTAAAATACAAAGTAGACAAGTTCTATAGGATTTCAGAAGTGGTCACGAAGAAGGTGGCCTATGAATTGGGCTTTTGAAGAATGGAAAAGATATTCATAAGGAGTTAAGAGCTGAGGGTAGGAAAAGAATTTTATGCAAAATGAAGAGCAACTGTAAAGATACAGAGGAAGGGAGAAATCCATGATGGAGAACTGTCAAGTAGGATTGTGTGACTGAGAAACTGTATTAAAGGAGAAAATGGAAGGCAAGGGTGGGAACAGGCTGTGTTATTTATATAGCAGGGCATATTATCAAGACTAGAATAGCCAAAATGCAAAGAAGGTGGCAGCTCAAGTCAGATGCCATGGGTACTGTTGACAGGCTACCTACAGGCAGCACAGGAAATGAGCAAAAGTCAGCTGCTCAGTTCACAAAGGTTGAGGCTAATACTGTGTTACGTGAACTGGGGTGAGTCAAGAACCACCTAGTCCACACAGACTCCTACTAGCACACTCCTACCTCCAGGGGGAGCTCAAGGTTTCCTTCCTTCAATACAAAGAAAAAAGATCCCTGCAGTGAACCCAAGACAAAATGGAGATTTTAAAGAAACAAATAATTCTGTGGGAGATTCTGTTGGAGGAAAAAGGTGATTATACATGGAAATGGGCTGAAAGAATATTTTCCCTGTCAATAAATTTCTGGGGACTCCTGGCTTTGGTTAACGCCTGTAATGCTTTTATCTTTTCACCTTTTCTCTGCCTTGTGGTTAGTGTCTGGGACAGTCTTAAATCAAAAAGACACAAGCATCTTCTTGGAGACCATATTGTTCAGGATAGCTGCTGACACAAGAGACCTGAGGGGCAGGGGGGCTCAGCCGGAGCTGGCAGTAAAGAATGGGCTTTTGCTCAGAGTATCCCTTTCCATGTGTCTATGAGATTCTCATGCAGCCGAATTGTTTCTAGCTCCTGACTGTACAGATTGGTATCTAGTGCGGTCACATAGGGGGCTAAGTATTTAGAAAGCAGGAAGTTCATTGGCAGGAATCTTGCCAAGAAGGGATCCGACTCAAAGCTTTAGTTAGTGAACACCAATAGTTAGAGACAGAGACCTATTTCTAGCAACAAAAAAGGTACCTTTGGAAGGTTGAGACTACAAGGCCACTTAGCTGCACATTTGTGAGACTCTATCCTTTATAGTGGGAACAGAACCTGAATTTGGCCAGGATTCACTTTTGGAATTAGAAAAATCTCACCAGTAGAAGCCTGGAATTTGAAGGAATGCGAAGCCAAATGTGAGACAGGCATCTTCTCTATAAAACAAAGGCCATGATCTTGGCTAGAGATACATCCCACTTAATTTAGGAGAGAGGAGCTAAATGCCAGGGGCTAGGGCATGAATCTGGAATTTAGTCTGTAGGAATGAAGGGGACTGCAAATGACTGAAAGGTGCCAATATTGTAAATTCATAGCTTTGCTAGTCCACAGTGGTGTTGAGGTGCAACTCTTTGGGATGGCAGGCAGCCTGCACAGGTTCTCTTGGCATGTGGGTGTCAGAATGTCACAATTTAACCTCATTTTTTTCTTCATACATTCAGAGAACATTTAAAAAACTCTTTTCTATGTTCCAGTTATCAGAGCCACTTATTATTCTATCATGCCATCTGATATTTTAATATGAAGGCCTATGGGTTCTGACACAAATAAACTCTTATTCTATCATTGATGTACTTATAATTTCTCTTATTTACTTAATTATACTTAACTTTTTGTTTTTTGCAGTTTTTGGCCGAGGCTGGGTTTTGAACCCACCACCTCCAGTATATGGAGCTGGCACCCTACTCCTTGAGCCACAGGCACTGCCCAATTATACTTAACTTTTTATCTCATTATAAAATTCATAAATGATTAATGGAGAAAATTTGAAAACACAAAAAATACAATGTATTATTCTTTGGGGGAAAATTGGCATTTAATTTTATTACAAACCAACTGATTCCACATTTGAGGGGTGGAGTATATTATTATTTTTTTAATTATTAGATTTTATTTTTTGAACAATTTTAGGTTTACAAAACAGTTTAGCTGAAAGTACAGAGTTTCTATATACTGCCTCACCTCCGCCCCATCCACTTTTCACGTGTTTTTAACATCTTGCATCATTGTGGGTGCTTGCTACGATTGACCAGTCACTATCGGTACCTTATTGTTACCTAAGGCCTACAATGTACATTAGGGTTCGCCTCTGGTGGTATGCATTCTGTGGGCTTTGACAAATGCATAATGTAAAGTATCCACAATTACAGTATTACACAGAGTAGTTTCACTACCTAAAAATACCCACCCGTTCATCTCTCCTTCCCCTTTAACCCCTGGCAACCACTGATCTTTTCAATGTCCTCCTAGTTTTGCTTTTTCAAGAATGTCACATCATTGGTATCACGCGCATGGAGCCTTTTCAGATTGGCTTCTTTTACTTAGTGATATACATTTAAGGGTCCTTTTGGGACCTTGATAGCTCTTTTTTGAATTGATGAATGATATGCCATTGATTGGATGTACCAGAGTTTATCTATCTATTGAAAGACATCTTGGTCATGTCTAAAATTTGTTAATTATGAATAAAGCTGCTATAAACCTTTGTGTGCAGGTTTTGTGTAGACATAAATTTTCAGCTTATTTGTGTAAATACCAAGGAGCAAGGCTGTTGGGTCATATAGTAAGACTATGTTTAGTTTTGTAAGATTGACTGAAGTGTTTGTGGCTAATTTTTTTCTACTTCATTAGCTAGTGTGCTTAACACCATCAGAATTAATCTCTTGATAAAAATATTCTTGGATTCACAGAAGACGAAATCTAGCAACTATTAGCTTGATGGAAAATCTGGAGATGCCAAGTTAACAAAGCCATTACCTTGTTTTCTTCTGTTTTCCCTTTCTAAAAAACTCATAAGGTCATGGATAAGATGACTTTTATCGCTAAAACACAGACGGTTGGTCATCCTGTGACTGATAACTGCAACATGGTCCTAGATTATCATAGATAAGATCCTGCATTCCTGGGATCTCCTCAATCCTGGCAAAATAGATAAGTCTTGTATCACTTTATTTTGGGCAACTGCCCTGACTCTTCCTGCAGGGCTACGACCAAAGAAGTGACATACTTGAAATAAATTTGAGAAAGATTATCTGGTAGCAGTATGTGGGAAGACTGGGATGGAGACAGCCAGAGTGAGGGAAACCCATCTGCACACAAGGTAATAAAGGCCTAAAATGGAAAGGACGGGAAAGACTTAGAGAGTAACCTCTAGAAACACTGGCTTTTGTCATTACGGGGTAAGCGCCTTTTGAAATCTGCTAATAACCCTTTAACCACAATTTTAGCAACCTTTTACATGATTATTCTTATTTTCATTTATCTAATTCATTTTACATTTTTAAAAACAATAACAAAAGACCTTTGAAACTCTTCCCCCTCCCCCACCCCTGACTGCCTGATCTGCGTTCTTCAACATGCTGATCTCTGGCCTTAAAAATTTTTTCCATCCTGGTCACAGCTTTTCTCATTTCTTTTCTCCCTTCTATGTCTTAAATCCACACATCCTAGAAAAACTCAGTGCCCATATGAAGGATCACTCCAACACCCTGAATTCCTGCTTCCATGACCTCTCGACACTAGTAAGTGCCCTTTGTCATCACTTTACTTAATCTGTTCCAGTCCTCCCCCAGGATTGTGACATCATTTACAACAGCTTCGACCCTTGGATGCCTTTGGATATCCCTTTCATGCCAGCTGTTTCATTCCTGTGCTTTCACAGTTACCTCATTTAAGACCGCCAGTCCCTTGATCCTTCCATTTCTCCTCAATCTATCAGCCTTCTGGCTTTAAACTGTCTCCATGCACCCAAAGATAGTCCAATGATCCAAACAGGTCAAATGGCTACCACTCTTTCTAAAGATATAAAGAAACTGGTAAATTTAACCTTTCTGTAAGTTTCTTGGAAAACTTCTCGAGATTTTTCAAAGTCATAAGGCCATGATCCTGGAGACCATCATTGCACCACAGAAGATCACAGAAGTATTGGTTAAGGAATGGAGAGATTTTGTTGAGAGAATCCTGAGAATACTAGGAAAGAGTAAGAGAAAAGAGGAGAGAAAGTTACATCCCAGAAGCCTAAGCCTACTAATGAGCTTTTGGAAAATGTCATCTTCTGAAAAAGAGAGGAAAGCGGGGTGTGGTCAATACGGTTACTGAAATTAACATTTGAAATTAACCTGAGCCTGCAACAGTGACTGAAAGGCAATAGAAAAATGTTTGGGGCATGATGTGTCCTGTGGCTACCATAATAAATCACCACAGACTGGAAATTTATTCACAGTTCTGGTGGCCAGAAGTCCAAAATCAGTACCACTGGGCTGAAATCAAGGTGTCAGCAGGGCTGCACTCCTTCCCAAGGCTCTAGGGGAGACTCCATCGTTTCCTCTTCTGTGTGTCAAATTTCTCTCTTCCTCTCTCTTATGAAGACACTTCTGATTGCCTTTAGGGTCTGCTCAGGTAGTCCAGGATAATCTTCCCATCTCAAGATACTTAAACATAATCACTTTTCTAAGTTAGGCTCCATTTGCAGGTTCCAGGGTTATCTTTGAGTGGCCATTATTCAGCCTACTACAGCTGCTGTCATTGACCCAGGTGGAGGTTTCATGGATTAATAGTAAGGGATAGGAGACAGTCTTACAAAGGTGCCAACCTTAAAGTTGGTTCCATTTCCTGGAGAAAAAACACATGACATGTAGGGCCAATATATTGGATTGGGTGAAGAGAAAGATAGCTACAATGAGAGAACTCTAGTACAGATTTTGGACTTCATGTGTGTTAAGAGTTTGAGTTTTCTGCATGAAGGGTGTGAGTTTCAAAATTTTCAAGTTGCTACTCAACTGAGAATGTGTCTCAGCTTGTACAACTAGAAGTGGAACTCACAGCTGAGGTTCAAGGCAAGAGCTAGAGGCCCAGATGGATCAGAGGAACCTGGTGGAGGTTGTGTCTGACCTCATGTGTCAGCCTTGATCAGGGTAGGTAGCAATTTCAGTGGCGCAGGGAATTTTTAGTTTTCACAGTTCATCTGCTGATTTAATGCTGGGAGTGGAGGTGTTCTTTTTTTTTTTTTTTTTTTTTTTGAGAGCCTCAAGCTGTCCCCGTGGGCAGAGGGCCGTGTAATTAAAGTACATTAAAGCAATCTTTTAAAAAAAATATTATTTTATTTATTATTATTATTCTTATTATTTTTTTTTTGAGAGAGAGAATCTTATTCTGTCACCCTGGGTAGAGTCCTGTGGCATCATAGCTCACAACAACCTCAAACTCTTGGGCTTGTTCAGTCTCTTGAACCAGCCTACCAAGTAGCTGGGACTATAGGTGTGCACCACTATGCCCAGCTAGTTTTTCTGTTTTTAGTAGAGAAAGGGTCTCACTTTTGCTCAGGCTGGTCATGAACTCCTGAGATTAAGCAATTCACCCACCTTGGCCTCCCAGAGTGCTAGAATTACAGATGTGAGCCACCATGCCTGGCTGCTTAAAGCTAGTTGTTGCTGATATTCTACCAATTAATCTCTTTAGTAACCTTACTTTAAGTGGCCGATTAAGGGGTTGAATCAAATCTTCCTGTCTCTTCATGTGCTATTCTCAGGAGCATAGAGAGGAAGTAAGCTGGAAGATAATCTAAAATAAATGGCAAGTGACTAGAGGACCTTATGGAAAGAATGTGCCAAACATAAATGCTCCCTGTCTACAGCTTTCTGAAGTCTAAGTCTGTTGTTCTAACTGATTTGGGAGATTGTGGGGATAGTCCGCCAAGAACACAGACCATTTTGGAGGGTTTGAGTAGATGAGCGTGAAAAGTTGGATGTGGGTAGAGACAGTTACTGCAGCCCCACCAAAACAACCAGAATGGAAGAGCAAGCTCTTAGTTCAAAGGTCTTCAGAGATGACTGAGCTGGAGTTCCCAGCTGCACCACAAGAAAAACCCCAAGTGAGAAGATAGGGGGAAACATTGTGGGTGAGTGACACCGAGGCTTTCCACTCCGTTGTCCCCTGCACTGGGCATTTCCTCCAGACGCCCTGCATAGATGGTGAGCACAGGAGCCTGTGCTCTTGCAGCCCTCAAAGAGGTTCATCTATTTTCAGATTAAGATGGAGAAAGGTTTGGTGACTAAGTGAGGTGTAGAGGGGGTGTGCTGAAGCAGTGATAGGCCTCTATGGGGCCTTCTAACCACTTTGAAGTTAAAAGGAAGGGAGCTAAACACCAGTGGGCAGGAAGAAGAGGAGAGTGCATGAAACCCCCATAGTAGGATGCTTTCAAAACTTGATCTAACATTAGATGCTGGGGTAAGGAGGAGGAAGGGACCTCTCCTTCCCCAGTCTCTCTTCCCTCATCAATCTCCGTTTGTACCCCTAACTTGTATTGTAGATCAACAATCAACAATAATGAGAAAATACATATGATGGTGCTGTGTGAACTTGAAAGCCTTAACAATAGTAACAACAACAAAGAGTAGCATTCATTGAGAATTAATATATGCAGACATTGACATTGATCTAAACACTTCACATATATCCATCTTGTTTAATCCTCATAACAATTTTGTGACATAGGTCTTATTATTCACTCTTTCTCTATTTATTTATTTATTTATTTTTGAGACAGAATCTTACTCTGTTGCTCCAAGCAAGAGTGCAGTGGCATCAGCCCAGCTCACTGCAACTTCAAACTCCTGGGCTCAAGCGATCCTCCTGCTTTAGCTTTCTGAGTAGCTGGGACTACAGGCACCCACCACAACACCTGGCTAATTTTTCTGTTTTTAGTACTGACAGGGTCTCACTCTTGCTCAGGCTGATCTTAAACTCTTGAGCTCAGGAATCCACCCATCCAGCCTCCCAGAGTTCTAGGATTACAGTTGTAGCCACCATGCCCAGCCTTTTATTTTCATTTTACTGATGAGAAAATTGAGGCTTTGGGAAATTAAGGTTAAGGAATTTGCCCAAGGATATATAGATAGTAAATTGCAGAGTCAGAGTTTGAAGTCTTCTAGCTCCAGATCCCAAAGTAGTAACCATTTTGCTACACTGCTCTGCCAAATACATATCCACTAAAGTGTTTATTTTCAACCTCCCTAAATAAGAGCATGACACCAGAAAAATTCAGATTTGAAACAACAACAACAACAACAACAACAACCAGTACATAAAAAGAATGAGAACAGATCAATGGGAAGTCACTTTAAAAAGCAAAATGGTACCCAGGTTGAAAACAGGAACCCTAGCCCCTCCAGTGCCTCCTTCCTAGGCCAGTTTCTAGGGTGGCCTCACTCATCCCAGGCCTACATAAAATGCCCAGAAGCTGGGAGTGTCCCTCTCTCAGTTTCACTGCCTCACAGGCTCTGTTCTGTTTTCCTACTATTGCTCCTAGAGATGCTCCCTGGCCATGGGGAATAACACTGCTCATCTGAGTTCAGGCTTCCTGTCTTCAGCCACAAGGCCCTGCTTGCCAAGGCTGCTCACCCTGAAGGGATGGGACTACTTGGTGGACAGAATCATAACTAACATTTTTCCAAATGTGCTAACTGTGCTCTTGAGCTTTCGTAGCCTCTCCACAGTTAAATTTTTATTCGGCCCATTTCCTTAGTTTCTTAAGGGACACTGTCAAGGGACTTGGAAGACTTTCCCTTCAGCCTGAGTTAGGGAATATTTGAGCTGTGCTTTTCAACGTCTGGCTAAAGAGAATTCCTGTCCATTAACGGCCAGCTACTGTCCCAGGACTGAGATAGAACATCTGATGCATTTTACGAGAGTCCTTCTATCTGGGTCATTAACCTAGAAGTTAGACACAGAATCTTTGCCTGGACTTTCCACTACTTCCAACCTGTCTTGCCACTAACTCCCCAAGTTAGTTAGGGACAGGATTTCATTACACATGGAACCTTGGCACCTGTCTCCAATATATTCACAAATATGAAATGGATCCAAGAGAAAGAGTTAAAGAGCAGCCTCTAAGAAAGAGGAATCCAAAGGAATCATTCCACATGGACTCAGGGGTTTCAAGTCTGTCCATGTGAATCACTGTGGACCAGTTAGAGGCCTTGATTGACCAGCCAGGGCTACGGCATGGGAGTGCTCTTGGGAGAAGATTTGCATACCTTGTGCAGAACAGGTAGTATAGATGTATCGTTTGATCCTCTCTCCTCTCTGAGAGAGGGCACACTAACTAGTTCTCTATCCTGCCCTCTTCCGCTTCTATATCTCATGATTATGAACTGCTTGAATTAAATTTCTCAAGATTTTTGGCCTAGTTGTGGTATGATCAAACAATCTTGAAATATAATTTAAAATTTGACCCTAGTTTACTTTTTGGTTGTCAATTCAGTATTATTTTTACCCAAGGTGGATGTTCACACTGACCAAATTAAGCTAATACTCTAGGTTATGCTGTTAAGAATAATAGGTGATTAAAGATGGTCTAAAAACAATCCAGCAAAACTAATCTTTTTGAAAAGATCAACCTGTGGCCCAGCACAGTGGCTCACAGGTTATAATCCTAACACTCTTGGGAGGGCAAAGCAGGAGGATCCCTTGAGTTCAGGAGTTAGAGATCAGCATGAGCAAGAGCAAGGCCCCCATCTCTATTAAAAATAAAAAAAAAAAATGAGCCAGGCATTGTAGTGGCCACCTATAGTCCCAGGTACTTGGGAGATTGAGGCAGGAGGATCACTTGAATGGGACTTTGAGGTTGCTATGAGCTAGGCTAAGGCCATGGCACTCTAGTCTGGGACAACAGAGTAAGACTGTCTCAAAAAACCAAACAAATAAATAAATTAATTAAAGGTCAAACTGAGTTATTCAGTTTTATTTAAAAAGGGATAAACCTACACTTCACTTCATGCTCTTAAGGTAGATTGCATTATAAATTGTATTTCCAAGACCACTGAACTAGTGATAAGAGGCTGATCAGGATACTGCAATTATCTTCAGGATGTGTAATAATCTACTAGGTTAAAGTGAGCATTTTGATGCTGTCTGCTGTTGGGTGGAGATTTCTCATTGGGACAGAAGGATGGCTTGGCCACGGGTGCAAGCTTGCTCCTGGAATTGTATGAAAGTAAGAAACAACTACTACTCGGGGTGGCAGTAGCAAATTGTCTTTATTTGTGACTCCTTTTATTGTAAGCTAATCATGTACACCACATTGATCAATAATCTTAACATTCTCTATTATTATCTTAAACTATAGAAAAGACAGAAAGTTTGGAAAGTAAGATAACCATCTTAAGACTAGCCTCAAGCTATATTCCTCTTTAAAGACCTAAAACAATCCTACACTATCTGGCTTCCATTGTCAAAGTTAAAGGTCAAGACAAACAGAGAAGTAAAACTTTTTTTCTTCCATGCACTCAATTAACTTTCTGAGAAACAGGCTCAATGACTCTGTTTTCTTGTGGTTTGGAAGCCCCCTGCTTTTACAATGGAGTTTTCACTCACATCAACCTTTGAGCCATGTCTTCTGCACAGATGGGATCTGACAGGCTGACTGACTGCATAGTCAGGGTTCCATGCAGGAGGTTGTTACGCCTTGCCTGTAGGCCCCCACCATGCTCTTCCAGGTCACTAGGCCTCGACAAAAACCGCACAATACTTACAAGGGTTTTCGCTCAGTTTCTGGAATTAAAAGAGCACATTTCATTTAGCTAATTTTATGTGGGAATTCACCCCACAAGGGGCTGATCAGGATACTTCAAATATCTTCAGGTTGTGTAATAATCTACTAGGTTAAAGTGAGCATTTTGATGTTGTCTGCCATGGGGGCTCAGTTTGTTAAATGGTCAATTTTTTAATCATTCAGATGTGGACTTACTCATAGATTCAATCAGTATTTCCTGACAACCTGCTTAGCCTCATAAAGGATTCTTTAGGCCTTCACTTCAAATGGCAGGCAGGATATCAGATCTCCCACACTTCACCCTCCCCAGCTTTATTAAGGTATAATTGACAAATAAAATATATATATTTACAGTGGTATGAGGTTTTGATATATGTATATGAATTAAATCAAAGTAATCAACATAGCTGTACACACAGTATTTTTTTGTGGTAGGAGATTTAAGGTCTATTCTCTTAACAATTTTCAAGTATATAATATAGTATTAACTATAGTCACTGTGCTGTAGATCTCCAGAATTTATTTCTTCTGTCTAACTGAAACTTTGTATCCTTTGACCAATATCTCCCCTTCCCACTCCCTTCACCCACAGTCCCTGGAAACCACCATTTCACTCTGTGCTTCTGAGAGTTCCCTTTTTTAGGTTCTACATATAACTGAGATTATGTAATATTTGTCTTTCTATGCCTGGCTTATTTCACCTAGCTTAATATCCTCAAGTTTCATCCATATTGTCACAAATGGCACAATTTTCTTCTTTTTTAAGGCTGAATAATATTGCACACACATACCACATTTTCTTTATCCATCTCTTTATCCAGGTTGGTTCCATATCTTAACTGTTAGGAATAATGAATGCCCCATGATGAGTATGGGAATGCAGATCTCTCTTCAACATACTGCTTTCATTTCCTTTGGATAGCATACCCAGAAGTGGGACTACTGCTCATACAGTGGTTTTATTTTTAATTTTTGAGGACCTTCCTATTTTCCATAATAACTGAACCCATTGACATTCCTACCAATAGTGTGCAAAAGTTCCCTTTTATTCACATCCTCACCAACACTTACTGCCATTTGTCTGTTAGATAATAGCTACTCTAACAGGTGTAAAGTGATAATCTCACTGTGGTTATTTATTTATTCATTTATTTATTTATTTTTTGAGACAGAGTCTCACTATGTTACCCTCAGTAGAGTGCTGTGGCGTCACAGCTTACAGCAATCTCAAACACTTAGGCTAAGGGATTGACTCTCTTGCCTCAGCCTCCCAAGTTCCGGGGACTACAGGTACCCACCACAATGCCTGGCTTGTTTTTTGTTTTTCTTGTAGTTGTCATTGTTGTTTAGCAGGCCCCCGGCCAGGTTCGAACTGCCAGCCCTGGTGTATGTGGCTGGCTCCCTAACCACTATGCCATGGGTGTCGACCCCTTACTGTGGTTTTAATTTATATTCTCCTGATAATTAGTGATGTTGACCGTTTTTCATATGCCTGTTCACCATTTGTATATCTTCTTTTGAGAGATGTCTATTCAAGTCTTTTGCTTATTTTTTATTGGGTTATTTGTTTTTCTTCTATTGAGTTTCTTATACATTTTAAATATTAATCCCTTATCAGATACAGTTTGCAATTCTTTTTTTGCAGTTTTTAGCAGGGGCTGGGTTTGAACCCACCACCTCCAGCATATGGGGCCGGTGCCCCACTCCTTTGAGCCACAGGCACCGGTTTGCAAATATTTTATCAGATTCCTTTGGTGATTCCTTACCTCTTCTGTCCAAGGTTGTCTCCTTTAGATTGTTTCCTGTAACATGAAGAAGATTTTTAGTTTGTGGCCATCTCATTTGTCTACTTTTGCTTTTGTTGTCTGTACTTTGGGGTCACATTCAAAAACACACAGCCCAGGACAATGTTAAGTTTTTTTTATGCTTTCTTCTGGTAGCTTTGTAGTTTCAGGTCTTATGTTTAAATCTTTAACCCATTTTGAGTTGACTTTTTATATATTGTGTAAGATACAGGTTCAATTTCATTATTCTGGCTTGGCGCCTGTGGCTCAAGCGGCTAAGGCACCAGCCACATACACCTGAGCTGGCGGGTTTGAATTCAGCCTGGGCCGCCAAACAACAATGATGGCTGCAACCAAAAAATAGCTGGGCATTGTGGCGGGCACCTGTAGTCCCAGCTACTTGGGAGGTGGAGACAGAAGCAGGAGAATCACTTGAGCCCAGGAGTTGGAGGTTGCTGTGAGCTGTGATGCCATGGCACTCTACCCAGGGCAACAACTTGAGGCTCTATCTCAAAACAAACAAACAAACAAACAAACAATTTCATTCTTCTGTATGTGGATACCCAGTTTTCCCAATACCATCATTGAAAAGATTGTCCTTTCCTTATTGTGTGCTTTTGGCACCTTTGTTGAGGATCAATTGACCATAAATATGTGGATTTATTTCTGGGCTCTCTTTTCTGTTTCATTGGTCTGTATGTCCATCTTTACACCAGCACCATGGTGTTTGAGATCACTTGCACTTCTGAATGACTGTCCGTAAATCAGGGATTCCCACAGAACCCTCCTCACATTCAATAATTTGCTAGAATGGCTCATGGAAGTCAGAAAGGCACTCCACTTACATTTGCCAGTTTATTATAAAATAAATATTATAAAGGAAATATGATAGTTTATTATAAAGGAAACAATTGAACAACCAGATGAGACGTATATAGGGTGAGGTCAAGAAGAGTCCTAAGCACAAGAATTTCTATCCTGTGGAGTTGGGGGTGTGCCACCCTCCCAGCATGTGGATGTGTCTGCCTCCTGGGAAGCTCTCTGAACTCCATTGTTTATGGTTTTCTATGAAGGTCTTATTAAGTAGACATGATTGGTTAAATCCTCAACTGATTTAATCATCATTGGCCATTGGTAATTGAACTTAATCTCCAGCCCCACTCCCCTCCCCAGAGATTGAGGAGCCAGGCTGAACATTTCAAGCTTCTAATCAAGCTTCTAATCTTTCTGGTTTCTATCCCCCATCCTGAAGCTACACAGGGAACCCCCAGCCATCAGTCATGTCATTAGCATATAAAAGACACTCTTACTTTTATCAATCCCAGAGACTTCAAGAGTTTTAGAAGCTGTGTGCCAGGAACTGGGATCAAAGATTAAATATTTTTCTTTTATAATAACATAACGGATATTTTTACAGAGAAAAAAAGCTGCTTTTTGTTTTCTGGCAATGTTGTTAAGAATGAGGAAATCATTCTAAAATCTGAGACAGAAAGTTCATATAAATAACGGAAACGGTACAAGTTTAAATGTGTGTTGACTTCAACTTACAATACATATCCAACCAGATGTTGTGTATACACAGTCAAACAAGGTACATTTGATGCCTTCGTTGTGAGTAAAGACCAGTCTGGGTGGCTCTGCAGCTCTCAGCAGTTTGCACTGTCCTTGGAGTTAGTATTTCCTTCCTCCCTTTTTATATTATGTAGACTTGTCTCATGAAGGGACCATTGTGACACACGTGCAGCCTAGTCACATTCTGCTCAAATGTTGCCTGCTAGAAGCCTATAATGGACCTGTTTCCCCTCCAGCTTTAGAACCCCAGGCAAATGATGAGGTCTCCCCACAGGAAATGTTAACTTCCACCGTCACTTCAGTTATGCTCTCCAACTTACACACGCAAGACCTGTGAGCAGCTTTGCAGGGTTTAACTGTATGTTTTGCAATCATCTCGGCCACTGTTTCCATATTGCTGTTGTTATGGAAACTTACACTACTTAATACTGAACCACTTCTTATTTTGTATTTTTTAATTTTAGTTAGTTCTTTTTTGAGTTTGTTTTCTAATGACTTATTCCTTCGTGTGCATGATTTAAAGGTGTATGTCTGAAGCACTGTTGGAAAGAAAGGTTTGTTTTTCATTTGAGTGACTGGTGAATAACATGATTTTGACGTTTATTAAAATAAATATCACAGAAACGCATGTACTTGTGGGTTTATATGAAATTGATTTTCTTGTGGCATTATACTTCATAACAGATGAATAGACTAAACAAAAGCATTCCTGTGCTTAAAAATTAGCGGTGAGTCCACGCCACTCACTAAGTATTTGCTGAGGACTTACTCTGGACCAGATACTTATGGGGTAGAGCTCACAGGACACAGATGTTGTGTGGTGTGCCTCCAACAGGTCCTGTCCCTCTTCTCCTTAAAATACATGGAGGGCCTCGGGTCCAAACTGGTAATATGCCTTCCTCACCCAGATACAGGCTGAAGAAACCCCAGAGGGGAGAGGAGGCTTTAAGGTTCTGGGCTGTGCCTTTGACCCTCCACTTGGACTTCTTTGCTCTTAGTACTTTCGGTTTCTGTTCTGTATTCATTCCTGGTTTTTCCTCTCAGCTTTCAGTTAATCCTGGCTTTGTCCCTGGGCCCTCACTTTCGGATCCTTTTGGTTTCACTGTATGCACCTGAAGGGCAAAGTCTAATCCTACCCATAAACAGACTCAGCTTCTGGAAATGTAATCCTAGACTCGCATCCTATGTCCCATGTGCCTAGGAGAGGAGTTTGCTCATGTTCCGTAGCTTTGAAGTTAAAATTCCTTACTTTAGCACATAAGCCCGCACATAAGCCCCCTTTATATCTGACACAAACTCATTTCTCTAGCTTCATCTCCTGCCATTCCTGGTATATTATATTCTAGTCCTACTGAATTTCTTGAACAGTTTCTAGAAAGAGCAAGTAATTTTATTTCCCATCTCTGTCATTATACATGGCATGCTTCTTCTCATAAAGGGCCTCATTCCACCCCTAATTCTCCAGCTGCCCCCTTCTCTTCACTTCAAGACTAATTTCAGGGGCCCCAGCTCCCAAGAAGTCACATTCTGACTTAGATGCCTCTCCTCTAAGCCATAGCCCTTATCACACGAGAGCAATTGCTTTACTTATCTGTCTCTAATCTGCTCCCAGGGTTTGAAAGAGGGTACTGTGTATTATTAAACTTTCTATCTATTCCGCCTCTGTAATAAGGACTCATTAAGTGATTACTGAGTAAATCAGTAAATAAATGAACAAAAGGTATGGTATGAGTTGTAAACAAACAGTAGTACTGCAGTCTAACAGGGGAGGCAAGAAGTAAAAATATCATCAATAGAAAATAACATATTTTTCTATTTATATATATACTTTTTCCTGGATATGAGTAAAAGTCTAATAAGGTATTAGATTTTGCTGAATTGAGATATACCCAAATGTTACCAAAACCAATGGTCGGGGCCGGACGTGGTGGCTCACGCCTGAATTCCTAGCATTCTGGGAGGCTGAGGCAGGTGGATTACCTTAGCTCTCGAGTTCAAGATCAGCCTGAGCTAGAGTGAGGACCCCACCCGCCGTCTCTAAAAAGAGCCATTGTGGTGGGCACCTGTAGTCCCTCCTACTTGGGAGGCTGAGGCAAGAGAATCATTTTAGCCCAAGAATTTGAGGTTGCTGTGAGCTGTGACGCCACAGTGCTCTACTGAGGGCAACAAAGTAAGACTGTCTCAAAAAAAAAAAAAAGCCAATGGCCAATTTAGTCAAATATAGAATTCACCAATGATTTAATAATGACTGAATATGTATTATGTGCAAATCGCTGTTTAATCTATAAAGGTATCATAATTTAGTGAGGGGGCATATAAAAACGAAATCCTGAGACAGGGCAGATTGTGAAAGTCATATTAGAGATTCAGACAGCATTCTGTGGGATTCTGATAAAAAAAAAAGATTAATTCCACCCAGAATTAATCAAGTCAACAACTTGTAGAATGCACACAGGCTGTGAAAAGCAAAGCAACCAGCTAATTAACGTCAGACAGAATAAATAGTGGATTGAGTAATATCCATTCCTCGTCAGCTGCTTGCTTTCCTCTGTGATAATCTTAACTTCTGAGTGATAGGAAGTGAGAAAGTAGGAGGTGTAGCAAGACCCAGGTGAAGAAATATTTTCTTGCTATGAAGAAGCAAGTACAGTGGAACCACAAGAAGGAGGAAAAGAAATAAAGATTGTTTTGCTTATGAGTGTAGCATTTTCTTGAGTCTTTAGTTCGAAGAACAGACAGGAAAAAGAAAAAAGAGCCAACCATGGAACCAGAGGAAGCATCAAAATAAGAAAAAAAAAAGTGCGAAGAAGCGGAAACACGTAGACGTTATGCTCTGGTACCACTGCTTATATTATAAAATGTTGATCCTGGGAACACTTCAGTGAAGATACAGATAAAAACGTGAAGGAGACATGTTGCAGATAGAAATCCAAGGAAAATTGTTTGTTTGTTTTTGTGAGACAGAGTCTCACGTTGCTGCCCTGGGTTGAGTGGCATTGTGTCATAGCTCACAACAACCTCAAACCTTTGGGCTCTGAGGGTCTTGCCTCAGCCTCCTGAGTAGCTAGGACTACAGGTGTGCACCACCACAGCCAGCTACTGTTTTTATTTTTAACAGAGATGGGGTCTTGCTCTTGCTTAAACTGGTCTCAAACTCCTGAGCTTAAGCAATATGCCTGCCTCAGAGGAAGAAGCTTTGTATTATGGTTATTGTCAGAAATTTTTATGAAGAGTCTTACTCTAATTTTTTTAAATTTCAGATTCATATGAGAGTACAAATGATTAGGTTCCATTGTTTGCATTTGATAGGGGAAGTTCAAGTTGTAGTTGAGCCCTTCACCCAAGGGTTGTGCTGTAAAGCCTTCCATTGTGCCCACTAGGACAGGTAGAGTGAATGAGGAGTGCCTTTCAGCCACTGAGATTTGGGTGTAGTATAAGCTAACCTGTCTATACTAATGCAATTACCCAGAAATGAAAAGATAGGTAATTTAAAAGAAAAATTTGTGGGACAAGTCTCTGACCCTCCCTGCTATTGGTATGCACCTGCTAAAAGTAATTCTCCTAAAATATACCGTTACTTTTATTTTATTTTTTTTACTTTGTACTGGAACATTTACAAAGTAATTGCACATAAGTAGGCAAACACACAATTTATGTACACTCCTATATAGGAACTCCAATACCTTTACATTAGGTTTTTCAGAAAAAGTTCTTTTAGCTTTAAAATTTACACTGCTGGCACAAGTTATTTGCAAGGTTGAAACTCACAATTTGTTGATTTGAAGAAGAAATGTCCTGCAAAATGGTTCTAGGGCCTAAAATTTATTCTCATTTTGTTTACAGAAGTATTATGGTTCAAACTGAAATGAAATTTATTTACTTTGTTTAGTGTGAAAGTAGTTCCTGAGCCATAAATGATATTAGACCTGCATATTCTCCAAATATTTTGAAACATCCACCCAGAACATTTCCTTAGACATTTCCCTTGGGGTTAGGAAATCAAGATGTTTACTTTCTTTATCCTCGAGTCAAGAATGTATAAAAGACATTTACTTTATGTTTACCATGGTTAAAATATTACCAATATGGAGTGCGTACTTAATAATCACTATTGGTAGGTCAGACGTTATGTAAATTGGTTCACGTACAGTATTTCATATTAGCCAAATGGTAGGCATTTCCCACTCCTCACTATACAGATGGAAAAATTGGGACTCTAAGACACTCGTTAACCTGCTGAAGACCACCAGGTGATCGCAGTCAGGTTTTCAATCTGGAATCTGTTTGACTCTAACGTTCAAGCTCAAGCTCTTAAGCACCAATACATTTTATTTCATGTACGTTATATTAATGGGCACAGACCAGTGAGACAGGGAGTCAAAAACTATTGGATTTAAGTTGGATTTAAGTTAGGAATAATAAAATGTAAAATTATGCTAGAATAGCTAGGAATTATTGAAAGACTTTGATTTGTTTTTCTTCCAACAACTTCTGTGTGCCCTTTCCCTGTATAATATTCTCCTTCATATGCAGCATCTGTTTTTATAGTTTCAACTCTTACCTCAGTGTGAATGATTAAACACTCAATATATCTACTCACAATTCCTAACTACCAACAAATACATGCTCATTTTAAGGAACCCCAGTAAAACTTTACAGAGATGTTCTTGTCTAAAAATGAAATGATGGGCTTGGTGCCTGTAGCTCAGAGGCTAGGGCACTGGCCACATGCACCAGGGCTGGCAGGTTCAAACCCGGCCTGGGGCTGCCAAACAACAATGACAACTGCAACCAAAAAATAGCCAGGCATTGTGGCAGGTGCCTGTAGTCCCAGCTACTTGGGAGGCTGAGGCAAGAGAATCGCTTAAGCCCAAGAGTTTGAGGTTGCTGTGAGCTGTGTCCTCATGGCACTCTACCAAGGGCAACGTAGTAAGACTGTCTCAAAATAAATAAATAAATAAATAAAAATAAAAATGAAATGACAGGCCAGGCATGGTGGCTCACACCTGTAATACCAGCATTCTGGGAGGCCAAGGAGAGTAGATCGCCTGAGCTCATGAGTTCAAGACTGGCCTGAGCAAGAGCAAGACTCCATCTCTAAAAATAGCCAGGTGTTGTGGTGGTTGCTGTGAGCTGTGTCGCCACGGTGCTCTACCAAGGGCAGTAAAGTGACACTCTGTCTCAAAATGAATGAATGAATAAATAAATAAATAAATATTGAAAAAAATAAAAATGAAATGATGGAATTCCCCAGAAGACCAATCCTCTCCCATGAAAATACCTTCCTTTTTTCTGTTAAAAATCCCCACTCAAGCCTTGGTTGTTAACTTAGATCGCTTCCTCTTCTCATTCCTCTTTATTCAGTCTCTCTTTCAAAATGCTTCTTGGATGTATCAGTTTTCTCTTCACTCACATCTTGTCTATACTAGCCCAAACTTACTTAATTTATACCTAGACCACTGTCACAAAGTCATTTCTTCCTTTCTACTGTATTCTCCTCTCCATCCATCCTGCCCACTGCTCTCGGACTAACCTTTCCTCTTTGGGATCCACTGTGACCCCTGAGCCTCATGTCCAACAACACCCTCCATCCATCCTTCTCCTATTGCTCACCAGCTACTGTGTTCAGGCAATTAACTCCTCTGCTCATTCCTACCTCCAACTCTGCAAGTGTTCTCACTTTCATCTTCCCAGTCAAAAAGCCCACACATCTTTAAGGCTTATCATATATTCCTTTTTTTTTTCTAGAAGACTTACTGAACAAATCCCACCCAAACAGATCTTTCCCTTTCTCCACCCACATTGTACTTAGTCACAGTGTTTAAAGTTCTCTTAGAAGTCATATGGAAGAATGCTTCAATTTTATGGCTGACATGGAAAGACTGGGCCAGTCCTACAACCAATCAGTGACAACTAGAACCTGAATCCAGACGCCTTCAATTTAGTTTCTTTCCCACTACACCTGGCATAGTTTGGATATTTGTCCCCCAGCTTCATGTTGAAATTTGATCTCCAATGTTAGAGGTGGGGCCCAATTCGAGGGGTTTGGATGGAGGAGCAGAGGCCCCGTCAATAGATTAGTGCCCTCCCTGGAGGTGGGGTGTATGTGTGAGTGCTCACTCTTATTATCTCCTCTTGAGAGCTTGTTGTTAAGAAGAGCCTGGCACCCTCCTCCCCTCTCTCCTGATTCCTCCCTCACCATGTGATCTCTGTAAGACCAACTGCCCTTCACCTTCCACTGTGAATGGAGGTAGCCTGAGGTCTTCACCAAATGCCCAATCTTTTTTTTTTTTGAGACAGAGTCTCACTTGGTCGCCCTTGGTAGGATGCCATGACTTCATAGCTCACAGCAACCTCAGACTCTTGGGCTCAAGCAATTCTCTCGCTTTAGCCTCCCAAGTAACTGGGACTACAGGAGCCCTCCACAACACCCAGCTATTTTTTAGAGATGGGGTCTCACTCTTGCTCTGGCTGGTGTGGAACATGTGAGCTCAGGCAGTCCACCTGCCTTGGCTTCCCAGGTGCTAGGATTACAGGCGTGAGCCACTGCACCAGCCAGCAGGATCCAGAGCTAAATAAATTTCTTTGTGAATTACCCAGCTTCAGGTATCCGTTTTCAACTTTTTTAATCTCACAGTATGCTTGAACCTGTAGTTAAACTTCCTGAGCCGCACTTAAATTATGTTGATAAAAAAAAAGAGAGAGAGAGACAGAGAGAAAAGAATATACTTATTGTGCTTTGAATATCTTTGGAAAATAATTTAATTAATGATCTTTAAAAATTTGGGGGGCACACCTGTTGAAAATCACTGCTTTATAGCAACATTAAATAGACTAAGACAACCCCTTACTGCCTTTTCTTTATCAACTACAGTGCCTTTTAATGTTATTCAACCTTACATTTTGTTTAATGTTTATAGATGGTGCATCCCCAATTAGCTTAGAAGCAGTTTAGGAATGATGACACAGTGTAGGGTCCCTATTAGGTGATAAACCCTTATTTGGGGGTAGCTAAGGCTGAAGTTCAGAGTGAGGTTAAAATTCAGGGCCAAGCCACGAAACTAATACATTTTGGAACAATTGGAAAAAACAATGCCAGGAACACAAATCAAACTGTGGAAGAAAAGTAAGATAGTAACTTAAGGTCAGAAGCTCAGAAAACCAGAATCAGGAGAAATTAATTAGGCAGCATCCAAAGTACAAACTCCTTGGTTGCATTATTTATTGTTTTTTTTTTTTTGAGACAGAGTCTCACTTTGTCACCCTTGGTAGAGTGATATGGCATCACAGCTCACAGAGAGACAGATAAATAGTGACAGGTCTCTACCCAACCCCTAGAATAGGGGCATAAGGAAGAGGAAAGAAAAGAAACCCTCACCAGGGTCCCCGTGAGTCTCCTGTTTAGCTAGACAAGGTAACCCTAAAATGGGACACCAAGTATGAGAACGCCTGAGTTTTCATTTAAAGGTCTTGCCAAACAGGGGCTGAGTCGGGAGGCCAGAGCTTCTCTGACCCAACAGATGGTGGGTGCTCTCAGTTGGCTGTTGGTGCAACCCTGCGCACGCTTCTTTTCTGAGTGCTCCAACTGCAGGCTCCAGAGCGCTGGCCCATCAGGCCCCATCCTTCCTGAGCCCTGGCCCAGGCCCTTAGACTGAAGCCTCTGCCTCTTTACTGCTGTCCGGGCTGCAGGGCAATGGACCCAGCCTACCACTGATGGCCTTTGCCCACCTCTGCTGACTTCCTATATTTTGTTAACATGAACAGTTTAGCATGGAATATACACGATACAAACATGGCGTGCTTTGACCTCCCCTTTCTTTTCCAATTCATTATCCCACTAACGCTCCAGCCACGCAGGCAGCCACCATTCCTCACACACAGTCTGCTCTCTCAAGCCTCCGTGTCTTTGCATCTGCTATTCCCTTCACTTAGGCTGCTCTTCCTGCTCCCTTCCCACTCTGTATCGGACTGACCAAAACTTATGTTCCAAGATCCAACTCATATGTTCCTGCCTCCGTGAAGTATTCTCATAGTCCCCCTAGTCAGAACACAGCAAAACATTCCTTTCTCTGGACTTGGATTATCAGTTACTGTGTCTTTGTTATGGCACCTTAAAAATTCTATAACTTCACTGTATTACAATTAACCTCCTTGAGAATGTGAACTATGCTTTAATTTTCACTATACCCTCTCAGCACCTAGAACATCCATTTTATTATTGTGCATAATAAAATTGGAATAATTTTTTTTTTTTTGAAACAGAGTCTCACTTTGTCACCCTTGGTAGAGTGATATGGCATCACAGCTCACAGCAACCTCAAACTCTTGGGCTTAAGCAATTTTTTTGCCTCAGCCTCCCAAGTAGCTGGAACTATAGGTGCCTGCCACAATGCCTGGTTATTTTTAGAGATGAAGTCTCACTCTAGCTCAGGCTGGTCTTGAACATGTGAGCTCAGGCAATCCACTTGCCTCTCTCCCAGACTGCTAGGATTACAGGCATAAGCCACTGTGCCCAGCCTTGGAATAAATTTTTAGTACAAATAATATTGGACTAAGTTTCAAATTTATATTGTTTCTTATACGCTCCCTTTTTTAAAAATAGACTTTTTTTAAAAAGAGCAGTTTTAGGTTCACAGCCAAATTGAGTGGAAAATACAGAGAGTTTCCATAGATCTGCTGCCCCTACCCAGGCCCCAGCATCCTGCTCCAGATGGTACATGGGCTACAATTGCTGAACCTGCATCCGCACAGCCTAACCACCCAAAGCCCTAGATTGCATTAGGGTTCTCTCTTACAGCTTTGACAGTGATAATGACACGTGTCCACCTCTGTATCATGCAGACTAGTTTCACTGCCCTAAGGAGCCTCGGTGCTGTCCATTTGTCCCTCCCTTTCCTAGAACCCCCAGCATCCAGCAATCTTTTCCTTATCGTCTCTCTGGTTTTTTCTTTTCTAGAATGTCAGAGAACTGGAATCGTGCAGTTTGTAACCATTTCAGATCGGCCTCCTTTACTTAGTAACATGCATTTAAGTTTGCTTTATGTCTTTTCATGGCTTGGTAGCTCATTTCTTTTTAGTATTGAATAAGATTCTATTCTCTGAATGTACCATTGTTTATTTATCCATTCATCTGATGAGGGACATCTTGGTTGCTTCCAAGTTTTGTCAATTATGAATAAAGCTGCTATAAACATCTGCGTGCAGGTCTTTCAGCTTATTTGAGTGATTGCTGGGTCATTTGGTAAGAAGATGTTTAGTTTTGTGAGAAACTTTCAATGTGTCTTCCAAGGTAGCTTTACCAGGTTGCATTTTCACCATCAAAGCATAAGAGTTCATGTTTCTCCACATCCTCACCAGAATGTGGTGTTGTCAGTGTTTTGGATTTCCACCATTCTAATAGGTAGTGGTATCTCACTGTTTTATTAACTTATAATTCCCTAATGACATATGATATTGAGCATCTTTTCATATGTTTATTTGCCATCCATATATCTGCTTTTGTGAGGTATTAGGCTACATTTTTTTACATGATAGATTTAAATACCTGCCAATTTTTCAAACAATATACTAGTCTACAAAGTAAAAAGTTGAAGTTTCTTTCCCTCAAGCTCACTACCCAAAAGTAGTCACTTGGCCTTCTTTCAGGACATTTTTCTAGCTGGGTAGGGTGGCTCACACCTACAATCCTAGCACTCTGGGAGGTGGAGATGGGTGGATAGCTGGAGGGAAGGAGTTCGAGACTAGCCTGAGCAAGAGCAAGACCTTGTCTTCAAAAATTAGTGGGGTGTTGAGGCAGGCGCCTATAGTCCCAGCTACCAGGGAGGCTGAGGCAAGAGAATCACTTTGAGCTCAAGAGTTTGAGGTTGCTGTGAGCTATGTCACAATGGCACTCTACTGAGGAGAACATTGTGAGACTCTGTGCTTAAAAAAAAAGACTTTTTTAATGCATTTATATACCTATACGTGTATATTTTTATACAGTCATATTGCTTTTCTTTTAAGGATGTTTAGGGGCTCTGTGACCATAGCACAGTGGTTACAATGCCAGCCACGTACACTGAGGGTGGTGGGTTTGAACCAGGCCCAGGCCAACTAAACAACAATGACAACTGCAACATAAAATAGCCAGGCATTGTGGCAGGCGCCTGTAGTCCCAGCTATCTCAGAGGCTGAGGCAAGGGAATTGCTTAAGCCCAAGAGTTTGAGGTTGCTGTGAGCTGTGATGCCACAGTACTCTACCAAGGGCAACATGGTGAGACTGTCTCAAAAAAAAAAAGAGAGAGAGAGAGAGAGAGAAAGAAAGAATATTTAGGGAGCTTTGTCCTCTACTGCTGAGATTCTTATTAGTCAGTTCCTTAATAGAAATTTCTTTCTTTTTTAACCTTGAGGCAATTCTGTAATGAATTATCTTGTACAGTTATACATAGATTCTTAGAATTGAAGTTGCTGAGTCAAAGATTATATAATTTAACAATATGATAGAAATTGTCCTGAAACTGCCAAATGAGGCTGTTCCAACTTACACTCCCATCAACAGTGTTAGTGAATAGTTCAGTATTCAGAGAAGACTTAGACTTTCCATATAGGGATCTCAGGGGTTATCTGGGGGAGAGAAAGGGTGAGAAAGTGGATAGGAGGCCACCCTTCTATCTCTCATCCTCTTCAAAGTATAATTGCTTTGACTAATATAATTTCTTGGGCTTAGTTTAAAACTCTTCTTGAGAAGGAGTTTCTGATACTAAACATTTGAAAACCATTGAAATAAAAAAGTTACATCTTTTCATCACCAACATTATTAACAGATAGGTTACTTAGGAATGTTCTCAGTGCAAGTAACAGACAACTCAACAACAGCAGACTGAATCAGCAAGGGCACTTTTTCCTCCTGTAACATAAATGCAGCAGCAGCATGTAAGGCCTCAGTGGGCCTTGGGATTTTCAGTTATGGCTGCAAGAAGGCACTACTCCAACTGCAGCATCGTGTTTGTATTCAAGGCAGGATGAAGGGTAGATAGTTTGTATCAATGACTGCAGCCTTTTATCAGTAACACAGCACCTCTTCTAGAAGGCCCTTTTATTGGTAATGCAAAAGCTCTTCTAGAAGCTCTTCTCTCTTCCTATATCTCAGTGGCCAGAACTGTTTTTCTGCACAGCTTCTAATAGCTGCAAGGGATTCAGATCTCTACGATGCTTGCCAAGTGAATGACTTTGTATTCACTTTTGTATTCTACTAGAGAGCGCCACACCTTCCTCAAACCCAGGAGGAGGCAGGGAGCAGACAGACCAGAGTTACCTCACGACTGGGTTAGCCAGCTTAATATTCTACCCTCACATGCTCACAATACAGCACTAAGGATGTGGTTAGAAATAAAATGGTCCTGGCTTCTGGCTCCCGCTCTCACAGCCATTGCAGTACATTGAGCTCCACAGAGACAGCGCCGGGGCAAGTGAGAGCCGGACGGGCACTGGGCGACTCTGCCTCGCTGAGGAAAAATAACTAAGCATGGGCAAAGGAGACCCTAAGAAGCCGAGAGGCAGAATGTCATCATGTGCATTCGTTGTGCAAACTTGTCGGGAGGAGCACAAGAAGCACCCAGAAGCTTCAGTCAACTTCTCAGCGTTTTCTAAGAAGTGCTCAGAGAGGTGGAAGACCATGTCTGCTAAAGAGAAAGGGAAATGTGAAGATATGGCAAAGGCGGACAAGGCCCGTTAGGAAAGATGAATGAAAACCTATATCCCTCCAGAAGGGGAAGCTAAAAAGAAGTTCAAGGATCCCAATGCGCCCAAGAGGCCTCCTTCGGCCTTTTTCTTGTTCTGTTCTGAGTATCGCCCAAAAATCAAAGGAGAACGTCCCGGCCTATCCATTGGTGACGTTGCTGAGAAGCTGGGAGAGACGTGGAGTAACACTGCTGCGGGTGACAAGCAGCCTGATGGAAAGAAGGCTGCAAAGCTGAAGGAAAAATACGAAAAGGATATTACTGCAGACCGAGCTAAAGGGAAGCCTGATGCAGGATAAAGGGAGTCGTCAAGGCTGAAAAAAGCAAGAAAAAGAAGGAAGAGGAGGAAGAGGAGGAAGAGGAGGAGGAAGATGATGATGATGAAGAAGTTGGTTCTAGCACAGTTTTTTTCTTGTCTATAAAGCATTTAACCCCCCTGTACACAACTCACTCCTCTTAAAGAAAAAAATTGAAGTGTAAGGCTGTGTAAGATTTGCTATTAAACTGTACAGCGTCTTTTTTTGTACAGTTAACACACTACGGAATGTGTCTTTAAAAAGCCCTGTCCTGGTGGTATTTTCAGTAGCCACTAACCTTGCCTGGTACAGTCTGGGGGTTGTAAATTGGCATGGAAATTTAAAGCAGGTTCTTGTTGGTGCACAGCCCAAATTGGTTATACATGGGGATGGTAGTTTTTTCATCTTCAGTTGTCTCTGATGCAGCTTATACGAAATAATTGTTGTTCTGTTAACTGAATACCACTCTATAATTGCAAAAAAAAAAGTTGCAGCTGTTTTGTTGACATTCTGAATGCTTCTAAGTAAATACAATTTTTTTTATTTGAAAAAAAGAAATAAAATGGTCCTTACTCTTAGGCTGTTAACAGACAGCTATGCAAACAAACCAGTTTGTTGCATAAATTGGGGCAATAAAAATGCTTTACGTCTCAGCTTGTCACCTGTACTCAGTGGCTAGGGCACCAGCCACACACATAAGAGCTGGTGGGTTCAAATCCTGCCTGGGCCAGCCAAACAACAATAACAACTACTACTAAAAAATAGCCGGATGTTATGGCAGGGGCCTGTAGTCCCAGCTACTTGGGAGGCTGAGGCAAGAGAATCACTTAAGCCCAATAGTTTGAGGTTGCTGTGAACTATGACGCCACGACACTCTACCAAGGGTGACATAGTGAGACTCTGTCTCAAAAAAAAAAAAAAAAGTTTTATGTCCCAGTACAGAAAAATGTAAAGGAAATATTAGAGGCCCAAGGGAGAGAATGGTCATTCTACCTAAGTGGAGATAGGTGGGAGGAGGTTAGGTAAGACTTATCTAACCATGACAGTTAGGCAGAGTCTGGAAAATGAGTAGGTATTCACGTGGTGAAGAATATTCTAGATAAAGCGAATGGAGGGTACGAGGCAGAAACCCAGGGAGTGCATCCCAGCAGCTGTGAGCAGTTCATCAGGGGGGATGGGGGAGCCTGGGTGCTAGACAGTCAGGGGAGATGAGTCTGGAGACTGACTCACAGAGGCCCTCCTGCATCCCACAACATGGTCTTGGGACACCCTTGTGACTCAGACAGTGTCACTGAGTTGGTGTCTCTTATACTGTTTCCAGCAACCACAAAGTGGAAAGCATGTTTAAAAAAAAAAAAAGTCCTAAGGCGCTGCCTCCCTTGTTGGCTTCCTCTCTTCTGCCTGGACGCACCTGGACGCCCCTGGAGTGGCCTGCTCTGCTATTAGCCCCATTGAGTACTGGTTGTATTAAAACCTCCTACCAACTTCTAGGGGAAGATCTGTATTTCTCCAGGTCTCTGTTTCTTCATTTATAAAATAATAATTATCTTTCATGGAACAAAATTTTACTTTTTGTTTTTTGCCAAAATGTTTTCAGCTGCATAATTCATGAACATCAGTCTGGTATAATTAAAAGAAAAACAAAAGCAACAAAGGTTTTTCAGTCAGAAAGACCTAAGTTTGTATCCTGGTCCTCCATGTGTTAGCAGAGTGACTTTGTGACAATTCCCTGAATTATGGTGTTCTCATATGTAAAACAGGGATAATGTACTCATCAATGCCTGATGCACCATTAGTGTCTAATAAGTACCAATGTTTTTACATTATTTAAAAAATTTACATCTCACTATAAGGTAGATGGAATAGGTCTAACGTTACCTTGAAGTTGAACATGCAGAAGCTTATAAACAATGGTGGTTTGCCAAAAGACCAGCCAGTAGGTAAGCGGTAGAAATGGGCTCAACTACACATTTTGATTCTGAAGTTAGCACTCTTCCCAACTGAGCCGGCAGCTTCTTTTCTCCAATTGATAGGATGGAATTGGATCTCCTGTTGCCTGTCAAGTGGATGATTTTTTGAATATATTAGGTAGCTCCACATCCTCCTCAAATCTGAGAGTTCAGGGAGCAGACAGGCCTGAGTTACCTGACGCTTTATAATCCGTGAATGTGTGACAGGGATGCTCTAGCCCCGGGTCTAGCTTTAGCATTACTATAACCTGCCAGGAGAGGGAGCTCAAACTGCCTCCATGCTGATACCCTGGTGACTGCGAGGGCTGCAGCGCAAGGGGGAAAGGAAGGGTGGGGCTTCCCTTGTTATGGTAATGACTACACAGTTTTCTGGGAAGCTAGAAATAATGCAAATTTTAGGAAAAAGACAGTCACTGTTTTTAAAAAAAATGGGATTATGACACAGAAAGAAATGACCTTTACCAAGAGGAAGTAGAAAGAAAAAAGAGGAAGCAGCCAGAGCAAGGAACACAGCAGGAACTGTAGCACAACAGAGTAGGTTTTGTCACTGCTGCACTTTTATTCAAACAGAAGGTAAACAAATGAAATATTTTTAGACTGGTACTGTAGGATGATAAGAATGGAATAAATACCTTAAAGACATATTGTAAGAACAGAATGAGCATGTGTCCTCCTAAGAGTGATTAGTCCGTTTTGTTGCATTAAGTATTAACCTGCTATATGTCCCAAGCCCGGGCTAGACACTAAGGATAATGGAAATGAACAACTGAGTCCTGATCTCAAAGAACGGTCAGTATACCAGAAGAGACTTGCAAGTGATGGGGCAATTCCAGGAGAGGCTGCTCACAGTCTCCGTACTGCCTGCTGGTATAGGACAGAGCCGGTAGCTCTTAAGTCACATTGCGGAGGAGGTCAAAGAGTATTTATATTAACTGTAGATATGCTGACCAGTTTGATGTGAGCACTCTACATTGTATGTAGAGTCAACACATTTTACCCCATATAGCATCATGTACACAGTTATGATCTAATAAAAAAAAATTGTAGATAGTTTTTGGTGAGCACTCACTATTTGTTAGGCAAACTCAAAGTGCTTTGTGTGGACCATCTCATTTGAGCCTCACCACACAGGTTCTATTTTATTATTTTCATCCTGTAGGTGTGAACACAGACTTAGAGAATTAAGTAACCTATTTAAGAGCACTCCTAAGTGGTGGAGTGAAGTTTTCCCAAGGAGAAAAACTTGGGCTAAGTGAACCAAAAATAAATAAATAAATAAATAAATAACCAGAACTGAAAGTGAAGAAGGATGATGAAAAGGGGAAATGAGAGAGGACATTCCGTGCAGAAATAACAGTAGGACAGTTTTGTCAGCAAGTGAGAGCGGGTTGCAATTGAAGAATCATTAAGTTGTTCTATGTTACTGGAGTGTTCAATGCATGGGGGATGTAGAAGGAAACTGAAGCTGGGATAATAGGCCCGGGTCACATCACAATGGTGCAAGTCCTGTAGGAGTTTGGACCTATTCTGACACTGCTGAAGAGTGAAATAGGGAGAACGTGACAGTGATGATGATGATGATGATATCATGGTAGGTTGGATAATGATCCCACAAAGATGTTCAGGTCCTAATTCCGGGAACCTGTGTATATCCTACCTTACACGGCAAAAAGGACTTTGCAAGTGTGATCAAGTAAAGATTATTCTGGATTATCTGGATGGGCGCAATGTAATCACAAGGTTCCTTCTAAGAGGGAAGCAAGAGGGTCACAGTAAGAGAAAGGAAACGAAGGTCAAAGAGAGAGAAGAGGGAGGGAGCGAGAGAGAGATGATTGGAGAACACTATGCTGCTGGCTTTGAAGACAGAGGAAGGGGCCATGAAACAAGGAATGCAGGCAGCACTCCCTCTAGGAACTGGAAAAGGCAGGGAAATGCACGCAGACCTGCACAGTTAACCCCATAACACTCCTTTCGGACTTCTGATCTCTAGAACCATGAAATAATAAATTTGTGTTAAGCTACTAAGTTTGTAGTAATTCATAATAGCAGCAATAGAAAGCTAGCACAATTATACCCACAATGTAATGATCACATCTTCTGTACAAAGTATCTCGTAGACAAAATATCTCATAGACATTAACCTTAGCCCCAGGACCAACATCATGAGTATTCAATCTGTGTAGCCACACGAGCCATGTTTAGAAGGACACCACACCACACCTGGTTTAATGCCCTGCTGATGTCTTGCATTCTTACTAATTATTTAATAAGAGGCCATCTGCATTTTTATTTAGTACTGGCCTCTACAAACTATGTAGGCAGTTCTACCTAATCCTAAAACCGATCCTGAGAAATAATGGTATACCTACTTTACAAATGAAGAGACTGGAACTCACTGAGAGGGAGTGTAGTCCAGTAATAATGCCTTGAGTCAAGAATATAAATCCTTCTCCTTCCCAGACACAGGCCCTAGGATAAGCTTGCTATTCTTCTGAGCCTCAGTTTCTTCCTCCACATAGTAATTATAATATATATCTTTCACAGCTGTCACGAGGAGTCAGGACAATGTTATGACGTATCTATACAGTGTTGGCAAACTGTAGGGACTCAGATGGCAGTTACTGTTGCTCAAAGTAAGAGTCAAACAAAGATTTTATGCCTATACTATCCCCCCTTTTTCCTCAGATTTATAGTTTGGGAAGATAATTCTGGTAGAATATGGGTTGGTGGATGATAAGACTAGAAGCAGCAAGACTAGTTCAGAAATTGTGCAATGTAGTAGACAGCCTCTGGAAAGAGTATCTACTTCACACCATCTTTATTTATTCTTTGATAATTGCTTCTAACATACAGGAGTTATCCTCCAGAATTGCCCTCCAATATATGAGCCAGTTTCTCCTAGATTCTTAATCTGCGTTTGTCCCTGGATTCTCCCCAAATTTGGTACAGTATTCTAAATGGAGAAATGCAGCAGTTAAGCATTATTGAACCACATCAGATTTGTAGCAGACTCTCCAGAGAAGGTCCAGGCCACCTGCTTGCTGCCGAGGTGCCTGAGGCGGCCTTTCCACAGTGATCGCTCAGTTTCTCCTCCACTCCATGTATGTATCCAGTCAGTAAATCTTTTTGTATTCTGCAGTGGCTCATGCCCGTAATCCCAGCACTTTGGGAGGCTGAGGCATGAGGCCAGAAGTTTAAGACCAACCTGGACAACATAGTAAAACCCCATTTCTACAAAAAATAAGAAAAATTATCCAAGTGTTGTGGCTTGTGCCTGTAGTCCCAGCTACTCAGGAGGCTGAAGCCGGAGGATCACTTGAGCCCCGGAGTTCAAAGCTGCCGTGAGCTATGATCATGCCACTGCACTCCAGCCTGGATAACAGAGCAAGACCCTTTCTCAAAACAAAACAAAACCTTGTTTCCTCCCCTTCCAAAGTGACAGAGTTGCAACCAATAGAACCCTGACTAATATATGTAACAATGCCACAATTATTGGGAGAAATGGTGAAAACATTTGTTGAATTAGTGTACTAGTTCTGGGGGGGAGCAGATGCACGTTTAGGAAAACATAAGGTGATAAAGAAGGACTTTGGAATGATTTCTAAGTTTAAGTCTTGAATGACTAGGTAGATATTGCTGTAATCATAAAGATAGGGCATATGGGGCCAGGTGTGTGTGGCTCACATTTCTAATCCCAACATTTTGGTGGGAAGCCAAGGCAGGAGGATTGTTTGAGGTTACAGTGAGCTATGATTATGCCATCATTGCATTATAGCCTAGGTGATAGAATGAGACCCTGTCTCCAAAAAAAAAAAAAAAGTACTTAGGTCGGGTGGCGCCTGTGGCTCAAAGGAGTAAGGCGCCGGCCCCATATGCCAGAGGTGGTGGGTTCAAACGCAGCCCCGGCCAAAAAATGCAAAAAAAACCTTAGGAAAAAAACAAAGGGTTGGAGAGGGAAATACTGAGCTTGAGGTGTCTGGAGGAAATTCAAGAAGAGAGATACAGGAGGAAGTTAGGTATGTTCACCTGGAATTCCGGAGAGACGGCTAGACTGGAGACAAACAAGCAGGAGTTGTCAGCATTTACATGGTCGTTATTGCCACAGTGAAAAAAAATCTAAGAATAAAGTCCTGAAGAATACCAATGTCTAAGAGGCAGGCAAAGAAAAAGAATTTCTCAAAGGACACTGAACGGGAATATCCAGAGAGGGAAAGGCAGACCCCGAAGTGCCAGGTGAAGGGCGAGTTTGAAGAGGGATGTGTTGGAATCAGCTCAGCTTTCTTACAAATGCTCTCTCTATCTATGGCTGAGGCCACAACCAAATTCATCTGAACTTACGCTCCCCAGACTCAGGGAATTTAACCCCCATCTTCCACCCTTTGCTTTGACCCCTAGATTTTCTGTCTGGCCTCTTTGGACTGATGATTCAGAGTGACAACTTGATGGCCATTAACATATTGTGTTTCCCAGCAGTGAAAGAAATGCAAATTGAAACAGCTTGAGAGTGATCAGGTTCTCACAACCATTATGCACCTACCTACGTTATTAGTACACATGAAGAAAGCTACAAAGCCTTATTTTGGCAGAGGCTGTGGAAAGAAAGGCACGGACTTTCCATATAGTCAGCCTCCCGCAGAGTAACCAGGGAGGCAGTGCAAAAGCTGTATGTCCCCTTTCTTCCACTTGCAATGTGCCTCAAGGAAATAAGCTAAAGGAAAAAGTAGGACGTGGTACAGATCCTAGCCCTGCTATTTAAAGCAGCATGAAACTGGAAACAGAACCCAACTCCTAAGCTTTAAAGTAATTCTTTTTTTTTTTTTTTTTGCAGTTTTTGCCAGGGGTGGGTTTGAACCCACCACCTCCGGCACCCTACTCCTTTGAACCACAGGTGCCGCCCATTTAAAGTAATTTTTAAACAACATCAAACTGATCTGAACCACTGTGTAGCTGTTAAAAATGACAGTCACGGATATGGAAATGTGTCTCTGAAATAATGTTACGTGTAAAAAGCAAAGCGCACCACGTGTTGATGAGGGTATGGAGAAACTGGAACCCTCGTGTGTTTTTGGTGGGAATATAACAGCCACTTTGGAGAAGAGTTCGGCAGTTCCTCACAAAGTTAAACATAGACCTGTCATTTGACTCTGTGATGTCACTACAAAGTATGTCCCCAAGAGAAATGAAAACATGTCCGTATAACTTTGATACAAGTAGTCATAGCAGCATTACTCATAATAGCCAAAGGGTAAAAACAATTCAGTTGTCCATTGACTGATGAACGGATAAACAAAAGATGATATAGCCACACAATGAAATATTATTTGGCCATAAAAAGGAATGAAGTACTGTTACATGCTCCAGCATGGGTGAATCTTGAAACCATGCGAAGTAAAAAAAGGAAGCTGTGAAAGACCACATGCTATAGGACAGCATTTATACGAAGTGTCTACAATAGGCAAACACAGAGAGGCAGAAAGTAGATTAAGGGTTGCTTAGGGCTTAGGGAGTAGGAAGGACTGGAGGACAGGGGGCTGAGGGTCAGAGTTCTTCTTACTGTGGTAATAAAAAGGTTCTAAAATTGATTGTGGTGAGGGTTATACAACTCTGTGAATATACTAAGATCTATCGTATTACGATCCACTTCAAAATGGTGGATTGTATGGGGTGTGAATTATATCCTAGTTAAGCTGGTAGAAAAACAATTTTTAAATAATTGAACTGTACATATACAGTGGGTGGATTTTACTCAAATATGTGTAATTACATACATATGAAATACTTCAATAAAGCTGCTTTTTAAAAAAGCAAAGCCCAGTCTGGTTGCTGCTTCGCATGCCTCTGTATGTTTGTAAAATACCGAAGGCTGGAAGAGATTGAGAGTCAGTTAATATACAACAGAAAGACACCAGATTTGGAATCTAAAGGCCTGGTTCCATTCCTCATTCTGCTATTTACTAACCAGGTGATCTTGTCTGAGCCTTAGTTCTTCCGCTTGTGAAACAGGGGATATTATTTTCTATGTCACATGGTTATTATTTTGAAGCATAAGTGTCCAGTAGGTTCATTTTCTTGCCTTGTAGGATTGCTCAAGCAGGAAGTTAAAACAACATGGCAATAAAAGTGCGATAACATATGTGAAAAGGATTTGCAAGTAAAATCTTCTGTAAAAGAATAAGACAGTCTGAATCCCAATTCCATACTTCTGGCCTCAGAAACAGCGTCAGCATAGCCTTAGCCTCAAACAGAAAATATCCTCCCCCTGCCTAAATGCTTTGAAAAATGCCTTTATAATTGGCTGTATGAAAATTAAGAAAAGCTTGCAATGTTTTGAAAATGTACACTACTTTTAAAGGTAATTTGGGGGCGACACAAAGGAGCTAAGGTGTGTTAATGCCAAGTTACCATAGCAACATGCTCTGTGGCTCTCTCCTTCCCAATCCCGGGCCTACCCCCAGATGGGATGATGAGCCCAGTAAACGCCAGACCTAAGTCATTCTGTATGAAATTACTTTCTCCATATGCAGACAGGGGAGACATTCGTACTTTCCCACAAATAAGGTTTGAAGGGAGAAGCTCTCTGAATTTTTACAAAATGATCTTTCTTTCCTTTAGAATCAGAATCAAGATCCTATATGTCCATCACAATGCCTGATATGTAATAAGTATTCAGTATATAGTTATGTAATGAATGACTGATCAGAATTTACCTAGAAGTCCAAGTTTGGAATAGAATATCATAGTTTATTAGTAAGAACAGACTACTAAATTATGTGCCAGGAATTTCAGAAAGGAGATCTAAATTCATACTTCACATAATTTGGTGTCTGTTCCAAGCCACACAGCATTTTCACATCTGTATCTGCCCCAATTATTAAATTTCCATAGGCCATAGCTAATTCTCCTAAAATGCCGCACTTATTATTCTGAAAGGACACAGTGTTCCTCTGCTGGTGTTATTCAACATACTGTATTGCAGGCTTTCTCAGATGCAGTGCGGGAATGACATGTGAAAAGGCTGCTTCACGAGAGTGTCGTCCTCCACCCTTCCAACTTCTTGGCCAGATCTTGATAGAGAAGGGAGCCTGACTAGGCCTGCATCTGGGGAAATAGTTTTCTCCTTACAATGAGCAGAGGCAAACATCTCTGCTGCCAGGATGGCTGTTTTTGAAATCATTCTTGTGGCTCATGATCCCACGATGGCTCAGAGCTCAAGATAAACTTCATGCCTGCTCCTGCCTTACTCCCGTATTCTCACACTTTTGGTACAACCTCTTGGTCTCATCTCTCTTGAAAGACAGTCCCTTCTTGGTTTTGTTGTTGTTGTTTGTTTGTTTTTTGAGACAGAGTCTGTCACCCTGGCTAGAGTGCTGTGGCATCAGACCAGCTTGCAGCAATCAAACTCCCAGTGTTAAGCAATCCTCCTGCCTCAGCTTCCCAAATAGGTGAGACTATAGGCACCCACCACAACAACTGGCTAATTTCTCTATTTTTAGTAGAGATGAGGTCTCACTTTTGTTGAGGCTAGTCTTGAACTCCTGAGTTCAAGTGATCCACCTGCTCAGCCTCCCAGAGTGCTAGGATTACAGGTGTGAGCCACTGTACCCAGCCAACATTACCTTCTTGTAATCTCCACTGTGGTCTGTCTGAAACCCCTGCAGTCAAAGGGGAAGAACAGAGAGGTCTCCTTCTCACCAGACTTGCAGAGAGCTGCCTCAAACCAACAGCAGTAACAGTGCCTCCTGACTGCTGAGCATGGGCACTTTGCAAACATTATTTCAGATAATCCCCAACAGTTCTGGAAGGCAAGCATTTTTTATTTCCATTCTGTCTTTGAGGAAATCAAGGCACAAGGAGATCTTAAAATCAGTTATTGACTGAACCATCATTTAAACTCAGGTCTGATTAGATGTGCGTCTCTAAAATAGCTTAAAACAGCAAAAGCATCAATAAACCTTTACCACTCTGAACCAGAGATTTTAGAGAAAGCCAAAGAAGAAAAACCTGGCTTAAACAACACCCCAACAACACTTAGACCTTATTAATACTAATAATACTAATTTTAGACCATAATCATAGTAGCATATGTGTTGTGATTGGTGGTGGTTGGAAAGGACAGAGCAGGAAGAAATACCAGGACCCAGATTTTGGCTAGTTAGGAAGATGAACAGATACCAGGGGTGGCTCTGTTTCTAAAGCCCTTTCCTTCCTCTCCCTTCTCATCCTCCCAGGCCCATCTCCTCTGTAAAGCTTTCCTGACACCCACGCCATCCACAGCATTAATTCCTTGCTCTATGCTCCCATTGAATTACTTTCTGTCTCAGTGATAGCTCTTCCTTATCACATTTTATTTTAGTATACATCCCTTAACTGGCTGGTCTTAGTGTTCTTTGTACTCAGTACCTCGAACAGTTCCTGGTAAATAAATTCTCAAGCCAATGTTGCTACTCAATAAATCATTGACCTTGTCCTAGTCTGTCTTCAGATTTTCAGCCAGTATCCTCACTGTCCCTACATCCTGACTTGGACGGGACTTATTGGTTGCCCAGCATCTGAGCCCCCTTCCTGAGTCTGGGGAGCCTGCCATTGAGTGAGACATGCTGGGAGGTAGAGTCTGCCTTCCCCTTATAGAAGCTGGAAAAGAGGTCAGACAGTTGCTCTCCTGGGTCTCACAGCTGGAGCACAAGTGTAGGTATGACCTAATCTTGGCCCAGCTGATATTACTATTTAAGACTTTGAGTTTTAGACAAATGATCCAAGAAACTGGGACAATTTAGAATCTGTGTTGGTGGTGATGTCCACTGTTCAGCGGGAGAGGCGCAGCATTCTAACCAGTTGTGGTCTGGCCTTAAGTGTGGTTCTTTTTTAGTTCCTGTCCATTTTCCGTGCTAGATTCTCTAACCCTCCTGTCAATTCTGTGATCTTCCTCATATCTCTCTAATAAACTCCTTTTTGATTAAGGGAATCAGAGTTCACTTCTATACTTACAACCAAGAGGCCTGACTGATGGACTCGGTGCCCCACAGCATGTGGTCCTGGATCCTGAGAAACCAAAGGCCAACAAGGAACTTCTTCCTGATCCACAGGCAGGGCAGATCCAGGCTTACCTCTGTGACTTTTCACAATCATTATCACGTTTCATCCTCACAACAGCTCCAGCTATGGGCAGATGAAGCAGGTAGTAAAACAAGATTTTACATAAGAAAAGTGCAGCTCAATGAGTAGAGATGACTTCCCTGAGGTCTGCAACCTGGTGGCAGAATTCAAACTACCTTCCAAATCTCCTGATCTCTGGCCAAAGGCTCTTCATACCCAAATAACACCAAGTAATTTATTTTGACTCCAAAAAAAGTTCACCCCAAAGTATTTATCAAGCATCCATAAAGTGCCTGACACTAATTAGGCTGGATACTATATTGTCTAACATGTAGCATAAGTATCAGTATTATTATATGATTATTTGTATTACTTTGCACTTGCAAAGCAGTTTCAGACTGTTGTTAGAATCCACCCAGACTGCCCAGGACCACACCTCGGCCTCTCAGCCCTCCCCTCCACACCCTGAAGTCTGTTCACGGAGAACACTTGTGCCAGGGAGGTTGGGATGCCACAGTTAACGTCCCACCAAACAGTCCTCAAACATGATAGGTGGACATTTGGGGAGAAATCCTCCAGCTTCCTTACTTCTGGCTGGGAATAATTCTGAGGCACATTCCTCGCTGTCCTCCAGCACTGCCCGGCAGGACTGAGCTCCGGCCACCCTGAGTGAGACCACACACACCTTTCCGGCTCCTTCTCGCCACCTCGTTTCCTTCCTGTCCTGGCATCACTCCCCAGATAAACTGCTTATTCTTGAATCCTTTTCTCAGGGTTTGCTTCTGGGGGGATGTAAAGCAAGAAACGACGTGACCTTGGGAATATTACTCAAATAATGTCCTGTAAAATGAAGATAATATGACCTGCCTTCTGGAGCGCGCGTGACACGACTCAGCCCCCTTCCCGGCACCTGGGCAGCAGAGTCAGCCAGATTTAGGGCGCGGCGCCTTCGGCTTTCGGAGCACTCACCCACGTGCGAGGCCACGGCCTCCTCAATCAAAGCAGCTGCACCTCTGGCCACCCCACCAGCCCTGCCTCAGTCCATGCCAGCTGCTGTCCCACAGCCTCGCCCTCCCCCTGGCACGTCTCTGAATGACCAGTCTCCTTCATTATCTGTGATTCAGCGCACGGTGCCCTCCCGGCCTGGATACGTTGCCCTCCCGGTGTTGATCTCCTGCCATCTCTCCAGGGGACACCAGGTTTACCTCTTTTAGGAAGCTTTCCCCATTCTGCTTCCTTCCTTTTCTCTCTGCCGTCACCACACTCACACACACACTCACGGGGCTCGCGAGGAGGGCCCCCACCCCAGGAGGCCCTCTTGTACCACCGCAGACCGCCCCACCCCGGGAGGCCCTCCTGTACCACCGCAGACCG
>NW_003852396.1:16718830-16742870 GCF_000181295.1 Otolemur garnettii
TAAAAAAAAAAAAAAAGAAAGAAAGAAAGAAAAAGAAAACAGGAGTTCAATACCAGCCTGAGCAAGAGTGAGACCCTGTCTCTACTAAAAAATGAAGAAAACTAGCTGGGCATAATGGTACATGCCGATAGTCCTAGCTACCCTGGAGGCTGAGGCAAGAGGATTGCTCAAGCCCAAGAGTTTGAGTTTGCTGTGAGCTGTGATGATACCACAGCACTCTACCCAGGGCTACAGAGTGAGACTCTGTCTCAAAAAAACTAAACAAATAAATACCTTTGAAGCAAGGCTGTTTATCTTTATTTTTTAGTTGAGAATGCAGAGGTTCAAAAGTTTAACTGACTTTGGCCAGGTGCAGTGGCTCACACCTGTAATCCTAGTACTTTGGGAGGCCAAGACAGGTGGATTGCTTGAGCTCACAACTTTGAGACCAGCCTGAGCAAAAGCGAGACCCCATCTCTACTAAAAAACAGAAAAACTGAGGCAAGATGATCACTTGAGCCTGAGTTGGAGATTGCTGTGAGCTATATGCCACAGCACTCTATCCAGGATGACAGCTTGGGACTCTGTCTCAAAAACAAAAAAGAAAGTTTAACTGACTCCCTTTAAGTTAATACAATTGACACATGGCAGAACAGGAACTCAAAACTGATCCTTTGGTTTCAAAGTTGAACATTTATTCTATATTATAGAAGAAATATGTTATAGAATCTATAACATCATAGCAGTGAGGATTTTTGTGCTAGAGATACCCTTCAGATTCTCCTTATTCTCACATTCTCTTCTTAGAAAATAAACTCCTTCCATATCCTTAGGGGGAGGGCAGTTTTCCATTCAAAAAGACCTAGGCCCCAGCCACAGTTGATTGGCTCAGGAGTGGACATCCAATGAAAAGGGAAAAAAACCCAGTCAGACCATTTCTCCTGGGAATCCAGAGACAGAATCCGTTGGCTACAGGGACAGAACCTGTAAGGTGGCAGAGAAGAAGAGCAACTGAGGCTGACGTTTGGGGGCTTCTGTTTGGGGTCCTGTGATCTGATGACGTAGATCAGATCTACCCTAAGAAGCAAGACATCATGATGAGAGAGAGATACAGAAAGAAGATCGAGGTTGGTTCCTGACTGTTTGCCATTTCCTTTACTGGTCTTTCATAAGACTGACAACTGGATTCTCTGAGACACTCCTAATTCTTTTTTTTTTTTTTAATTTCTGTTTAGTATGAGGGTACATATGATTAGGTTACGTTGTTTACGTTTGTAAGGTCACATCCAAGTTGTAGTCATGCCCCTCACCAGGAGGGGTGCCATGTACCCTTACGTTATGCCTGTTAGGTAAGAGCACACCAATCACACCAATTCTCCTGGCCCCTCCCTTCTTCCCCTCCCTCCTTCCTCTTACCCCCAGCTGGAGTTTAATTGTGTTTTCCTTTTGTGTGGGTGTATATTTGTTTGTCTACTGGTTTCATATTAATATTGGACACTCCTAATTCTTTGTACAGCAAGTTTCTGTCCCTTAAGCTAACTCAGCTGAGTTTCTCTGCCTTGTGACTGGATAGGATTGTGATATTCATTTATTGACATCTTCCTAAGTGTGGTTTCCAAGTTCAAAGCATGAGGATGTGCTTATTTTCCCTGAGATTCCACCTGCAATTAGGGTACCTGCTAACAGGTTGGTTTCTCGGGAAGCAGACACTGATAGAATAGTGATACTGGATATGATTTAGGGATCAACGTGTATGAAGGAGACAGGAAGGAAGCAAGATGGTGCAAAGAGGGCCTGGGAGAGCCTCTATCACCCCAGTGAGGGCTCAAGAGTCTTGCCCTCCAGGGTGATAGAGAGAGAGAAAGCCTGGTAAAGATGGAAAAACCATCAGGCAGACAGAACGGTTGTGACTGAAAAGATCACTTTGGCAAACATAGAGAGTCCGTAGTTCTAATTCCTTTTCTTCTGTTCTGTTTCATAGATGAAAAAGAAGAAAATCCAGAAATCAAAGGCCAAGTAGGGAAGACATTGCCTTGTTCTTCCTTCAAATGTGCTTCAGAGTTCCAACAATCAGACCTTAAAAGTTCTTCCTTTTAACTCCTCTGTCTGGGGAGCTGAGACATCTGGCTCCGTGTTGAGGAAGTTAAAGCTGTGACTGTGGAAGGCCTGCAGGAGTTTAGACCCTGGGTGAAGCTGCAGAAGTCCTTGAGCTCTGAAAATACCTCACGGATGGCGTTGAACTGGAAATGCATGTGCGCATTCAATAAGTATTCCTTGGGCCAGGCACAATACAGCAGGGAACAAAAGTCACAAAAATCCCTACCTTCCTGTGGGTACATTCTACCAGGGCGAGACAGACGCTACACAATATACCTTGTGAAATACAAGGTACATTGTGCTATTCACAAGTGCTAAAGAGAAAAACAAAGCAGGGAGAAGGACTAGTGAACGCGGGGGAGTTGAACACTGCAAGTTCAGATAAGGTGGCTAAGGAAGTCCTCGTTGAGAAAGTGACATTTGAGTAAAGACCAGAAGGAAATGCGAAGATGGCTCATGTAGACATCTGGGGAAAGAGCACTTAAAGCAGAAAACATAACTGTACAAGCCACTGTTGTGGGTTGGATTCTGTCCCCCTCACAAGATATGTGGAAGTCCTAATCCCCAGTACCTGTGAAGCGTGACCTTATTTGGAAATAGAGTCTTTGCAGATGTAATCAAGTCATATTTGAAGGAAGAACAAGGCTATCTTAACCTCCTAGAGAACTAAGATTACAGGAATAAACCCCTACTCCCAGTCTGTGATGGCTAATTCCGTATGTCAACTTGGCCAAGCCACAGTGCCCAGATATTTGGTCAAATATTATTCTAGATGTTTCTGTGAGGTTGCTTTAAATGAGATCAGCATTTAAATCAGTAGATTTTGAGTAAGAAGAGTGCCCTCCCTAATGTGAGTGAGCCTCTTTGAATCAGTTGAAATCCTGAATAGAACAAACACCTGACCTCCCCAGAGCAGGAGGGAATTCTTTCAGCAGACGGCTCTTTCCTGGGTCTCCAGCCTACTTGCCTCCTCTGCAGATCTTGGACATGCCATCTGCTACAGTTTTGATATGGTTTGTTTGCCCCCACCAAAGCTCATGTTGAAATTTGATCCCACAGTGGTCATTTTGGGAGGTGGGGCCTAATAGGAAGTGTTTGGGTTACTGGGGCAGCTCCCTTATGAATGTTTGGTTCCTTTATCCCCTTGGTGAAGTCTTGCTCTTGAGAGACTGGATTACTCCATGGGAATGGATTACTTCCTGCAGGAGTGGGTCATAAAGCCAGGGCACCTGTCAGGTTTCCCTCACTTCGTAGATGTCTACTGCCCCTTTAACCTTCTCCACCAGGTTGTAATTTGGCACGAAAGCCGTCACCAGAAACCAGGGCCACGCCCTTGAACTCCTCAGTCTGTAGCACTGAACTAAATTAGCCTCTTTTCTTTATAAAGTATCCAGTCTCAGGTATTCTTCATGTAGATGTTGTTTAATATACAGAATATACATTGGATCAGGTATTCTTTTAGAGAAACAAAAAATGGACTGAGACACCTTCTTCCATAACTGCATGAGTCAGTTCCCTAAAATCTGTCTCTGACTCTCTTTCTCTACACACACACACACAAACACACACACTCACGAACATATATATATTAGTTCCATTTATCTGGAGAACCCTGATTAACACAAGTGTTATCAGCATTCCTTACAGAACTAATTCTTTTAAATGACAGTGACACAGTACTTCATGGTGTTTTCTGGCAGAAGTTTGACATAATCTACTTCCTGTGAAAAAGTAAAACTCAGGCAGTATGTTTTCTCTGGTGCTGGGGCTCTAGTCATAAACTTGAGAGTATTTATAAGAGAGTGGGATTTTCACAGGACATAGAAGATAGAGTTCCAAGCAGCACCTGTAGTTCAGTTGGCAGGGCACTGGTCACATGCACTGAGGGTGACAGATTCAAACCCAGCCCTGGCCAGCTAAAAAACAACAATGACAACTGCAGCAACAACAACAACAAAAATAGCCAGGCATTGTGGTGGACACCTGTCATCCCAGCTACTTGGGAGGCTGAGGCAAGAGAGTCACTAAAGCCCAAGAGTTTGAGGTTGTTGTCAGCTATGACACCACGACACTCTACCCAGGGCAACACAGTGAGACTCTGTCTCAAAAAAAAGGAAAAGAAAAAAGAAGAAGAAGATAGAGTTCCAGAGAACAAAGAAACTGCTTTATTACTAATAGGCCATGCTTAGTTCCAGAAAAGACAGGAGAGAACAATATTCATGTTCTCTAACAATCAAGAAGCCAAGAAAGGGATTTACTGAGTTGTCCCAGTGGGGAAGGAAGATAACACCTTTCTTGGCCTCCTGAATAACTTCATATCAGGATCTTACTTGAAAAGAAGTATTTTCCTTATCTGGTTTTGCCATGGACCAGCTGTGTGACCTTCAAGGAGACACTTCCCTTCTCTGGGCCTTCATTTTCTCCCTGTTAATTAAACAGCCTCTGGTCTTTTCCAAACACACAAATCTATGTTGCCTGAAACTCTAACCTCCATTAAGGTCAGCTGCCTCTGGTTTGCTTTCGTCTACCCAGCACCTAGTATGGGGCCTGCCCTGTAGTGGCACCTGGCACATAGTGAGCACTCAGTAATGCTAGCATCGAATGAATAAATGAAGACTTTTAAAAACTATCTAGGTGGCTGGGTACTGTGACTTTTGCCTGTAATCCTAGCAGTCTTGGGAGGCTGAGACAAGAGGATCCCTTGAGCTCAGGAATTTAAGACTAGCCTGAGCAAGAGCAAGACCCTGTCTGTACTAAAAATAGAAAAATTAGCCAGGTGTGTGGCAGGCGCCTATAGTCCCAGCTAGTCAGGAGGCTGAAGCAGGAAGATCACCTGATCCCAGGAGTTTGAGGTTGCTGTGAGCTGTGATGATACCACTGCACTCCAGCAAAGTGAGATTCTATCTCAAAAACAAAACAAAACAAGACAAAAAATCATCTGGATAGAGGGTCAAGAAATCAAGGAATCTCATCCCATGGAGGCATATAAAAGATGTTTTTAAGAGACATGAAATCTTTATTGTGATCATAAGACATTTCTTGAGACTTATTTTATGTCACCAGAGCACTGCATAATGGTGTAGAACAGCAGTTCTCAACCTGTGGCTTGTGACCCCTTTGTAACAATGAAAATGCATCGCAGCATTAGGAAGGTTGAGAACCACTGGTGTAGAAAGTTATTTAAAGTAATTCAGCGCCCCTGAAGGTCTCACTATTTTTTTTTTTTTTTTTTTTTGAGACAGAGCCTCAAGCTGTCCCCCTGGGCAGAGTGCCGTGGCATTACAGCTCACAGCAACCTCCAACTCCTGGGCTCAAGCGAGTCTCCTGCCTCAGCCTCCCAAGTAGCTGGGACCACAGGCGCCCGCCACAACGCCCGGCTATTTTTTGGTTGCAGCCGTCATTGTTGTTTGGCGGGTCCGGGCTGGGGATTCGAACCCGCCACCTTAGGTGTACGTGGCTGGCGCCTTAGCCGGTTGAGCTATAGGCGCCGGGCTGGTCTCACTATTTTGTTAGGGAGACAGAAAGTGTTGTGTTCTGTTTAAATTCAACAGAAAGACTCTGGAGCTGAACAAAAAGTGTGGCAGCAAGGCCCTCCTTGGCCATCCCGAATACACCCTAGAGCCTCAGGCAGGCTCCACACAAACTGCCCTCTACCCTTTTCTCCTGCCCTCAATTCTCCAGTTAAGTCAGACTTTTGTTCAGTTCAAGCAGAGAATTGTGCTGTATCAGTCAACTCCCTGCAAGTCAGCTAATGATTTTCTATCTTCATTTTCAAACAGCCTAGAGAAAAATTGAGTTTATGGAGAATCTCTCTGACTTACAGCTCAGAAAAACATCTCCACGTCATTACATTTGATTTAGGAAAGCCTTCAACTTTTAGGTCAGAGGAGCAGCTTCCTCATTCTTCAAAAAAAAAATGGTGAATGTGGCTTTGACGGGGAGACAGGCAGACCTGCCTCTAGTTCCAGCTGCATCACTTAGGGATAGTGGGTGTGTAACACGTCACTTCTCTCTGAGCCTCGGTCATCTCCTCTGAAAAGAGAGGCTGTAACAACAGTGCACACACCCCCACCCCCACCCCCCCACCTCCCCACTCCCCCACCCCCGCCACAGGGTGGTTCTGAGAACTAAATGAGATCATCTATGTGTCGGTACTCTGCACTATGCAAATGGTAAGTTCTCTTTATTATCAGATTTCAGCTATGATGAGTCATTTCAGACGCTAGTTCTTGATGTATTATTTGTCCTTCACTTAACCCTACCACAAACTATTTATCCTTCTTTTCCTTTTCTTGTTTCCTGGAGACATCATGAAGCTGGTCCATGCTTTCTCCCTGAGGGAGTCTGCTCCCATTGCCACCTTTCTGGCACCATTCCCCTCCCCAGTTAGGCCGGCCAGGCCTTACTCCCTCACTCTCAGTGATTCCTCAGGAAGTCTGCTCCCAGCCCACACTGTCACCATGCACAGCTGCATATCAGACAGTGGCATATTGAATGTTGGATCTAGTTGTAGTCATGTGTAGAATTAGCATTGTCATTGATTATCCAGGGGGCTGCCGGCCATTCACTTCAAGAAACAGCTATTCAGGTCAGGGGGTGGAGAGGAGATTGTCTGCTATGCAGAAACTCAAAAGGTTTAGGTCACATAGATTTGTAAACCTCTAGTTATGAACAACATGCAGTGGCACACATGCACAAATGATATGGGTACATAGAGGAAGGGACAATTTGATCTGCCTCTGAAGGCTGTAGAAGGCACCACTTCAGCGAGGAGGTGACATCTGAGCTGGTCCTTGAGGGAAGATTGGATTTCACAAGTCCAGGAGACCGGGTTGAGGAAGCACGTTAAGACGTGAGAGGAGCAGGGAAGTGAGGGAAGGGCCAAAGTTCAGGGCGACCAGAGCACAGGATGCATAGAAGGGAGACGAGGCGGGGAAACTAGAAAGAAGGTTTGGCTCAAGTTCTCTTGGACCTGGTGTGTCAGGCGTATATGTGTGGGCTTTATTTTCTCCAGCCCTTCTTAACTGGGTCCATAAAAAGAAATTAAGCCCTGATGGCCTAAGACATCCGCTGTGCAAGTAAATTTATCCCTGTACACCTAGAATGATACTATGTACTGTACTGAAAAGAACTGAGATAGTCGCTCAGATGATGTTCCGCTGGGATTGATTCTCACACAGAAGCGCAGCAGAGAAAGGCTGCCAGGCAGGAGCAAGCCATCCAACACTTACAGGAAGCAAGTGGCCTCCTCACATCTCACAGAAACTTTGGTGGCAATATGAAGAGCGCTTTAGAAAAGGTACAGGCAGAGGACGTGTGATACACTCAAATGCTATTGCAAGAATTCAGGTGGGTGAGGACCTGGGCTCAGGGTGGTGACAGTGGAAATGGAAGGGACATCCTAGAGACTTTGGGAGGCAGAATGGATGGTGTACATTGGTGCTGTCTTCCCTGGCTCCCCAGCCGTGGTGTAGAGTCCCGAGTTCACCCCAGCTGCAGGCCGGAGCCTTCCTAAAGAGGACAAGATGTCCATCAGCCCCCGCCCCCCACAGGGGTGGTGTGCTGCCACCCATCGGGGCTTTATCACGTCTAGGGTGAGCTCTGCACAGACTGATTGCCCCGAGTTGATTTCTCTTCTTCATGCCCCTCACCCTCCTCGACATGTTGGTCTAGTTTTCACAACTATCTTTCAAACTAATTCCCCTCCACCAGCCCCGCATTTCCCTGCTGGGACAGAAGGCCTACTCTGAACTCCAGCCTGCTTGGCTGGGTGCCTGACACTTAGCTTCTCTAACCCAACCCATTCTTCCAGGGGCCTGGTCCCCACCTCATGCTTCCCCTGCACTAATCGCCTGCCAGCTCCAGCCTGCTCCCTTTCCTGCCCTAAGGACTATGTTGCTAAGGTCCCCCCATCATGCCCCAGACCTAAACTCACCGAATTCGATTAGTCATCACCAGTCCTCGCCTGGGGCCTGTTTTCTCATTTGTAACATGAGGGGGTTATACCAGGTGACTTCTAAAGTAGTTAGGTTGGGTTCCCTTCCAACATTAACATTCTGGGTTTCTAAGTAGACCAACTATAAAAGAAGTCTGCATTGGCACAGAATAATTGAGGCTGGGAGCAAGTGAGTCAGACTCAGCAAAAATGTCAAGCTCACTGTGCAGCCAGGAGATCAGAGTGCAGCCTCCCATGGGAGAGGCAGAAGCTAGAGACTCAAGCCAGAGATAGGCCTTCTCAGACAGCTGTGTGGACAGGATGACTGAGGCCATACTTGGTTTATTAGTCACATTCATGTTCAAAGGGTTAGCCATATCATTTTTTTTTTTTTTTTTGAGACAGAAACTATGTCGCCCTTGGTAGCGTGCATTGGCGTCACAGCTCACAGAAACCTCAAACTCTTGGGCTTAAGTGATTCTCTTGCCTCAGCCTCCCAAGTAGCTGAAACTGCAGGAGCCTTCCATGCTATACCATTTTATATCCCTCCAAAGGATGACATTCATTTATGACCTCCCTAAGGGTATTTAGGTGGTGAGTGTAGTCGTATCTTCCCCTGGTTAATGCTGGCAGTTTAGGATTCAATATCATCCCACTGCTAATTTGCACACTGCTTACAATTCCACCCAGTGAGTATTTCCCGAGCATCTAGTTTTACTCTCAACATTTCCTGAAATCCTCTCAGATGCTTCTCAGGGTGTGTGAAAGAAAAAACACAGGTTTTTGGAGACTTAGGATAGTTTTTTTTTTTTTTTGCGGTTTTTGTCTGGGGCTGGGTTTTAACCTGCCACCTCTGGTATATGGGGCTGGTGCTCTACTCCCTTGAGCCACAGGCACCACCCTGGAGACTTATGTTTGAACCCCATAGTTGCTTATTAGTCACATGATTCTGAAAAAGTTAATCTCTGAACTTTGGATTCCCTATCTGTGAAATGGGATAATAATACCGAACTTGAAGAGTTGAAGTCCGGATTGAAGTGCCAACTACGCAGAATGTTCTCAGAAAAGGAGTTCTACCTCACAGCAACCCTGTCTTTCATTTCTAAAAGCTCTGCCCTCATGCTGGTCTCTCTTGGGCTTTCCTGGTCTTCTCCACCACCAGGCCACACAAGCTCCTGCTCCGATTCCAGACCTACCTACAGCATGCTGAGTCAGCGCCAGCACTAGCACTTCCTGGAGAGGGGCCTCCCCCAACCCCAGCACTGGCCCTGATTTCTTTTTCTTCCATTTTCTTTTTTCTTTTTCTTTTCTGGTCAGGGCTGAGCAATCATAGGCCAAGAAAAATCTTGGTCAGAAGATGAGATCATAGCTGAAATCTCCAAGGGCTCCATTGTCTCAGCTCCAGGGGCCGTTATGCAGAAGATTTAAACCCCAGTGCTGTGACTCAGACCAGGGCCAGTCAGGAGATTCTAAGGGGTAAGAGGGATGAAGTAAGGAGGCCTGCAAGCTGCTGGGCACAGGAATTAGCGGAGGACACACATCTTTGCCTGCTAGGGACTAACATTCCCAGCTCTTCCTTCAGGGGGATGCTAGTGTTGGGGACCAGCACAGACATGGGCTCTCCGGGCCTTAGAGATCACTGACATCTGCCCTCTTTTACACAGATGGAGAAACTGAAGCCCAGAAGAGGGCAATGACTTTCCCAGGTTCTCATAGAAAGAAAAGGCCAGGACTGCAGCCAGACACGGGATGCTAAAATCTGTGTCCCTATTTCCATTATCCCATGATAAAATAGTGACTCTTAAAATTCAACTCATTGTGGGTACTCACTAAATTTGATTGTTGAAAAACAAACGAAGGGAATGTTACTGATAGGATTGCTAAGCAGGAGAGCATTCACTTACTTGCCAAATATTTACTGAGCCCCAGAAGGTAAATGAGGGCTGAATTATGAAGGGAGTCAAATGCCATGCTTAGGAGTGTGGATTCTATTTTGTAGGTAATGTTTCATCAAAGTGTGCAGAGAAAGGAATTGACCTGATCAGTTTTAAAGAGATCATTCTGGTAGCAGAGGGGAGGATGGGTTGGAAGGTGGTGTCAGGTTAGATGCCCAAGGATCTACGGGGCTTTAGAGTAGTCAGGGCCAGAGATGGTTGATGGAGGTCAAAAGAAGGGCAGTGGCAAGAAGGACAGAGAGAAGGAGGAGAGTCTCTCATCATTTCTTTCATTTCTCTGATTATTATTTTTAATTGACACTTAATAATTGTACATATTTATGGGGTACATGTGATATTTCAATCATGTATATAATGTATAATGATCAAGTATAGTAATTAGCATCTCTATAACTTCAAATATTTATCATTTCTTTGTTAGAAACATTCAAAATTTGCTCTTCTGGCTATTTGAAAATGCACAGTAAATTATTAATTATAGTCACTCTAAACTGGTATAGAATGGTAGAATTCGTTCCTCTGATTAAGCTGCACTTTTGTATTTGTTAACCAATCTTTGGCTATATTCCCTCCATTCCACTCTTCTCTACCTCTAGTAACCATTATACTCTCTACTTCTATGACATCAACTTTTTTTTAGCTTCCATATGTGAGTGAGAACCTGCCAAAGGTCATTTCTTAAATGCCCTCAATGAGACCTGATGATCAGTGGAAGGACAGATGGAGCTGAGGAGGGCAGGAGGCTGGTCCCTAGGCCAACCAAGCACTTCTCAGAGCCCCAGACCCCTGCCCAGGGTCCCAGGCTAACCAAGCAGGATTCATTCATGGCTATTTGACAGCCACAACACTGGGAAGGCCACAGGCTGCCAACAATCACTCAGTCACTGAAATTCTGACTGTGCGATAAATCAAGGGCATCTGTTTCCCTAGCAAAGTGCAGCAAAGATATTGGTCATGACACACAAATAGAAAGTCTTGTTAGAAGTGTTATTTACCTAGAGGCTTTCAATTAAGGGCAAAAATTCTTAAAAGATTACACCTCCTAATTTCTGTGCCTTGTTCGGATAATTAAAATTTCCTCGTGAAAAATGTGTATGTACCATCCTCTACTAGCCAGGGAGGCCATGTATTGTAACAGTTAATAACACAGAATTTGGGGTCAGTGAGTCTTGAGTTTGAGTCCTAGGTTGGTACTCACAAACTGTGTAATTTTGAGTAAGTTACTAAATGTCTTTTTAAAGATTCTTTGACCATAAAAAGGGGAATAACAGTTGTATTCCCATAAGGATTGTTGTCCTAATGATATGAGATGATACATTTTAAATGCCCAGCACAAGCTCCCCCATACCAAGTGCACAAGGATCTGCTATTGTTGATGGTAATATCTCTACTGAATTATTTTGTATCATGATGTATAAGTAAAAAAATCACTTCTCTAAGTGTAAAAGAGTTTGCATTCAACATTTAAAAAATATTCCTGTTCAGATATTATGTTTTAACCAAAAATTTTTTTGGGAGACGGAGTCTCACTTTGTTGCCCTCAGTAGAGTGCTGTGGTGTCATATTTCACAGCAACCTCAAACTCTTGGGCTCAAGTGATTCTCTTGCCTCAGCCTCCCAAGTAGCTGGGACTACAGGCACCTGCCACAACTCCTGGCTATTTTTGGAGATGAGGTCTCACTCTGGCTCAGGTTTGTCTCTAACCTGTGAGCTCAGGCAATCCACCCACCCCAGCCTTCTATAGTGCTAGGATTATGGGCAAGAGCCACTGCACCCGACTCTTAACCAAATTTTAAAGACTCATGGATGAGTGTTGGGACAAAAGAACATTTGATACATCTACTGTATATGCAGATTTTATTAATGGACAATGAAAGCATTTACTTTGCAAAAATTCTACATTCTGGCTGAGCCTGGTGGCTCACACCTGTAATCCTATCACTCTGGGAGGCTGAGGTGGGTGGATCACCTGAGCTCAGGAGCTGGAGACCAGACTGAGAAAGAGAGAGACTCCCTCTCTACTAAAACTAGGCAACCGCTGTGGTAGGCACTTGTAGTGTCAGCTGCTTGGGAGGCTGAGGCAGGAGGGTTGCTTGAGCCCAAGAGTTTGAGGTTGCTGTGAGCTATGCACACTACAGCACTCTATAAGGCAACAGAGTGCAACTCTGTCTCAAGAACAAACAAACAAAAATTCTATATTTAGAAGTGATTTTGCTATTAATTTTCCAGGTGACTTTGATTAAGTGCATTTAATCATTTTTTCTTCTTATACTTCCTATGCAAAATAAGGGGGCATAGACTATCTGGTTTCCAAAGGCTCTATCAATTCTAAAATAAATACCTGGATTTTATACTCCAATTACATATTGCAAATCTATAACAATAAATCAAACTCTAGTTAATTCTAAAGAAGCTCTAGGACCCTCCATGATTATCAAGGATTATTGCCAAAATCTGACTACCATCCAATATTACAATGTGCAGACTTTATTTATCTAATGGTTTGACAATGTATACCTCACCTAGAACATCTGGAAGGTTATTCACAACTGACAAGCAGAAAACTAATACCAGAATTTGAGTACCCTTACACTTGCTGGCCCTTGGAGGAAAGTGAGTTTTTCCTTGAACTCTCTCATCTGTTCGTTTGTATTGATCAAACTTCATCAAAGTTTCCTTTTGGGCGAGGTCTTTGGTAATAAGTTGATAAGTTTGGCGACATAATGGGAGCAGGTTAGAAAGATCATCATTATGAGCCAGCCTTTCAGACCTAGCTCCAGCTCACTCTCCCAACTTTTCCCCACTGCATTGCTTTCACACATTCTAGTTACAACCAGGCTGGCCTTGGCTGTTTCGTTAGCTCTTGTGTGTTCACTGCTCTTATGTCTTGCTAATACGGCTCTCCACCCAGGAACACTTCCTCCCTTTCACTGAATTCTTTCTCCTCTTTCACTGACAATATTTGGGTGTTCAAATCCTTCTCATCCTACAAGGCTCGGTGCACAAGGTATAGGTGATCTTTCTCCTTAGAAGGAGTGAATGTCTCTCTCAGGTGAGCCCCCAGGACACTTTTGGTGTGTACCTCTCAGTTGGTCCCTGGTGGACAGAATGGCACAGGGGATGGGCACACTGGACCTACAGTTACCCCGTCTGAGTTCAAATCCCTGTAGTCTTTGGCTATGTGATCTTGTGCAAATTTAAAAAAAAAATTCTCCATGCCTCAGTTTCCTCATCTGTAAAATGGAGCTGATGGTACTACCCATGGTACCCTGTAAGGCTTTTGCTAGGTTTAAATGAGGCAATAAATATAAAGCATTTAGAATAGTGCCTTGTCATAGTGAGTGTTCAATAAATGCTAGTTATCATCATTAGTCCTTCCGCCCCATTTTACAGATTTAACAGCCCTGTGTTACGTTCCCTCCTGGACTTTATACTCCTTGAGGGCAGAAGGATTTTTGTTCATTTTTAAAGCTCTTTTTGTGCCTAAAACATACTTAACTCATAGAATTAGTTATCTGGAAGATTTTAATTTTTTCTGGTAGAGAGAAGTTCTTTATTTTGCTTAGGTCAGGTCTCAAACTCCTGACCTCAAGTGATCTTCCTGCCTCAGCCTCCCAGAGTGCTGAGATTACAGATGTGAACCACAGCACCTAGCTATTTGGCAGATTTGGGAAAAAGTAGGACCAAGCCTTTTCTCCCTTTTTATTCCTAGTATCTGGAAGGTGCTTTAACTATGAAATAAACAATTCCATGAATTAAAGAGATTTATTGTAATTAAATGTCAATAAGGGCATTAGACTAAATAGCCTCTAGTTAGTTGCACACCAAAGTATGTGGTAACAACAATCCTTTTTAAAAAATGTTACATGTGGTGTCAGCTATTTAGCAGTAGAACCCGAACTCCAGCCCAGGGCTCCTGACACCCAGCCCAGGGTCCATTCTGGTGTTCCAAGCTGCTGGATGATGTTACCTTGCTTCCTGATCATATTACCTTACTTCCCACGGCTGCGGGTCAACCCCGCTCTGGCTGGCCATGCTCAGCAACAATCAGACCATGGAAGGAACACAGCTCACTCTGCAGGACGCAGCCTCCCCCATGACCCATGAACAAATCAGCGAACAAACATGTGCCAGTGGAAAATGTTACATATTAGCCCTATAGGACAAAGTTCAGTTGTCGTCAAGTTTCCAGGTCAAATTTGGATCTGTTTCCGGGATATTTTCTGCAGATATTTCTTACATCTTTGCAGAGACACGTTTTTGGTCTGTGTTCATGGATTCATGCCAAACAGCAGTTCACCCAACACCGTGTTTCATTTATTTGTTTCCTATACACTGTTTGACTTTTCCCATATTTGGCCTCAGCTGAAGACTCTCAGCATGTGTTTTATGTGGCTAACCGGTCAGACTTTTTTTATATTATTATTTTTGGATCTTAATATAAAAAAATAAAATAAAATTAGGCCAAAGGCCAAGATTTTTCTAATAATAAACCATGAACTAATCTTATTTTGTGTATGTGTGTGTGTGTGTGTGTGTGTGTGTAAGTGTTAACTTCAATTTAGCTCTTCAGTGAATTTCACTGCATTTATGTTAAAGCATAATTCAGGGCAATTAGTATATCAGCCCTGATGTGCCATTACTAGTTCCTGGTTCTGGAGTTAAGAACCACAGAAATGGGCCTGGAGAAATTAGGCCAGACATGGATCAAAGAAATTCAGTTATACGATGCTGTCTTCTCCTTGCTCTCAGGAGCAGAATCTCTTTTCTCATGACTAACCTAGGATGCAGGCAAATAGGTATAAGCATATAGCACAGAGGAGTGCCAGAAGTCTCAAAAGTCTGTTCTCCACCGTGCTTCTTATGTCTGGCAATCCCACCTCTGGAACAACATTTCTGTTGGCAGGAGTTTGTTTCAGAGTCTTCATTTTTTTGAATTTTTTTTTTGTGGAAGAAGTCTCACTCTGTTCCCAGGCTAGAGTGTAATGGCATCATCATAGCTCATTGCAACCTCAAATTCCTGAGCTCAAAGGATCCTCCTGTCTCACGCTCTCAAGTGCCTGGGACTATGGGCACATGCCAGTATGCTGGTTTATCTTTGAATTTTGGGGGACTGACTACTGCCCAATCTGGTCTCAAACTACTGGCCTCAAGCCATCCTCCTACTTCAGCCTCCCAAAGTAGTAGGATTACAGGCATAAGCCACCACCAGCCTGTTCCAGAGACTTCCATCTATTCCTTTACTAATTTATTCATTCTTCAAATGTTAACTAGTGCCACTATGTTCAGGAAATAGGAAGAGAAAAGTGAGTAGGACATAGAACTTTCTGCCTGGTGGGAAGATCAAAATAGGCAGATAGCTAAAACTCAGTGTGCACCACAAGTATGACAGAGCTGTACCTACGAGGCTGCCAGACCTGTAGGAGGAGACCCCAGAGAGTGGGTTGCCATGGAAAACCACAGGAGAGAGTGTGCACAGTAAGAAAATGTCTTGGTGTGACATTCCAGTTTGAGAGTGTAAAAGCCAGCTGAAGGGCAGGCAGAACTTGCCCCACAAGTGAAGACTTGATAGGAAAGTGAGAACAGAGACTGGGAACCTAGGCTGCTGCCCCAAAGGGGATGAAGTAAGCTCCTGGCTGCTGGAGGATCAACTGAGTGCAATGGGGCCAGAGACGGGGATGCCCCGAGACAGGCACTAAAAGAGAAAATACCAAGTGAATGTTACCTATTTGGTGATCTAGGGGAAAGTGGGCACTGGTTTCCAGTCTTATATGCCAGAGAAAAGCCATAAATTAGATCTGAATTAATGTGGTTCATGAAATTAAAACAGGAAAGCATGTGTTTGGCTTCAAGACTAGGAAGACTCCTGAGTTTCCAAATTATCACTCCCACCCCTGCGGTGTACCCCCAAAGAACATATGTCCTTCTCTTTACTTAGAATACCTCTGTGCCCTCTCCTTTGCCGTTCAAGACTCGACACAGGGTCCCTTCCTTCCCTGCTGGCTCAGACTGCTGGGTGTCCCCGCTCCACGCTCCCCTAGCAATTAGCACATCCCTCTCATTGGATTAACACTCATCACATTGGATTGTTCCTGCCTAGATTTCTGTCTCCCTTTCCAGTAGGCTGTGTGCTCTCAGAGGGCAAAAATTGCCTTTCATCTCTATATCCCCAGGACCTAGTCAAGGACTAGAACATGGTAGCTGCCAATACATTTCTACGGATAGACAGATGGATGGATAGATGAACGGATTAAATGGATGAATCAATAACTGACCCAAATCAATCAGGAAGAGTTTGCATTCTCCTTAGGAATACAGGCTCCAGGGAGCGAGTACCCAGAAAAAATGTTGAATATATTTTAACACTGTGGCAAATCCTGAATTAAGAGCGGGCATCTCAAATCTAGTTGCACTTTTGTCATTTTAAGTTCCTGTTCATGTAAGCACTGCAATTTTAGGTCAGGGTTTGCTTAGTAGGCAGGTTTCAAAGATACAGAGACAGGAGCAATCAAATAAAAGAAGCTCAAACCAGGAGCCAGGAGGTCTAGCCTCTCTTCCTGATCCCCTAGCAACTTCCTGATTATGTGATTTAGAAGAGCTTCTTATCTCCTTAGGCTCCTGTCTCCTGGTCTCTGGTCTTTCTCCTTTGTACCCATCTTGCATCCAGTTGTCACTCTTACAAACAATCTAGTCATCTTGTTTTTGCTTTAAAACCTCCTCATTACCTCCAGAGCAAAGTTCCAACTTCTTTGTAGTCAAGGAAGTTTTCTTCGAACTATTTGTCCCTTATCCTGTTTCTATATCCATTACGTCATTAGGTCCATTCCCCTGATCAAACTCCTTCATGCCTCTGGGTTTCTCCCACACACTCTCTCTGACCTTGGAGTGACTTTCTATGCTCATTCCTCCTAGTAACTCTGTTTGTTCATCTTTCAAGACCCAGCCAATGGAGCCCAAGAGTTGCTTCTTCAGCAAGGCCTTTTCTTTTTAAAACTATTTAGTTAGTTAGTTAGTTAGTTAGTTAGTTAGTAGAGAAGGCATCTTGCTATGTTGCCCAGGCTGGTGTTCTAGCTTCAAGCAATCCTCTTACCTTGACCTCCTAAAATGCTAGGATTATAGATGTGAGTCATCACCCCTGGCCAGCAAGGCCTCTTCTAACTCTTTCAGATAATGTAAGTATCTGCTCCCATAACATTTGCACTTGTTTACTCAGATCACTTATAACCTTGATAGAAAGTGTTTGCTTACTCATCTATCTATCTCAGTTGCAAAACTCTGAGTTCCTCTAAGTCAGGGGACATTATAAGTTGTTAGGACTTAACCCAGTTCTGCAATGTATGCCGGCTGAAAAAAAAATCAAACAAGTTCTGTTTAATTTTACATGTACTGTCTTTCTGACTGTGATTGTTATTCATCGATCTCTTCATGAAAGCCATTAATAAATATTGATTCTCAGAGCACTGATTAGGCAGTAGGGATTATTCTGCACCCTCTATATTTGGTAACAACATTTAATTCTTAGCCCTACAGAATATTACTGTTATTTAAAGAAACTGAAGCACATAAGTGTCTTTCCCAAGTCACGCTTCATAGGTGGTAGAGCTATGATTTAAACTGAAACCTCTTCACATCAAAGCCTGTGATGTTTTCACAGTATCACCTGCTTCTCCAAAGGCCTGTACCTGGTAGGCTCTCATCTGGCCGTTTAATTGCTCCAGACTGCATTGAAGCAGACTGTGACAGGCACATCCCAACTTACAGCTCAGGTCTAGCCCTAGCCACAGCTCATCCATGAAACCCCAGACAGCTGCATCTGAACACTGGCACACATGGAGATGAGGCCCAGATCCTCTTCCTGGCAGGAAGTGGTGTCTTCTAGCACATGGAACCCGCACTTCATTTCCCAGGATTGGTTGGAGGCCTCAGCACAGAGGCCATCTCACGGTTCATGGGTTTGTCCCTGATGTTCAGCCCAGAAAATGTCTGCTTTCTGGCTCCCTGGCGAATGAGAAATTATTGGCTCCAAAGACATGTTTTCTAGTCGTTGAGCCCTCGAGGTGAAAGGTCTTTTGGATGGAAGCAAACAGGCCGAGTTTATCCAACCCAGCACAGGGTCAGGCAGCCCTAGGCCACACTCACTTAAGGCCCTCAGAACAGCAGGGGCTTCTTCTGCATGTTCCTTTCCTCAGCAGGACACCTGCCCTCCAAGGGTGGAGGTCTTGCAGCCACCCCGTGCCGCTGACATTAAACAGAACCCGTGGCAGAGCTCCCTTCCATCTGGGACTGTGCAGATCCCTCTTCTCCCTCTGCCTTCCCGGCTGCTGCTAAGACTTCAGCTTCTGTGAAGAGCGGCTGACAAAGCAGGGTGCTCTTTTTCTAAAAAATGTCTCGTGGGAAGATAGGAGAGAACTAGAGGAGAAGAGCATTTACACACCTGTGAATACCTAGCATGTGCCAGCCATTGTACACAATATTCTCATTTAATCATCTTGCATATTTTATTTTTGTCATTCTTTTTGTTTTTTTGAGACAGAGTCTCACTATTGCACCCTGGATAGAGCGTGTGGCATCACAACTCACAGCAAATTCAAACTCCCGGGCTTAAGCAATTCTCTCGCCTCAGCCTCCCAAGTAGCTGGGACTACAGGCACCCCTACAATGCCCAGCTATTTTTGTTGTTGTTGTTGTTGCAGTTGTCATTGTTGTTTAGCAGGCCGGGATTGGGTTTGAACCCACCAGCCTGGGTGTATCTGGCTGGCGCCACCATATTTTTGTCACTTTAGAGATGTATAGATGGACACTAACTCTAAACACAACAGCACATTTCCTTTCATTAATCAGAGAGATATTGTGAAACTTTAACCTTGGCCCCAAGAATCAGTGACTGAAGCTTAGCCTGGGGTAGGACATCTCTGCATAGGTAGGATTCTTGCATTAGACAGTTTTGCCTGTGATCTGAGACTCTGATATTTTGCCCTGTGTGTGCCTGCTAGAACCAGAAATTAAATCTTGGAGAAAGGAGAGGGTAGCACAAGGGAGAGGTTAAAAAAAAAAAAAAAAAAGAAAGAAATTAAATCTGGAGTCCAAACCCAGCTGATCAGTATTGGGACAGGGAAGCAGATTGGGATTTATACAAAGAGCCTTGAACTAGGAGTTTGTATACAGTTGCTTGAGCCCCAGCTCTTTCTATTAATTAGAAGATGGAAAACCCACCTTAGTTTTCTCATCCGTAAAGGGGGATTAAAGTTACTAATGTCCTATTTTAGGATTTTTGTGAGGTTTAAATAAGATACTGAGTTATTGTGTGGGGCGAAGAGGCCTGCCCAGACCTGGCCCACCCATAAAGAAGCTCCCCTTTCTGCTGTGCCCCTTCTATGATGCTCCATCTGTGACAGACAGCACCCATTTGTCCAGATTAGTTGTTCTCCCACTGGTACCTCCACCAAGCTAGATGAAGGGCAACTCAGTATAGAGCAAGGGGCATGGCGTGGACTAGGAATTTGGTGATTTGGATTTAAGACCTGACTTGAAGGCTGGGTTTGGTGGTTCACATCTGTAATCTTAGCACTCTGGGAGGCTGAGATGGGTGGATTACCTGAGCTCACGGTTAGAGACCAGCCTGACCCAGAGCGAGACCTCATCTCTAAAAATAGCCAGGTGTTGTGGCAGGTGCCTATGGTCCCAGCTACTTGGGAGGTTGAGGCATGAGAATCACTGGAGCCCAAGAATTTAAGGTTGCTGTGATATGATGCCATGGCACTCTACCGAGGGTGACAAAGTGATACACAGCAAAAAAAAAAAAAAAAAAAAAAAAAAGACCTGACTTTACTAATAACTGGCTGCAAGATATTAAATGAGTCAATAAGCCTCCATTTCTTCATCGGTTGAAGGGGGATGGGTTTCCAGTACTTCTCCTGAGGATTGCAGGAGAGATTGAGAGCACACTAGTATGACCTTGGCAATTCTAACATGCTGTACAAATGCAAGTTATTCATCCAACAAAGTGTGTGACCACCTGCTATGGGCTGGGCGTGTGCAAGGAAACTACAGCAGCTGGGATCTCCTCTCAGCGAGCAGACTGACGAAGAGATAGACAAAAGAAGAGGGAATTGCAACACTATGTGGCAGATGCCTTACTGGGGAGGGGCAGAGTGCTTGAGGCACAAAGGAGGGGCCCTGCGTTGTTGTCTGTTGCTGCAAAACAAATTACCCTACAACTTTACAGCTTGAAACAATAAACATTCATTATCTCTCATCGCTTCTAGAAGTCAGGAATCTGGGAATAGCCCAGCTGAATAGTTCTGGCTCAGGGAATTTCCTGGAGTCACGCTTCAGCTGCAGCCTCTGGAGACCTAATGGGAGGAGAATCCACTTCCAAGCTCATGCACATGGCTGCCAGCAGGAGGCTTCAGTTCCTGGTCCTGTGGGCTTCTCCATAGGTCTCTGCAGACATAGCTCTCTCCCAAAGCAAGTTATGTGCCAGAGAGTATACATCCCTTTTGCCAATTTTCTTGGGTCACTCAGTGGGAGGGAACCATATAAGGATGTGAATACCAGGAGGTGGGGATCACTGGGACCACCTCAGATGCTTGCTACCACAGGCACCCAACACACCGGGAGGAAGCAGTCACATTTTACGGATTCTCCCAGTTTCTGCTAGATACTGGACTAATAAAAGATAACTGTTTTATTCTATTTAGATTATCCTGCAGCTAAATGGAAAGGACATTGTAAATAATACAGATCAAGCTTAGAGCTGTCCAAAAGGGGCAATGACTTTACTGGTGGATCTCTAGGGTGGCTGCACCCTGGTGAGGTCAGGCTCCATCAGCCCCCAGTGTGGCCCTTCACATCCATAGCCCCTGGCGGAGATGACCACCAAAAATGACCCCCTGCTCCTATTAATAGTTCGCCTTCTGTTGTTCTGCAATCACGTGTTTGTCTTTCTGACATCCCTCTAGACCAGGGATTTTTACTGGTGTGTCATGAAATTTAAAGATCATTAATTAAATTATTTTCAAGAGAAGTTCGAAGCACAGTAAGTATATTCTTTTTGTTGTTCTTTTTTTTTTTTTTTGATCAGCATAATTTAAGTATGCTATGGAAGTTTAACTATAGGTTCAAGTGTGCCATGAGATGAAAAAGCATGAAATACACTGCTCTAGACTGCCCTTTGGTGGGCAGAGAATGTGTCTGTCTGGTACAGGGCTCTGTGTCTAGCATCCAGCACGATGCCAGGCATCCTGCCTGTCTGATGAGAGAATTCATGGAAATTGAATGAATTCAAGACAGTATGAAAATGTCACAGCTATGACTATGTACATAACTATCATGCTTATGGAGTTATGCTAGGTGTTTCCTGAGCGTCAAGCCCCATGTTTTGCACGTATTACTTCATTTAATATTTGCAACAATCCTATGGCAGGTAAATGTCCACATTTAACAGATGAGAAAACTAACATTATGGAGCTAGAAAGTGTCAGAGCCTGGATTTGACCTCAGGTCTGTAAGATTTCAAAGCCTGTGCAGCTAATCATGTGACATCTGCTGGCAGATTTCAAACAAACAATTGCAGATCTGAAGGACTTTTGGTGACTAAAATAAAGCAGTTAAAAAATATACTAAACAGCCTTAAGGTATAAATTGGCCAATTTCTAAAATCAGCTATCTCCCCGACACATGCACACAGATGCACTCAGGCACACACACACCCCTTATTTTTCCAGGAAAGCCCAACATAAATGCCACCTCTTCCAGGAAGATTTTCTTCTCTCCCTCAGAAGAAAGGTCCAGCACAGGTCTTGGTCTGCAGTTGATCCTTTCTGGAGCTCGGGTCTATGGTTTTCTTCTCCATACAGCGAGAGTTGGACTACTCAAAGAACCTTTGTATCTTGCACATTCTAGGAAGTGTTTCCAGACTCCCTAGCAGCACAATCACCCCTTTGCAGAAAGGGTCATATGTTTGCATGTGACAGGCTCTCACTGAGAGCACAGCTTTTACCCCATTAGGTTGGAAGAGCCTGTTCTATTGTCTGTTGACTATGCTATAATTTCCTGGAGACCCCTTGCATCATTCTAGAATCTAGCACAGGGCCTGGACATAGTAGGTCTCTGTGTTTCCTGGATGAATAGATGAGTGTGTGAATAAATGAGAGTAGTGGCGATGATTATAACCTTAATGAGAACCTCTAATATCCTTGGCATTGTCACATTGACGGCCATAGTTTCTGCTACTTGTTTTACACTTCAACCTTCCCCCATCAGGCTCTCCTTAAGGCCCCTCTCCTCTTCCCGGGACTTTCTACCTATAGGCCCAGAACAGAACGTCTGGACTCAGAGTGGGCAGAGCTGTAGACACATGGATGAACTTTGACTCAGCTTGTTTTGGAACTGCCTGCTGACCCTTCACCCTTCTATTGCAAGACACTTTCATAACATGAGGCAATGCCCCCCTGGGGTGGGGAATCCATGGACTCAGGGCCACATGTGTCCTTCTGGATCCTCAAATGAGGCCTTTTGACTAAAGCCAGATTTTAAATCTTTTTAATTGTTTAATTGGGAAGGGGGTTATTCTTTTATTTTGGCAGCTACATTTCCCCTGGATCCCACTGTCAGAGGGGAGATTTCCTAGATGTCTCCACCAGCAGGGGTCATCTCCCTGGAGGCCTTTGCTAGGATGGTCCTTTATTTTACCGTTGTCCTGCCTTGGGAAGGGATACAGTGCCATGATAAAGAGCATGAGTTTTGCATGAGAGCTGGGTTTTCATCCTAGTTCTGCCTCCTATTAGCTATTCATCTTGGTGAATTAGCCTTCTGTTGGTCCTTCCAGAGAGGAGTCCGTGCATTACCTTGATATTTCTACTACATAAAGCCATCCTTCCTCTCACTGACAAATAACACTGCTGTGTACATTTGGTTCATACCTTTCCCCTGCTTCCCTTAGTGGCCCCAGATGTTCTGAGTCCTCTCAAACTTCTCTTCTCCACTCAGCCCCGCTCTGTCCGGTGTCCTGGCAGACTCTTCTACATCTCTGGGCCTATTGTCTTCCTCTCATTACCCAGAAGTTTCATTCCCATGGCCTCAGCTTACCCTGCATCTGGGACTGTCTGTGCTAGCCTCAGCAGGATTGCTATCAGAAGCCTGGGCCTGGGCTGGCTCAGCTGCACGCTGAGCTGGGACTGGGGGGCGGGGGGCGGGGTGCTCACAGGGAACCAGAGGGGCTGACAGAGTTAGGAAAACAGTCACCCTGCCAGGTGAGAGCAGACAGTGTGCCTAGAGATGTGCTGAGGCAATGGAAAAGTTAGGAGTGCTCATAGGGCTCCTGGGAGATCTCACACGGAGGAAAGGCTGAGAGGCCTTGACCTGGGGAGTCAGGATAAGGCAGGCGGAATGCTAAACTGGTACGGAGTCAGGAGGAATTCAGTTCCAACAGGATCTAAAAGGGAAAAGGATTGGGGATTTGTGGACAGGCCCAGTTTCAGTCTACTTGTAATAATATCATAAACCCTCAGATTGTTTCAAAAATTTCATTGTTTTGGCATCTAGATTGAAAGATTCAGGCTGCCTCCCTTACTCAGAAATCACACCAAAAATCCTTTGGCAGACACTGGTTCTGATTTTCCGTTCTGAAAATCCAGTCATTGTATCTTAACACACATTCATGATCTCAGACAGCTGCAGGCTTAGTATGTGAGTATATGTATGCTATCATTGCACTACATTTTTCTGACTTCTTTGAATAAATCTTTTTGCCTACCATGCTATTTGTTTTGTCAAATTTAAAAAAAATTGATTATACAAGTAGGTAATTATAAATAAATGGGCTCGGCGCCTATGGCTCAAGCATCTAAGGCACCAGCCACATACACCTGAGCTGGTGGGTTCAAATCCAACCCGGGCCTGCCAAACAATGACAGCTGCAACCAAAAAATATCCAAGCATTGTGGCAGGCGCCTGTAGTCCCAGCTACTTGGGAGGCAGAGGCAGGACAATCACTTGAGCCCAGGAGTTGGAGGTTGCTGTGAGCTGTGACGCCACAGCACTCTACCCAGGGTGACAGCTTGAGGCTCTATCT
>NW_003852396.1:16742893-16771286 GCF_000181295.1 Otolemur garnettii
ATATATAAATAAATGGAAGAAGCCCAAGTGCCCATCGACCCACGAATGGATCAATAAATTGTGGTATATGTACACCATGGAATATTATGCAGCCCTAAAGAAAAAAATGGAGACTTTACCTCCTTCATGTTTACATGGATGAAGCTGGAAAAGGTTCTTCTTAGCAAAGTATCTCAAAATGGAAGGAAAAGTATCCAATGTACACAGCCCTATTTTGAAACTAAGTTATAGCTTTCATAGGAATGTTATAACCTAATTATAGCCTTAGAATATGGGGAGGGGGGTGGGAGAGAAGAGGGGAGGAGGGCAGATGGGTGGATGGGTGGAGGGAGGGTGATTGGTGGGGTCACCTCTATGGTTTATCTTACAAGGGTACAAGTGAATCTTTCTAAAAGCAGAGAATGAATGTCTTAACTCAATAACTAAGAAAATGACATGAAGTCTACGTTAACCAGTCTGATGAGAGTATTTCAAAATGTATATGAAAACACCACACTGTACCCATGATTGCATTAATGTACACAGCTATGATTTAATAAAAAAAAAAAAGTAAAGAATAACCAAAAAATTAAATAAATAAATAAATGGACATGTTCTTTGCAAATTTTATTTTATTTTGAGATAGAGTCTCACTATGTTGCCCTAGGTAGAGTGCTGTACTAGCTCACAGCAACCTCCAACTCTTGGGCTTAGGCAATTCTCTTTCCTCAGCTTTCCAAGTAGCTGGGCTTACAGGTGCCTGCCACAACTCCTGGCTATTTTTTTGTTGTAGTTGTCATTGTTGTTTGGCAGGCTCAGGCTGGATTCTAACCCACCAGCTCCAGTGTATGTGGTTTAGCAGCCTTAGCTGCTTAGCTACAAGTGCTGAGCCTGTTTGCAAAATTTTTTAGGAAATAAGAAAAAAGTAAAAATCTTAGCCCCATTCACTCTTACAGTCTTATGTTAATTACCCTGGTATTTGTTGAGTACTATCTATAAGTTTCTGCCATAAGTTTTTTAATGCATTCATAGGAATATGCAGTGTCCTGAAGGGTTAGGGGCTAGTGGAAGATGAGGGGTGGTCTGCCAGGGCAGGGGGAGTATTGTACCACAGGCATTGTTTCTTTTCATGGTTTAGATTCACAGCACATCTCAACATGATGTCCCTGACAAATTTAAAAAGAAAAGAGAAATGAAAGTAGATTCACAGCACGTGGCGATAATAAAAAGTAGACTAAGTTTTATTATTTCTTTTTTCAAATTATTGTTTTAAATTGTCCTTGGTTGATGCATCCCCTTATGGCCTACGCCCAGGGCAGATGGCTGCCCTGATTTGCCCCACCATTGTTTACCACTGGACACAATTCCAGTACATACAGACATGCATTTTTAGAAAATGGGATCATTTGCTGGGCAGAGTGACTCACACCTGCAGTTCTAGCACTCTGGGAAGCCAAGGCAGGAGGATTACTTGAGCTCAGGTATCCCAGACCAACCTGAGCAAGAGCAAGACCCTGTCTCTCCTAAAACATTGAAAATTAGTTGGGTGTGGTAGCCATGCCTGTAGTCCCAACTACTCAGGAACCTGAGGAAAGAGTGTCCCTTGAGCCCAAGAGTTTGAGGTTGCTGTGAGCTAGGACAATGCCACAGCTCTCTGCCCATGGCAACAGAGTGAGACTCTGTCTCAAAAATAAAATAAAATATATAAATTACATATGTAGAATAAAACAAATCATTCTGTAGTAGTGTTTACAATTGGTTTTTTCCCTTTCACCACCATTTAGCAATATGTCTTTGGGATCTTCCAGGACAGTGCATAGAATCAGCATAGTTCTACCACCTTTTTATTAAACAGGTGTGTGGTATTGCACAGTACGATTGTAACATCCTCCTATTAAAAGATAATATTAGGTCTTCCAATTTTGTGTCACTGCAAATGCCACAGCATCACTTATTCCATTGGCATAAAATTTGAAGCCCCTACAGTGTACTGTCTTTACAAAACATCTAATATCCATGTATAATATATGATGATAATACTCACCTTTTGTTTGCTTTTTCTGTACTAGGCTATTCTAAGCACTTTGCATACAGGAATGCATTCAATTCTCAAACCAACTCTATGAAATAGCTACTAGTATTATCATCCCTAGGTCCCTAGCGAGGCAGCTAAGGTAGTCTCACCCAGAGTTGCATGACTAGCAAGTGGCCAACCCCGGATTTGAGCCACAGCACTCTAACTCCAGAGTTGGCACTGCTTATCCTGGTATGCGAGCCTCCTGGTGCACTTTTTAAAAAATTAATTAAATTTTAAAATTGTCATACAAGCTTTTCTCCAGGTTAGATGGCTGAAAATGGAAAGTTGTGATACACCCAAGTGCCCTCTAAAAATTGCTGTACCAATCAATACTCTTACAGACTGAGTTTGAGAGTACCATTTCCCCTAAACTTTTGCTAATGTGAATTTTATCAAGTTTACTCATTTTTGTCAACCTAAAAGGTAAAAATATTCTATTCTTATTTTAATTAAGATGCATTTCCTTACATACCTATGAGACTGAACATTTCTTTTCTTTTTTATTCTTAGAGACAGGAATAAAACATTTTATATGCTGATTAACCACTTACATTTCTTGTTCTGTTAATTACCTATTCAACTCCTTGGTCCATTTTTAAATAGTTTAGTTTGTCTTTTTATATTCACATGTAAGAACTCTTTATATATTAAAGATATTAATCTTTTGTCGCATGTTGACAAATAATCTGTCCTTTTCACTCTTTTTCAAGTTTTGCTTATGGTATCTTTGATGTATGAAAATCTTCAATTAAAATGATAGTCAAACTGTATATTTAAATATATTAAAAATTGGCTCAGTGCCTATAGCTCAACGGGCTAAGGCACCAGCCACGTACACCTAAGGTGGCGGGTTCGAATCCCCAGCCAGGACCCGCCAAACAACAATGACGGCTGCAACCAAAAAAACAGCTGGGCGGGCGCCTGCGGTCCCAGCTACTTGGGAGGCGGAGGCAGGAGACTCGCTTGAGCCCAGGAGTTGGAGGTTGCTGTGAGCTGTAATGCCACGGCACTCTGCCCAGGGGGACAGCTTGAGGCTCTGTCTCAAAAAAAATAAAAAAAATAAAAAAAATAAAAAAATAAATATATTAAATAATTCTTAACATTTTTGGATATGATAACTATATTTATGAATGAAATGATATAATATTTGGCATTTGTTTCAAAATTGTTCAGTGTGGGGCAGACAGATGAAACGAGATGGGCCATGAATTTGGTCATTGTTATAGTTTGGTGATGCATATTTTATAGAGAGGTACATTGCGCCATTCTCTCCACTTTCGTAAACATTAAAAGTTAAAACCCTCCAGTTAAATCTGTTTTTCTTATATTTTATGATGCTTTCTGTGTTTTGTGACTTACCTAAGAAGGACTTCCCTGTCTCCATATTATAGAAATATTCCCCTACATTTTTTCTTAATATTAATTTTTTTCCATTTATCTCTTTGGGCAAGCTGAAAGTCAGTTTGTGTGTTGTATGAAGTAAAAATCTAATTTTTGTTTTCCAAGTGGGAAATCCATTGTCCAGTGTGACTTACAGGATAATCCATTTTTTTCTTCAGTCTTAAATGTCACTCTCTGTCTAACAAATCCCATGTATGACACAGGCTTGTTTCTGGACTCCAGAATGAATTTCCTGAGCCTACTCTGCGAACACATTGTTTTCATTACTATCTCTCTTTTCCAGATGAGCTTTAGAATCAGGTCACCAAGCTTGACTAAAACCATCTCTCGGTTTTTTAAATTGCGATTTGAGTAGGTTTACATATTTTTTACATACTGCTCCTCCTTCCAGGAACGTAGCTCATCTCACTAGTTATGTTTTGTTTTTTAGTATAGTCATAAGGAACATTTCTTCCTTGATGTAACTGTTTGATAGAGGCGGATGCTTTCATGAATTAAATCTTTTTTCCATAACTTTATTTTATAAAACTTCCTGTATTCTCTTCATTTGGGATTTAGTTCAAGATTGTTTCCAATTTTTTCCATATTTGGCATCAAAAACTACTTAACTGTAAGTTTGCTAGTTTCTCAGTTCCTCACTGTTCCTTGTATTTTTTTTTCCTTTTTCAATTTGTTTTTTCATGGCAGTACATCCTTAAGTAATTCTTCAGAGACGGTGCATAGAAGATAAATTATCTGAATTCTTGGAGGTTGGAAGCTGGCTTTATTTTGCTCTCCCGTTTGAACGCTGAATTCAGAGTTTGAAGTGACTGTTTCATTGCTGTCCAGCATTCAGACTTACCTTCCAGAAGTCGGAAAGTCAGTCTCACTTTTGCTTTTTTTAGGTACCATGCCTTCCTTCTCTGAATACTTTTAAGGTTTTCTCTTTTCCTTTTGGCTCTGACGCATCCTTAGGACTTATCTAAGCGGGATGTTTTAAAATTTATCTCACCCGACACATGGCAGGCCCTCTGAAATCTTGAGCCTTTCTTTGGGTTAGGGAAATTTTATTTCATTATTTTTCGTGGCTCTCCTCCCCACCAATTCTCAGTTCTCTCCTGGCACTTCTTTGGAATTAGTAGAATTTCTTCCGAATTGGTCCTTATTGTCTCAGCCTCAGTCTGCTAAGGCTGCAAGGACAAAATACCATAATCTAGGTGGTTTGAACAATAGAAATTTGGTTTCTCACAGTTCGTTCTGGACGCTGGGGAGGCTAAAACAAAGGTGCTGGCCTATTCAACTTCCTGGCTTGGACATGGCTGCCTTTTGGCCAGGCCTTCAGGAAGAAGAGAGAATTCTGGCATCCCTTCTTTCCCTCAGGAGGCACCATCCCTACTGAATTGGGGCTCTACCCTTATGACCTTATTTAGTCGCCTTTGTCACCTCCTCACAGCTTTATCTCCAAATAAAGTCACATCAAGGGTTTGGAGGAGACATAATTCAGTCCAAAACAGTCTGTTAATTATTCTATCAAATTTTTCTTTCTTGATCTTTTCTGTATTTTCAGGGAGTGTTTCTTACATTTAGTTTTCAGATTATATCCCCAATATTTTTATATCAGTTATATTATTCACCCCATCTATTGCTTCATTTAGTTTTACTAACATATTTTAAACTTTTCTACTTGTTCATTTGTTGCTTTTCATTTGTCATAGAAGTTATTTATTCCTCTTTTATAGCCACTGGCTATAATATCTTCACATATCTTTTTAAGGATGATGCTATTTAGATTTTTTTATGTTCTTTTCTATACTAGTATCTGTCTTTCCTCAGTATCAGTTTTCAGTTTGTTCATCTTAATCTTTTTCTTTTATTGTTTTTATTTTTATTTTTATTTTTGGAGACAGAGTGTCTCTTCATCACCTTTGGTAGAGTGCCCTGGTGTCATAGCTCACAGCGACCTGAAACTCTTGGGCTCAGGCAATTCTCTTGCCTCAACATCCCTAGCAGCTGGGACTACAGGTGCCCACCACAATGTCTGGCTATGTTTAGAGACAGGGTCTCACTCTAGTTCAGGCTGGTCTTGAACCTGTGAGCTTAGGCAATCTACCCTCCTCGGCCTTCCAAGTGCTAGGATTACAGGTGTGAGCCATCTTGCCCAGCTTTAATTGTCTTTTTTTTAAAGAGCTGTTTAGAATTTCCTCAAATATCTAATGGACCTAGGTTTTCTATTCATAGCTATGTTTGAAGGACAGGTTAATTAGGAGGGATGTTGTCTAAGTTTTCAACCTCAGTTTTGAGATATCTGTCTTCCCTACAGGTTCATCCGATGAATGGAGAGGCAGGTGGGACTCTGTGAGTAAGCAGGATGTTCTGACTTCTCTGTCAGCGCCCGCATGGAGCAGGCAGGGAGGTAAGCGTGGAGACCACCTTCCTCCCCAGTCTTCCCTTGGCTTATCCCCAAAGCAGCAGTTGGCAGCTTGGTCAGAAACAACTTTTCCTTTCTCCTCTCTGCCCTGGTGGAAGGCAGCTGGGTTACCTCCAGGCCCCCCCGGATAAGCGATTTAGTTTCTTAGAATGAAGCTCTGTGTTTTATCTGGGGTCAACCCCCAGCCCACCACCAATTATTCCAGCTCCCTGAAGTGAAGAAAGGAGGAGAGGGATCCGTTGTTCAGGGGTAGTGTAAAGATTAATAACCCTGATGACTGTTTCCAGCCCCTCCTAGACTTTTTATTTCCTCTGAGCTTAGGGATTCACTGCTCCTGCCGCCAAAGAACTTTTCTTAAGAGTGTTCTGGGTGTAAACCCTCTAGCTCTGGGTTCTTCATTAGTCTGAACCCAATTCCTTTCTATCCAGATTTTTGTCATAATTTCTATCCAGATGTTTGTCCTTTCTCATGCTGGTGCAGGAGGACTTACTGGCTTTGAGAGTCACCTTTCCGCCTTTTAAGGGATTGTGGTAGGAGGTCAAGTATGCATCGGTGCTTAACTCTCCATCTTGATCTGTTTCCTCTCTTTCCATGTTATCTCTCCTTTTCATAACAAACTTCCAACTGTTGGGATATAGCTTTTTTTTTTTTTGGAAACAGAGTCTCAAGCAGTCACCCTAAGTAGAGTGCCATGGTGTCACAGCTCACAGCAACCTCAAACACTTGGGTTTAAGCAATTCTTTTGCCTCAGCCTCCCAAGTAGCTGAGACTACAGGTGCCTACCACAATGCCCGGCTGTTTTTTGTTGTTATTGCAGTTGTCATTGTTGTTTTTTCAGCTGGCCTGGCCTGGGTTCAAACCCAGCGCCTCGGTGTATATAACCAGCCCCCTACCCACTGAGCTGTGGGCATCGCTGGGATACAGCATATTTGTTAATTAAAATAATCTCACTTAATAAAATGTGCCAGACACTTATATTTATTATTGCTCTGAATCCTCACAAAGATCCTGTGATGTAGGGACCAAAATCCACATATGGTTGATGAGAAAGCTGAAGCTCAGGAAGGGTAAGTGAATTAACACATCACATAGCTAATAATAGTGGAACCCAAGTCTAACTCCAATGCCCAGTTTTCATGGCTATGCATGTCTAATGCTTCTGTTATATTTGTTCTCTTTAGTTTTCAGTATGCTTATTTTTTGGGGAGTATGGGTCCTGGCTATAGTTTCTCATTTCTGTTTTGAGGTATCCAACTTAATGTTCTACAAACAGCAGTTTAAGTTTTGTAGACCAACTAGGTAAAGCAGTTCCCTATAATTATGTTAATATCATGCATGATTATACATTAGAGTGGTGCAAATGTTTTATTTGAGGTCTTTAACATTTTTATTATGTTCACTAAATTAAAGATTAGGTTGCAAATTGAAATTAAAACAGAGGAAAGGTCAAAGTTCAGCTTCCTGCCAAACTCTGGGCAGTGAGACCACATAAACAGAAGGGAGAGCAAGAGGAAATATCTACTGATCTCTAATATTATCTCTAGCCTGTTGTTTTTATTTTTCTTCAATATTCTATTTTGTTCAAATGACTAGAATTGTAATTCATTCTTCATGGGTTCTATTATATTCTCTGTCACGTTTTTATCTTGAAGCTTATTCCAGGAAGGCCACCTTTCTGAAAGAGCCAGAGTCATACCTTGACATTCCTAAAGATGGGGTAACCTGTGTTGGTTCTTTCTGATCGCATTTAGTTTATTCATTTATTCATTCATTCATTTAAGAAATATTCATTGAGGGGTGGCCCCTGTGGTTCAGTGAGTAGGGTGCTGGCACCATATCCCAAGGGTGGTGGGATTGAACCCGGCCCCAGCCAAACTGCAACAAAAAATATCCAGGTGCTGTAGTGGGCACCTGTGGTCCCAGCTACTTGGAAGGCTGAGGCACGACACTTGCCGAAGCCCAAAAGCTGGAGGTTGCCGTGAGCTGTGATGCCATGGCACTCTACCAAGGGCAACAAAGTGAGACTCTGTCTCTAAAAAAAAAAAAAGAAAGAAAGAAATATTCATTAAGCATCTATGACTCTGGTCTCAACTTGGCTGCATACTAAAACTCGGGGAACATTTCCAAAATACCATTACTAAGTTCCACCCCCAGATTAATGGAGCCCAGATTTACGTGTTATTTATTTATTTATTAGAGACAGGATCTCACTCACTCTGTTAGCTAGCTTGGAGTGAGTAACACAGTCATAGCTTGCCATGAACAGAATTCTTGGGCTGAAGTGATCCTCTTGCCTTAGCCTCCTGAGCAGCTGGAACTACAGGCATGTATTACCATGCCCAGCTAATTTTTGTAGAGATGAGGTCTCACTATTTCGCCCAGGCTGGTTTTGAACTCCTGGCCTCAAGCAATCCTCTCGCCTCAGCTTCGAAAGTGTTGGGAGTACAGACTTGAGCCACCATGCCCGGCCTGGCCTGTATATTTTAAAACTTCTCAAGAAGCTATGATACATACGAAGGTTAAAAGTCAGTTTTTCACGATATACTAATATTACCTCCTGTGCTAACAAGTGGGAGGATAATTGCTAACATTTATTAAGGGCATCTATGTCAGACCCTGCTCCTTACATGTATTGACATATTCAATCCTCGCAACAACCCTGGAAGGTATGTGTTAGTCCCATTTATAAATAAGAAAACGAAGACACAGAGAAGTTAAGTAACTTGCCCAAAAGTAACACAGGTACAAACTGGCAGACTGGTTGTGGAGTCCACGGTCACTGCTCTATGGCCTATCGCTGGTGTCATGGTCTAGTAAATAATGAAAGACAGGAGATGTGTATCAAGAGGAACACCTAAAGTGAGAGGAGAAGGAGAGAGGGTCAGGAAGGCTTCCTGTAGGAGGTGGTACTGATTCAATTATTAAAAAAGGAAAACTGGGACTGGGCAAGACAAAATGAAGAGTAGAGCTCCTCAGTTCCTTTCTTCCTAGACAACCTGAGTCCCTTCCCCTCCTCCCTCCCTCACCCCCACACTGAATAGGCTGGAATGCCCACAATCAGCCTGTTAACACTCCTCACATTTTGCTGGGAAGACTGAAGTCATCCACAATTACTCATGCAATTTTTCCTCCAGACAATAGGTCCTTCTGTGTGCTTCTCATTCAGATATATAAAGCTTCACTCTGTTATTTTAAAAAAGTCTTTGTTGTAGAAACAATTCACAAACGTGTCAAACACACATTGGTTCCCCACCCCCTTCTCTGTCCCCTCACCTGATTGGGACGTGTGTGCGCCTGCCCACTACCCAGAGTGAAAGCTAGCCCTGCGTCTCACACAGCTTCTAACCAAGTAGGGCTCTAAGGCTTAAGTTTGAGGTTAACTTCAGGGAGTAGCCAGCCACACCTGCCACCCCCTCTGCCTGGCCTCAGGGCGGGAACAGACTTTCTGTTGAGGAAAGGGAAATGCTCTGATGCTGCTAATTAACTGGGGTAAGAGAGGAAGCCCTCTCCAGACACCCAAAATACCAAGGACAAACATTATAAAAAGAGCCTTTGTACCAGACAGCCAGCTCAGCCTAGGCTGGGGCTGGAGGGAAAAATAACTCCTGCAGCCACTTAAGGTCCCTGCATCCCAAGTGGGCACCTGGGGAGGTCACCAGTGTGTGCTGGGGGAGGGAGTCTCAGACTGGGGATGGAGTCTGGCTGCCCTCCCAGCTGGCCTTAGGCAAACCACAGGAAGTGGCCTGAAGCTGGCATGTTTACAGGTGACTTGTGAAACTTCCTTAGAATAGCAACAGGCCTGTTCAGTAATTTTAAATTTGAGGAGTGCAGGCCTGTGGAAGTCGGAGGTGGAGCTGCAGACCTTGCCTGCATAATCTCACTCCAGCAGGTCCCTTTCCCACTCTGCTTATCAAATTAGGGGCTGGTCCCCACTGTGCAGATGGGACTATCTTCCACACAGAGAGAGAAGTGTCCCTGATCCCCTGAGGCTGGGCTGCTCCAAGGCTCAATGGGGTCTGCAGTGTTTGGCAGACTCAGGGTCCAGAGGGGGACTGCTGGGAGGGTTTAAGTTGCATAAGAATTGGATTTGTTCACAAGTAGATGGGCTTTGGGCCTTTGGGTTGGGACTTTAAGTTCAAGAGGCTGCAGAATTTGTTGCTGACCAGCGTAGGGGAGTGAAGTGACACCTGAGGGTGGCCTTAGAATTGGGCTTGACTGAGTTTAGAATCTGCAAGCTGCCAGAGTGACATTGAGGCTCTTAGAGGACCTGTTTACAAAGTCTGCCTTATCTATAGGGTCTAGGACAGATTCCCAAGACTACATTGCCAAAATCAGGAAGTCGGGGGACTAGGATTTCATAGCAGGCAAGTTTCCCAGTCTGTCACGCCAATAACATTTCTGCATCTGGGCAGACAAGGGAGGAATTCTGCCATTATGATATCACACGGACAGGATCCTTGGCAGCTGTGCGTGTGGTGGCACATCCTTCTCTTTTGTAGACTCCTGAAGTGTCAGAGCTGAAAAGATTTTAGAAGCCACATAGACTTATTCTTTTATTTAACAGAAAAGGAAACAAAGAACCAAAAAGAAATGACTGGCACAAAGGCGCACAGCTAGTTGGGGGTCACTAGGATTGAAACCAGGTCTTCTGACAACCAGTCCAGGGCTTTCTCCTTAAGACCACAGCCTTTATAGCATTTGTCTAATGGGGCGCATGCCCCATTCCATACTCTGTTTCCCATGTTACCCACGTCCGTGTACCGTGCCTTGAACTCTGCCTTGCTCATGTCAAAATGACTTCTGAAAGGTGACTTTCTATTTGGTATTTTGACCAAGAAAACCTTTCAAAATCCATTGGGTTAGAAAGAAAGAGATCTGGCACAGAGAAAACCTCCAGTTCTAAGGCTCAAAGTTGCTCATGTGCCAGCAGCATGGGCATCACCTGGGGGTTCCACCCCAGGCCTGCATTTCAACAGGATGATCTGAATAAATACTAATTTGTTGTTGTTTGTTTGTTTTGAGACAGAGCCTCAAGCTATCCCCCTGGGTAGAGCACTGTGGCATCACAGCTCACAGCAACCTCCAACTCTTTAAGGTCGGGCTGTTTATAGTCCTCTCCCTCTCCTTGCTAGCTAAATGCTTAACCTTCTCCCCCTCCCTCTCGTTCCCTTCCTCTACATCCTCACTCCCAAATGTTGCTATGTGAATCTGGTTCTGCCTTTTCTGGAAATAGCAAAGTCATGCAGAGTGTGGAAGGGTGGACTTGAAAAGGGGACTTGAGATGGAAACTTTTAAGAAAAATAAAATAGAGCTAATCTGCAGCTCCAATGTCACGTTGTTAATGTTGAAATATAAACATTTACGGTGTTTATATTGGCTTGCTTGTAAAATCATCTTTGGTTATATTTAGGAATTTGATGGCTTGGAAAGCATACTGAAAAACTCTGAGAACAATACTACTTTTTCCCTTAACTTTCTGGAAAATAAAGCCTCTTTGAAAAAAATCCCACCAACCTCTTTTCTCTACGTTCCTTTTTATTACCCCATCTACCATTGCACATTTTTTCCTTTTACCTTTCTCACTCTTTTCATTTTTAGTTCAATTTTCTCACTTCATTGACTTTCCTTTTTCTTTTCTTTTCTTTTTTTTTTTCTTTTTTTTTTTTTTTTGAGACAGAGTCTCACTTTGTTGCCCTCCATAGAGTGCTGTGATATCAGCTCACAGCAACCTCCAGCTCCTGGGCTTAGGCGATTCTCCTGCCTCAGCCTCCCAAGTAGCTGGGACTACAGGCACCCGCCACAACGCCCAGCTATTTTTTGTTGCAGTTTGACCGGGGCCAGATCTGAACCCTCCGCCCTTGGTATATGGGGCCAGTGCCCTATTCACTGAGCCACAGGCGCTGCCCCACACTTCAATGACATTTAAAAAAATAGGTTTCTCCTTATTATTTGTTTCTGATACAAAAATGAGGAAACAGAGGGGAAAAAACATCCTACTTATGTAGAAACAACTATAAATTTCTTATATAAAATTATCCCAAACTCTTTCATAAATATATTTGTTTGAAAAAAAGGAATAATTTAGAATGTAATAATTAGTATTTACTTCCCTTTAAGTAGAACTATAAATTATTGACTTTTTTACATTTGTGAACGTATCTTGGCAACGTTATTCTTACTAAATTCTGCCTTTGGAATTGCATCATGATTGGTTTAATAATATTTCTTTTTCTTTTTTCTTTTTGGACAGTGTCTCACTTTGTCACCCTTGGTAGAGTGCCATGGCATCATAATTCACTGCAACCTCAAACTCTTGGGCTTAAGTGATCCTCTTGCCTCAGCCTCCTAAGTAGTCCTAGCTGGAACTAGCTGTGACTACTTGAGAGGCTGACGTGACACAATGCCCAGCATTAGAGATGGCTGGTCTCAATCTCCTGAGCTCAAGCAATCCACCCTCCTGGGCCTTCCAAGGTAACAGGGTTGCAGGTGTGAGCCAATTTAATATTTCTAAGCATGATGTATGTGGCTATAATCCCAGCTATTCCAGATGCTGAGGTGGGAAGATTGCTTGAGGCCAAGAGTTTGAGACCTTAACACAAAACAAACAAAAAGCCATGTAATGGTATGTCTATTGCTGTATATTTAGATAGTTCCAACTTTTCACAATTAAAAGTACTATCAAAATCAATTTGTGATGTAAAAAAAGAGTACTGCATGATTTTAATGATTTTCTTACATTAACAGAATTATTTAATTAAATCATGAGCGCATGACTACATTATTACACTTGTGAAAGCAATTTAAGAGAACACATTATTCTTTTTTGATTCTCATTGCCAGCCCTGGTTCCTTTCCTCTCCCAATTCCCTCCTTCCAACTCTCCCACTCCAACGGCAGCTCAGGGAACGCAATTATCATTCCAGCTTTTGATGGGATGCAGAGCACAGAATTAGGTGCTATGGGAGGTTTCATAGGTGACATGGTTGCCACCCCAGTGATGGAGGAACATCATCATGGAGAGATGCAAACAGCACTGACAAGCCTTACGCTGTACAGCTGCTGTCAGGCTCAGCTGCCCGAGCGCAGTCCCGTCACTGTAGAGTGGGCAGCACCACATCCTCTTTATCCTTCCCCAGGATTACTGGCCCAGGGTGTTACTTGGCCTCCTTGCCTGTAATCTCTTGTTTGCAACCCATTCAGTTTGCTGATAAAATAATCTAAAAAACACTTTTATGGTATGTCTTATCTTGTTTATTCCTTACTCCTTTTATTCTGTCTGCTAAACTTCCCTTCATCTTTCTAAGACTCAGCCCAGAGTTTAATCACTCAGCAGGTACCGGATTGAGCTCATGTGATGTGCTAATCACCTCTTCTAAAAACTTTCAGACTCTAGACTCTGTGTAACTCCCTCTTGCTTCTTCTGTTATCGCTGGTCCTACTTTCTTGTGATTAAGTGTTTATTTTTTTGGCTTACCTCTATCCCAAACTGAATTCTTGAAGTACAAGGCCTCTATGGTATCCATCTTCATGCCCCCAGCACCCACTATGATGCTGAGTACACAGTTGATGCCTAATAAATGTCTGCTCAACGCAGAGGATAGGTGGATGAGCTTCCCAGAAATGTCACATGGTTGTCAATATACTTTCGAGATTTGGAGTTTAATTGTTAGAGTAAGAAGCAACTGCATTGGAGGGCAGGAGTGGAGTTGCATTTCAGGAGACTTGTCCTAGAACCTGAAAGTAGTAAAGGGAAGAGCTGGTACTTGCCCCATTCTAAGGTTCTCATTCTACATCCCAAATCAACAGCCTACCGCTCTCTCTGCAATGTAAGTGTTGCTATTTTTTTTTTGAGACAGAGTCTCACTATGTTGCCCGTGGTAGAGTGCCGTGGTGTCACAGCTTGCTCACAGCAACCTCAAACTCTCGGGCTTAAACAATCCTCTTGCCTCAGCCTCCCAAGTAGCTGGGACTACAGGCGCCCACCATAACATCTGGCTATTGTTTGTTGCAGTTGTCATTGTTAGTTAGCTGGCCCATGGCAGGTTTGAGCCCACCAACTTCGCTGTATGTGGCTGGTGCCATAACCACTGTGTAATGGGCGCCGAGCCAAAAAAAAAAAGATTCTTAGAAGATCTGAAGTTACCCTAGATAGGAACTGGAAGGATTTTTTTTTTCTTTTAAGCTCAAATATGATCTTGTTGACTCCTTGATCACTTCCCGTTGCTACGAAAATAAGGTTCAAAAATTTCAACTTGACCTGCAAGGCCCCACAGGGCCTGGAGCTGCCTTCCTCACCAGCATCCTATCACATCATTCTTCGTCCAGCTCTTTACACACCAGCCACACAAATCACTTCTTGTTCCTCAGGGGCACCAACCTTCTCCATGAACGATGCTCCTTATGCCCGGAACACTCTCTGCTGTAACCCGCCCCACATCACATATCCCTCGGGTCTCCCCTTAGCCTTCCCTGAGCCACACACTACGTCAAGTCACCATACTTTACCTCTATAGCATTTTTTATTATTGTAACTTGATAGTGAAGTGTGTGACTGTTGGACACTTGCTTCTCACTCCTGACCTCCTAACTCCAGACTATCAAGTCCATGAGGACAGGATCCATGTCTGTTCTGCTCACTACTCTGTTGAAGAAGCTTTACTACCTTGTTTCATTTAGTTTCCCAGTCCTACCAGGTAGACACCCTCACCCTTATTCAACAGATGAGAAAATTGAAGCAAAGATAGATATGTGATAAAGTCAAGATTTGAACATAGTTCCATTTGTCTTTTTCTTTTGTTTATTTATCTTGAGACAGGGGTCTTGCTATATTGCCCAGACTGGTCTCAAACTCTTAGGCTTAATCTACCCTCCTGATCCTGAACCTGTTGAGTCACTGAGATTACAGGGGCACCACCACACTGGCTTCATTTGCATTTTTAAAGGGCTAGATGTTCATTCATTTGGGTTATAGATTTTCAGGATCTAAACTGGAGTTTCATTCTACCACTTGCTAATTTTATAATTCTGGGCAAGTCTCCGTATCTGTATAATCAGGAAAATATTCCTTATCTTACCTACCACATTATAGTCTTTAGAGGATCAAATGAAATAACGGATACAAAGTACCTAATAGACCACAATCCACTCTCTCAAATATAAGTAAAACAAGTAGCAAAACAAGTAGCATTTTTCATCAGGGTCAAGTCTGTAACAGCTGCTGCTTATTGGCCTGCCCATTCTGCATATCAATTTCTTGAGTAAAATCGTCAGTTTGGAGACACTAAGTCCAGATGTTTCTGTATATTATCTAGAGGAGGTTGTTAGCCTAGAGCTTCAATTGACAACAAAAAGATTTAGTGTAGCATCTATCTCACCTACTGAGGATTACACGTTTAGCCATTATATAATGTAAATAAGGACACTAAATGATATGCAGCCGGGTTCTCGTGTTTAACTTCTGGTTCTTGCTCTCCCAGGAACAGATGAAATGGTCAGTTAAGTACAGTTAATGATTGGCATTAATGGTTAATGGTTAGGTTTCGGAATCAGACAGATGAGTTCAATTCTCTCAGCTCTGAATTTATTAACAAGCAGAACTTGAGCTTTACCTTAGAAATAAAAACAAAGTCACCTAAACATTTTTACTCTCATATTAATCTGAAATTAAAAAAAGAACGAGGAGAATTTTGGGCAAGTTACCTAACTTTTGTAGGATTCATTTCTACATCTGTAAAACACATCTGCCCCTCAGACTATTATAAAGATTAAACTGAATAAGTACCTGGCACTATAGGAAACCCTCCATAAATGTGGAGAGTTATTACATCCCAGGCTGCTTTCTTTCTTGGCTCGCTGATCCCCATACTATACACACCCATTTGTTCCATGTTTCTTCCATTCCAGTGGAATGATCACTTTCCGGTGTCAGAGTCTCAAATGCTAATGGCTGAGAACGCTGCCTCTCAGTGTGCCTGTGCTCCAGGTGAAGCCAATCTTGTGTAAAGGGGGCAGCCTCTCCTCTTATGCCCCTTGCACAATGACTGCACCAGTTTCTTGTACTTGTGGGAAAGCTGTTCTCCTTATGCAAAGCCAAGTTTTTCTATTCATATTTAAGAAGCTGCCTATCTTTGCTTAGCTACTTTTTTTGTTGTTGTTGAGACAGAGTCTCACTATGTCACCCTTGGTAGAGTGCTGTGACGTCACAGCTCACAGCAACCTCAACTCTTGGGCTTAAGCGATTCTCTTGCCTAGCCTCCCAGGTAATGGGGACTACAGGTGCCTGCCACAATGCCTGGGTATTTTTTGTTGCAGTTGTCATTGTTGTTTAGCTGGCCTTGGGCTGGGTTCAAACCTGCTACCCTTAGTGTATGTGGCTGGTGCTGTAACCATTGTGCTATGGGCACCGAGCCTGCTGAGCTACTTTTGATTGGACACTACCAGTAAGAGGATTTTTTTTTTTTTTTAAATCTGGTTTGGGCAACGAAAAGCTGTGTAAGGTGAAGCCACAGTGAAAGGGGTTTTACTTTTAGTCACTGCAAGGCTATCACCACTATCATAGGCTACATAAAGCAATCTTAAAGAGGAGGCCTTTCCACAATTTTTAACTAGGAGCCAGAAATTCCAGCTATGGCACTGTATTCTGGTGTGTTTGTACATTCACTTAAATAGCATTTATTGAGACACTACTGTGTTCTATTCTCTGGGAGGAATACAAAGATTAATAAGTCAATTCCCCTTACAGAATCTTGCAATCCTATGTAAGAGATAGACATAAATAATGGGAGGGAGTGAACAAGTTGGTAGGGTACATTCTGATGGGAGCCCCCTTTTCTCTGGATTGGATTAACATGCATGGGGTTGTGGGGTAAGAAAGGAAAGAGATCGCAGGCTGTATGCATCACCAGACTGGCCTTGAATCTTATTAAAATCACCCTGACTAAGCCACTTGCTCTTTGAACCAGTTTTCTCATGTGAAGACAGAGAATAGTATTTCTTACCTCAGAGGATGATTATGAGGATTAACTGAGATTGAGTATGTGAAGTGCCGAGCACAATGCCAGGCTAATTGTAAATAATATTAGCCACTGTAAGTATTGTTATGATTAATAACCAAAGATCTAGACTGTTCCATAATGGGCAAGTCTATGCAAACCTTCCCCCAAAGTCTAAGGAAGCTGAGAGGCCAAAGAAAGAGGCTGACATGTTCAGTTCCTCGGAAAGAAACCATTTAACGGGGACTTAAGAGAAGAAGCCACGTCACAGACAAGATCCCCACACCATCACCTCCCCAACACAGACCTTGGGCTCAGGTACCACAGGGAAGGAATGTGTAGGACAATTGAAGTCAACCAGTCATAGAAAAACAAGAATGCTATGTGCATCTGCCTAAGGTTAGGACTTATGGTAATAGTGGGTAAAGCAGAAATCTTAGAGGCATTCACAGAACAGGAGTCAGCATGAGACCGAGTTGCTTTAGGCTCCATTTAGACCAGCAGTTCTCAACCTGTGGGTCACAACCCCTTTTTAACTATGAAAATACATTGCGGCATTATGAAGGTTGAGAACCACTGATACAGACAGTATTAAAAATGGGTCAGCATACAGGGTAGGGGAGGAGGCTTAGGGAAAGCACTCTTAACTCTCATTCCAGTAGCAGGGCGGGGGTAGAGCATCTTCTCAGAAATGCAACTCTGCTTTACAGTAAATGTGAAGTCCTTTCTGCTAAATATCCACACAGATGGTGTCAGAACAGTGGCATCCTGTGGTCACTTCCCTCCACTAGTCAGATATTAGGTAGTGGTTTCATGCACACCCCACCAAGATGGTGGATTATCGCACAGTAACAGAGAAACAGGAAGGACAGTGGCTTCAACTGAGAAGTCCCTGTGCGTTTCACAGTAAATGACACTCCCATTTCTATCAGTTCCTTGATCAAACATTAAGTGAGCTGTGCTGTGAAATAGTAAGGAGGGCAAGGCACAGCTTTGGGGGCGGCTCAAAGCCTCTTCGATGCTGGAAGTCAGTCCTCTCATCCACAGCATGCTGAATAAGACCACAGTTGGAGACGACAGGACGGGACAACTGGGGTGGCAGCAGGGGACAGAGGATGGGCGCCTGGCACCACAGCTGCCAGCGCAGCTGCCCCTCCTCAGTGAAGCTGCCCTGTGCTAGAACCTCCCATTCTGTCTGACCAGGGTAGAAAAGTGATTCAGACTGGAACAAACAGTCACAGAGAGGAAGCCACCCAGCTCATTTATTATAAGGCTCCTGAGTAGTGGGAAATACAGAGTTTCTAGAAGGAGAAAATGAGACAATAGGTGATATAATGGTTATTAGTCATGAAAAATGCCACTTAGGTCTCTTCTTATTTAAAAGTTGTTTTTTTTTTTTTTTCGAGACAATGTCTCATTCTGTCACCCTGGGTAGAGTGCCATGGCCTCAGCCTAGCTCATAATAACCTCCATCTCCTGAGTTCAAGCAGTCCTCCTGCCTCAGCCTCTCCCGAGCAGCTGGGACTACATGTCTGTGCCACAGTGCCACCTGATTTTTCTATTTTTAGTAGAGATGGGGTCTTGCTCTTGCTCAGACTGATCTTGAACTCCTGAGCTCAAGGGATCCTCCTACTTTGGCCTCTCAGAGTGCTAGGATTATAGGCATGAGCCACCATGCCCAGCCTAAACATATTACTCTTACAAGGTAATTATAACAACCAAAAGTTTTATTGGCATTAATATGGTTGTACCTATAGGTTTGGTTATACCTATAACCCCAGTTTTGGTTCAAACTGTACAACCTTTGGAGAACTGCTCATATTCAGGATCGAGGCTGGAAGCCCCATAAGGTGAGAGGTCTTTTCTATCTTCTTCAGAATTTTCTCCAGTCCATGATGAGAACTCAGTCGATTCTTGTTGAAGTTTTTAATTCACATTTATTACCTCTTTTAATACTCACATCTACCTTGAAAGCTCAATATTAGTAGCTCTAACTTGTGAATAATAAAGTTTGCCTGCTTGTCTCAAAGCCATATGCAGAGTTACGCATGAAGTGAGGTGTTTTAAAGGGGGGAGAAGGTTGTTCTCTAGTTGCATGATGTCTAACTTAGTAGGGAGAATCCAGGAAAGGATTGCTGATGTGAAGATTCTTTCATACTTCTGCAGAGTGGGAGGGAGTTTGAGTAGAGAATGAGCTCATAGCCATGTTTATGGGGAAGGGAGGCATCAAGTGGAGGTGTTGGCACAATGCTTGGGGATGTATCCATAATAACCACCCTCACCCAAAGCACAGGGACAGTCGTGTCTTGTATAGGCCCACACGGCAGAAAACAGTGCGAATTTTAAGTAAACCAATTTTGGCTTTGAGACAAGGAAGAATATTTTAACTCTTGCTGCCATTTAGAAATAGAATCAATCACCCGGGAGGTATTAAATCCCCTGTTATTGGAGGAAGAATCACATGATTAGTTGAGAGGGATATTGTAAAAAAGGTTTAAACATTGACTAAGGAGATAGAGGGGATGGGCTAAAGTAATATCTCTTTATGTCTCCTAGAATCTACAACTCTATACTTCTGTATTTGAAATTTGTAAAGACGACATTCAAAAAATTAAATCCCAGGACTGGGCACGGTGGCTCATGCCTGTAATCCTAGCACTTGGGAGGCCAACTCAGGTGGATTGCCTGAGTTTATAGGATTGAGACCAACCTGAACAAGAGTGAGACCCTGTCTCTAAAAAATAGCTGGGTGTTGTGGCAAGTGCCTGTAGTCCCAGCTACTTGGGAGACTGAGGCAAGGGGATCCCTTGAGCCCAAGAGTTTGAGGTTGCTGTGAGCTGTGACCCCATGGCACTCTACCAAGGGTGACAGAGTGAGACTCAGTCTCCAGAAAAGAAAAAAAATGATATCCCAGCTACTTGGTAGGCCAAGGTGGAAGTATTGCTTGAGCTCAAGAGTTTGAGACCAGCCTGAGCAACATAGTGAGATGCTGTCTCAATAAGTAAACAAACTAATAAATAAATAGAAACTAAGTAATAAGGTCAGATTATGTTAGCCTGCAAGGTCAGCTAGGGCAGGCTCACTCTATGTGACACAGCAGAGTGTTGCCAGCACCTGTCTCTAAGCTTGGAACATAGCACTTTTATTAACATGGTTTAAATAAATTGGTGGACTCCTGGACATGCTGGGAAGTTTTACTAGGAGATTCTCCTTCCTAAGGAGTCACTGAGTGCAATAGAAACAACAAAGACTGAACCTGATTGACCTTCCTGTTCCCCTTTCCTGTGTAGAGAAGTTGGGGCTAGAGGGAACTGTGTCCACTCAGTTTTGGTTTAAGTATTAGACTCATGCAGAGTTCCTTCTGCTGGAGAAGTGCCTTAGTGCGTGTATTTTCTGCGGGCCTCCCTAGCTCAGAGGCTGTCTGTGGGTGAACCATGCAGAAGCCCGCTGGAGGGATATTGGAACGAAAGGACCAGCTGGGCCTGAGAGACGCCCTGCTCTGTGATTAAGAACATGCCGGAGTGAGGGACATAAACAGGCAGAAGCCCTTCTGCCTGAAGTATGAGGAGCCACCCCTAGGGGTGACACTGGAGAAACCCCAGAGGGAGGTCAATGACGCTGTCTAGCACCGTGTTGGCTCTCACGGGGGGCCTGATGACATGCACTGAATGAGAGACCCGGGGAGTGTGGAACACACAGTCCAGGAAGAGTGCTGGACTCGGGGTCAGAAAGCTTGGACTCCCCTCTGGACCCATCTGTCACTGACTGTGTGACTTTACATGTTCCTTACCCTCTCTAGCTGACATTCTGGGGCTGCTTGGCATTCAAACACCTGCCCTGTTTAGGGGAACAGTTAGAGAGACAAAAGAGCATCTTTGTCTCAGCTAGGTTGTAGTGGTGGAAATGGAGAGAAGTGGGTGACTTCATGCACCATTTAAAGGAGAAAATAGGACACGGCATGTGAAGGAGGGGAAGTGGCCCAGGATGACTCCTAGGTGTCTGACACAGGCAGCTGGGTGGAAGGTGGCATCGTTTACTGAGATGGGAACAAGCAAGCAAGAGTGGGTTTGAGGGGCGGCACCTGTGGCTTAAGGAGGTGGGTGCTGGCCCCAAATACAGGAGGTGGTGGGTTCAAACCCAGCCCCAGCCAAAAAGCTGCAAAAAAAAAAAAAAAAAAGAAAGGAAAATAGTGAGTTTGAGAGGGAGCAGATGAACTTCACCTTGAGCCCTCAAAGCTCACACACGCAGCAAGATCCTGGCCCTTTGGTGTTTCCCTTACCTCTGTGACTCTGAGAATAGGCCCACTGTGTGACAGGCATGGCCAGACCTGGCACCTTCCAAGTGGCAGAGCCTCAGATTATGCTCCCTGATGCTAGACTGCTTCATGATGTTGGACTAACTTAGCCCTAAGTCCTATGTTCATCTTTTTCTTATTGTTAAATTAGCTCCAGGAGGCAAAAATGGAGATCTGGGACCCATAGACCTAAAATCACAAAGAAGAGAACCCGGGGAGGCTTCAAGATTAGAAGCTGGTTTGCTGTCAGAGCTTTGCTTGATTTACTGCACTCGCCCACACTGTCCCTTGCTTCCAAAGACCAACTGCCGGCGTGACTCCTGCAGCCTATGTCAGTGCCTCCAGGCCTTAGTATTGAATACATGGAACTGGAAGGGGAAAATGGAGCTCTCTGAGGGCTGCGGGAGGCCGGGAGCATTCTGCTGAGTGTCACACTGAGGGCACGGCGAGATGGGAATCAATATGTAATAGAGGGAACAGCTCCCCGTGGTCACTGAGCTTCCACTCTGAGCTCAGCCTCATTTCAGTGCTGCAGGCGCAGGCCCGGGGACAGTCAGCTGACCCCAATCATGCTGTGCTGGAGAATAGACAGTAACTGTTACTCCGAGGTGTCTTCTGAATATCACTGCATGAGAGCACCCAGGCTTCACGCAGCAGAAAGAGACATGAGAGGGATGAGGTGGGAAGAGCGAATGTGAAAACACAAGAAATTAGGACTGTCATCGTTAAAAAGAATAAGTTTTATTGTTTTTATTTCTAATTACAAAAGCAGTATATGTTCGTAGTAGAAAATTTAAGAAATGCAGAGAAATAAAATAATCACCTGTAATCCCACTAACCACTCTTGCTATTTACTGAATGCTGACTAGCTGAAGCACCATTTAAGGCCCATAACAATCCAAAGACTTAGGTAGTAATATTGTTCCCCTTTAATTAATAAAGTCACTGAGGTTCAGAGAGGTTGAGATTTGCCTAAATATACACAACTTGCAAGTGGTGGAGCCTGAATTTGAATCTGGATCTGGATCCTAACTTTCTCACATTTTTCTTGACCTATAACATTTGTCTTGGTAATTGTCTTGATACTAGAGGTGATACCACTTCATCAAATAATCCCAATTTTCAGATGGGAAATACTTAAAAACAAGAAGATACTACATGAAGATGCTTCGAAAATGTGTCCTCTCTTTCAAGTCTTGTCACAGTTCTCGCAATTTTGCAGAATCATTCATTGCAAAGTGGTGTTCTGATTCTCTGTCCTTTCTGATAACCAGAACAGAAGGGACTTCCCTCTGTCACTTGGCCTGAAGATTCTTTCTGCTTCTGCCCAAGGCAGGCTGCGGTTAGCACTCACCCACTGCTTAACCTCTTCCTCTTTCATGTCCTTCGGAAGTCATATGTTTTATGTCATACTGTGACCCTAAAATCAAGCCAATAAGCTATCACTTCTAGAAAATGAATGAATGATATGGATAACAACCTGACCCCATTTCTAAGCTTTACCATCTCTCACCACATCTGTCTCCAGTTCCATTCTTCTTTTTGTTTGTTTTAGTCACCCTTGGTAGAGGGTGTCCTTCTAGCTGACAGCAACCTCAAACTCTTGGCTCAAGTGATCCCCTTGTCTCAGCCTCCCAAGCAGCTGGTACTACAGGCACCTGCCACAACACCTGGCTATTTTTTCTAGTTTTTTAAGCAGAGACAGGGTCTTGTTTTTGCTCAGGCTGGTCTTGAGCTCAGGCTATCTGGTTGCCTCAGCCTCCCAGAGTTCTAGGATTACAGGGGTGAGCCGCCGCACCTGACCTCCAGGTCAATTCTTCAATTCCATTCTTCAATTCCCCAGTCTGTCCTCATTTAACCTGCCATTAGGGGAGATTACTTGCACAAATTATTTGATGCTTTTTTAAAAGATGAAAATTTAATGTTTCATTCTTTATAGCAATGAATGAATTATGAGTGTTGAAATATTACTGGCATTAACATTATTTGAACACAACACAGTATGCCCAATACCCACTCCTGACTATCCAGTTTTGTTCCCCAGCCAGCCAGTCTAGTACTGATGGCTTTACACACTTCTTCTGTATCCTCCACTATTAAATGATCCTGACTCTTCCTGATAACTCTCCAGTGGCTCTCAGTATATGGTTGACATTAAGAGTAGGAAATTTGCTTGTTTTTTAATGTTGACACATGGTAATTGAACATATCTGTGGGGTAAAATGTGATGTTTGATACATGTATACATTGTTAACAAAATGAGGAAATTATCTATAGAGTTTTTGTTAGATCAAATGCTTTTAAAGCTAATGCTTATAAAGCTCTTAGAATATACCTGGCATACTGTAAGTTAATCATAAATATTGGCTAAAATATACTGACAAGTGGAGTTATCTGTCCATCTTGTCACCTCAAGGGCCAGTGGTCAAGATACATTTCTTAAAAATTACATTTTAGAGTGTATCATTTATTAGCATTGCAGAGTAATTTTATTGCATATTCATAGTAGTTTACTTACAAATTATACATTAAGTAGATTCATATAGACTTGCCTAGAAACCCTAATAACCACTATAATGACACCACATGTGTATACATACATTAACTCTAGCTATCTATTTTTTTAAGAGATGAGGTCTTGCTATGTTTCCCAGGCTGGAGTGCAGTGGCAATTCACAGGCGCAATCCTACTAATCACCATGGGACTCTCCATCTATCTACATGTATATACACACACATACTTTCTGCAGTGGATTTTTAGAAACCAGTTTTCATGTAATATATCAGTTTATTTTATAAATTTATTTTTTTTCCACTCATTTCCAAAAGTTTGGCTGACAAAGCATTGTCAAGATTCAGTGTGGCCTTGAACAGGATGCTAAGAGTTTTGAACACCATATCCTGTGTTATAAGGAGCTGCTCACAGAGACGGAGAGTGTCAAAGACTAAACTGTATACCAAGGGGAGTCAGTTTGGGAGCAGTGCAAAGACTGATAAGTAGATCCTGGAGTCAGGGAGATTGGTTAAAAACCTATTAGGATAACCCAGTCTGAGGGCCTTAATTAAGGTGCTGGACAAGAGCGAATACATGTGAGAATAATTGGGCAACAGAATCAAGAGGATTCCAGAAGGGAGTGATGAGAGAAATGGGGGAGAGAATTCTAAAGGCTTTCATTTTGGGTAGATGGGAGGATGATGAAACCATTAAGAAAGATAGATTTCTCTCTTGGTTTCTAAATACAGAAGGGAGTCAAATTTTTCAAGGAGAGATAGAGAAACTGTCTAGAAGAAGCAAGCCTCTTCCTTAACTCAAAAAACAGAAACAAAGACAAAAGATCTATGTGCACCTAGTACTTTTGACACTGAGCCTAAAACTAAAAATACATGGAATGTTTTTTAAAAAAAAAAATGCAATGTGTAGTGTTGATAATCACTTTTACTGATGATCCATTTGACCCTGATAATCAAACACATTGAATGTTACATTCCAGGCAGTGTTGGGCAGATGCTGAGATTTAGAAGCAGCACACTCTCAATCCCTCTGGAAGTGGAAGTTTCCTCTCCTACTAGAGCAGCCAGAGCTCTGGAAAGAACCAAACATGGCCACAAACACCCAACTACATTCTTTCCAAAATGCTTTCCACTCTCATCCAAGACTCTCAAAGCTTGTGTTCAGTGGGCAAAAGGCAAGATGAAGGAGCTTCCCCGAGGCTACATGGGCTGCCATCCCCACAGCAGAGAGTAGCTGGGGCCTTCAGCCCCCCAAATGGTAGGCCCTTACTAAACCACACTTCTTTCCTACCTCCCTCCCAAACAGTCCGGCAGGCATAGAGCTTTTGAAAATCAGAGTGAATCTTTTCTATATTGTGTCTGTGCATTGTTACCGTATTTTCTTTTTTGGGTTGTAGTTGTCATTTGGCGTTGTTGTTTGACAGGTCTCGGCTGGGTTTGAACCTGCCAGCTCCGGTGTGTGTGGTTAGCACCCTAGCCTCTGAGCTACAGGCGCAGAGCCTGTTACCGTATTTTCTAAGTCGGAAATCCAGGTGCATGACAGATACAGTTGTACAATGGCAACTAAGGGACAGGATTTTTAAAGACCCTAAAAAAAAAATCTAGACTGTGTATTTGCCAGGATTAAAATACATCATTTAAAAGACTGATTGCACAAATATTTATTCAGCACTTGCTAGGTGTCAGGCACTGTTGTAGGCAGTGGGTAATGTAGGCAGTGGGTAATACATTATGTAATGCGGGAAGGGAAAGGGCCCCCCTCTGGGAATTGTGTTGGGATTCAGGATCAGGTCTATTAGGTAAAAGACATGACTCAAAGAGAACAGGGCTGGGTGGGTAATTATGGTGCAGATCTTTAACGTCTCCTCAAATTCTAATAGTAGAAAAAGACCAATCCCAACCCTGCTTGACTTAGTGATATGATCGCTAACCCCATTTGGAAGTCATCTCTCCTATCTCTGAGCTTCCCTACCCTTCCTATGACCCTCAGCAAGGCGTTGGATTATTCTGTCCTGTGTCATATGATTTATGCATGTGTCTTATCAGCCTATGTAGATTCCCTCAAAGCAGGCCACTTGGCTTCTCTCTCCAGAGCCCTCTCCTGATGCTGACTGCGTTCCCCTTTCTTCTCCTCCCCATTCATCACACTCCTGAAGCTCCTCAGACCTGGAACTCTTTGCTAGTCTCTGTATCTGCCAGGCTCTCCCCCAGCCCTGTGCCTTTTCACACACAGTTCTTTCTGATGGAACATTCTCTCCCATCTTCATTGCACAGCGGTACAAAGTACTAGGTGCACATAGGTCAACTGCAATTGCGAATTCCCAACCCCTTTATAACAATGAAAATACTCGGCGGCATTAGGAAGGTTCAGAACCACTGGATAGAAGAACTCTATCTTGGAACAATCAGCTCAGAAGTTACTTCCTCAGTGAAGTCCCCTGTGACCTCTGGGCAATGAGTGGTCATGCCCTCTTGCTCTTGCAGAGCTCTAAGCATACCTCTGCCTGCTCACCAATCATGCTGTCTTTTTTTTAACCCCTGGGGCAGAGTCCTCCTTTTATCCATCTAGGCCTCTGGGACTTTGTACCATTGCCTGGAAGAGACCTGGAGTGAAAGTGTGTTGGGTAATCGACTTGCTTTCTGAAATACCAAAAAGATTCTAAAGCCCTTTTGTTGGAAAAAAAAAAAAAAAATATATATATATATATATATGAAAACTAAAGCCCTCTTTTCCACTCTTTTTCTATCCCCCAAATTCATTTGTTCTTGCCAGACATTTCCTCCCTTGCTCACTCCTTGGCCTAAAGGCATTGAAACTTCTGTTAGCCTTAAAATGTCAAGTTGTGGACAGAGCACTGGATGGAGAGCATGTAGACAAATGGGGGAAGTGGAAGGGGGTGCTGGTTCCAGGACCACTCCCTCCATATACCCAAATTAGCAAGCAGATGCTCAAGTCTTATATAAAATGGGGTACTGTTTGCAGATTAACCTATGTAACCTACACACATCCTTCCCTATACCTGTTTAAATCATCCCTAGAGTGGCTGAGAGTAGTGGTTAATACCCGCAATTCTAGCACTCTAGGAGGCTGAGGTGGGAGGATCTCTTGAACTCAAGAGTTCAGTATTAGCCTGAGCAGAGTGAGACCAGTCTCTTAAATAAATAAATACAAAAATAAAAATAAATTATCTCTAGATTATTTATAATACCTAATACAGTGTAAATGCTATCTAAACAGTTCTTATACTTATTTCAAAACTTTATTATTTTTTATTCTTGTGTTGTTACTTTTTATTGGTTTCATTTCTAAATATTTTCAATCTGTGGTTGATTGAATCCTCTGATTCAGAACCCACAGATATGGAAGGCTGGCTGTATTCTATTTCCATCTCACCCTGCAATTAGTTCTGTGACCTTGGCCAAGTCATATCACCACATTAGGTCTGGATTTTTTTCAGTTACAAGATGCAAGTTACATGCAGTCCAGAATGGCACATAGGTTTTTCTCCCAGTGACAATTTGAATCTAAGGGTAGTGGGCTCCTTGGGAGCTCTGCTGAAGCTGGTGAAGCTCACGTCAGCGAAGACACTCAGCTGGAAGGAATATAGTGACTAATCATTGAAGTCCATTTAGCACAGAAATGGGGAGAAAGTTGCATCTGTTTCATGTTTGCTGACACTGAACTGGACAGGGCTTTGAGATCCTTTTAGCATAAACATTCCACATGTCATGATCCATGCAAGATTCTATGTAAATTAGTTCACTTTCCACTTCAGAGGCATGTGCTAAGTGTCTGCTGCATGCTGTGTAATGAGCAGTTTGAGATAAAAAGCAGAATAAAGAATGCATGGTCCTCAGGCGGCGCCTGTGGCTCAAAGGACTAGGGTACCAGCCTCATATGCCAGAGGTGGCAGGTTCAAACCCAGCCCCCGCCAAAAAAAAAGAATGCATGGTCCTTGCTAGTGAGGGACTCAGGAGTGATTTAGTAGAGGCAGGTGATAAAATTATCCCCATTCAGCAGATGATAGAAACTGAGGCTCCATGAATGAGTAGAGCTGGGTTTCAGACTAATTTGATTCTAAGGCCTTTACCCTTTTCAACTATATCTCATTACCCTTCATTTAGAAGGGAAGGGAAGAAGATGCTGAACTGAAAGCTTGGATGTTTTTCTAACCAGGTGAGTTTTAACAGAGGCCCAAGACAATCAGCAGATTATGTTAGAAACCTGGGGGATAAGGAGAAAACAATGAATAGAATTCAAGTCCTCCTCTCCCCCAAACAGTTATCTATTGCGCAAGAGCTGCCCTTGGTTTCAGCACGGGAACACTTTACAGGGCCATATTTACAGGTAAGTACATTGTCATATGTGCCTTAACTCTAAGATTCTGTCCACTTCTGAACAATGAGGGGGTTGGAGAGGGGCACTAACACTTCTGGGAGGGAACAGCGCAGGGTAAGGATTTGAATCAAATCACATTGGTATCTTGTCCGGACATGACCTTGCATCACAAAAATGTCCATTGAACGCCACCTAAGGGCATGGAGTCTGGACAAGGGCTTTTTATCTCCATTGATTTGAAAATGCCCTGATTTTCTAAGTAGTGAGATTTTCCTAGGAAGGGCAGGTAGCTATTTTCTGAGGCTACCATGCGGATGCATGGAGGTGAGGAAGTGGCTATAAATCTAGCGTGGTCTCTGGACTCTACGTGTTCAGATTCTTTTTTTTTTTTTTT
>NW_003852396.1:16771474-16790481 GCF_000181295.1 Otolemur garnettii
TTTGGCGTGTCCGGGCTGGGGATTCGAACCCGCCACCTTAGGTGTACGTGGCTGGCGCCTTAGTCGGTTGAGCTATAGGCGCCGAGCCCGTGTTCAGATTCTTAATAGGGACCAGGCCTTGAAAAAAGTTGTGCATGTCACTCACTAGATTCGCAAAAAACAGGCAGAAATAAAGGAAGGAAGTTATCAGTATTTAATGAATTTATACACTATGTGTAGAGCCCACATCACATACACTAGCATCATATGCTAGTAAGGGCATCTTCTTCCTGATACTAAAAAACTTGAGAAGCCAATCAATAGTCAGAAGATCACTAAGGGAGAACCCAAAGTTGGCGGTCATTGACCCATACATGATATTTATTGTTAGCTACAATAATCTCAATATAAAACATAGAATATTGGAACTAGACAAGACCAAGTTCACCTCCACCGACTCTTTCATTTCACAGAAAGGTAAACTGAAGCCCAGAAGCCCAGAAAGAGGATCTGATTTTCTCAACCCCACACCATTCATTCATTTTCTTTTTTATTCCACAAACACTTAAAGAGTGCCAACCAGGAGTGAAGCCTCATTTGAAGCAAAGTAGATTCTTTCATAAGCTCAAAACTCTAGATGGGGACATGGATATGAATTCTCATACAGTATGATTAGTGCTGTGGGTGTTGGCAAACATTTTCTGTCAAGGGCTGGATCATAAATATTTTTAAGCTCTGTGGGCCATTATAGTCTCAGCTACAACTACTAAACTCCATTGTTGTAGCATAAAAGTATAAACAGGACGGATGTAAGTGGCTACATTTTTGTAAAACTTCATTGACATTGAAATTTTAATTTAATATTATATTCACATCATAAAAAAAATCCTGGTTTTGATTATTCAACCATTTAGAGATATAATTTATTTTTAACTACAAAAATAGGTAGCAGGTCAGATATGGCCCATAGGCAGTGGTTTGCTGGTCCTTGTCTTAGATAAACAGAAGTTCCAAATGATTTTTCACCATCTATGAAAGTGTGATCTAGTTATTGGCCAGATTCTTTTACCAAAAATGAAAGGGAGGGGGAAGGAAGAGTACATGCTTATCAGTATCACTCTGAAAAAGCAGAACCACAGAGATGGTACTAATTCCCCCCAAAGAACAAAGGATAGGACAGAAAGAAAAGAAGAGATCTGAAAGCCCCTAGTTCATCTCTATTTCACCTCCATTTCCAATTAAACCCTACATGCCTGTAGAATCTTGAGCCAACTTTATTCACATTTCATATTACATAGACTCTCAATTTCGTACAGTTTAAAATGTGGTTTGCTTGCACAAGAGCTAGCCCTTTCCAAAATTTCCCAGGGCCATGTTTATTTTTTTTAATATTTTTATTTTTTGGAGAGGCAGACTCTCACTCAGTCGCCCTGGGGTTCAGTGCTGTGGTGTCACAGCTCATAGCAACCTCAAACTTGTAGGCTCAAGCAGTTCTCTTCCTCAGCCTCTTGAGTAGCTGGGACAACAGGCACCTGCCACAATGCCTTACTATTTTTAGAGATAGGGTCTTACTCTCTTGCTCTTGGCTGGTCTGGAACTCCTAAGCTCAAGCCATCTGCCTGCCTCAGGCTCCTGGAGTGCTAGGATTACAGGCGTGAGCCACCATGCCCAGCACATGGCCATGTTTAGAAGGACTGAAATGGCTATATGGGCTCAGTCCCTCTAGGGTTTGGGAATTTGTTTGTTTTTTGAGATAGAGTGAGTCTGTCACCCAGGCTAGAGTGCCAGGCTGTCAACCTAGCTCATAGTAACCTCAGACTCCTGGGTTGAAGTCATCCTCCTATTGGGACTACAGGTACCTGCCAAAATACCTGGCTAATTCTTCTATTTTTAGTAGAGAGGGGGCATTGTTCTTGCTCAGGCTAGACTTGAACTCCTGCCCTCAAGGGATCCTTCTGCGTTGGCCTCTCAGAGTGCTAGGATTACAGATGTGAGCCACTGCACATGACCTGGGTTCAGGTAATTTTTTTTTTTTTCCTTTGAGGCAGAATCTCAAGTTGTCACCCTGAGTAGAGTGCCATGGCATCATAGCTCACAGCAACCGCCAACTCTTGGGCTCAAGTGATCCTCTTGCCTCAGTTTTTCTATTTTTAGTCGGGATGAGATCTTGCTTTTGCTCAGGCTAGTCTCGAAATTGTGAGCTCAATAATCCATGTGCCTCTGCCTCCCAGAGTGCTAGGATTACAGGCGTGAGCTACTGTGCCCGGTGTCAGGTAATTTTTGATAGCACTGGAGTGCTCTGTGTGTGACCCCAGGAGATAGGAGCGCATGGGTGGTGTCTCTTTAATCTCTGTATGCCTAGCACTTCCCAACAGGGTTTGGCACTTCACAGCTACAAGGCATTGCCATAGGTCATTTCCCTCAAGGAAAAAAGTATATATACTCTTTCCCCTCACAGGAGAATTCTCTGGGTCTCAGTTTTCTTACTTGTAAAATGAACATGATAATATCACCTCTATCACAGGCTTTATGAGATCGTGTAAGCTCACACATGTGACAGCACCCAGCCAACTTTTTGGCTTCTCTGTGCCACAGGAGAGGAAGAGGAGTTGTCTTCACACATTCAATACGCAAACTCTAACCAAAGCTGACGAGCAAAACAAAAGGCCTGTACATAATTTCTACCACCACAGAGAAGAAAAAAGTCCTCACATAATCATGTGCGGCCCTTGGGTCACAGGTTGGCCACCCCTGCATGTGTAATCCTTAGAACATTCCAGAAGTGATCGCATAACCTCCCACCACTCACTTCCATCTCCACATTCCTACAGTCAGCAGGACCATTTTATCTCTCTGGGGCTCATTTTGCTTATCTCAGAAGTCGTTGGGGTGAATTCGGTCTAAGTTCCCTTTCAGCTCTACCACTCTGACCCTGTGCCATGTTAGGAAAAATATTTTTATTAAATGGGGGTAGGGGGAGTTTTGCTTTAATTGTTTAAAGTAAAGGGCAGAAACAAAGAAGCCAGATATAGAAAAATGGCAACAAGAAAAAAGAGAAAACTAGAGAAGAACCTTGGCTCTGAACAGGAAGAACCACCCAATGCCTTCCTCACTGGGTGCCCTGGATGAAATGTCTGCTTCTTTAAGAAGCGAAAATGTCATGTACTTTAGCATAGATTTGCTTTACATATAGAAAGCTGAGTTTGAGAATCTCAACTTTCCTTATCAGAATCAATGCTTAAAAATGTTCAAGGAAGGATCTATCTATCATCAATTTTTCTCAAGAGTCTCACTGCTCAGATACTTCAATGTGGAATACACATTGCTGTGCTGTGCTTTTTATCTCTGCTAGGAGCACTGGCTTCAGGAAGGCAGACCAAGCCATGGCCCTCAGCAGCAGTGTTTGCACTGCTTTCCCTCCTTTCAATTCCCTCCTTTCAATTTCCATTCCATGAAGAGGGAGAATATAAATCCATTGACCCTTAGGAAAAATGCTGAGGGGGAATTTCCCTCTGAGATAAGCGATCTTGTTTTTAAGAAGCCAGTGCAGGATGGGGACAGGCACAGGGCTGCACTGGCACACAAGGTGCAGGTGAGGCGGGTGGTGAGGAGATGAGAGAAACCTGACCTTTCCCCAGTCTGTGCTCTTAGGTTGTCTCCCTGGCAGGCCATGGTATCCAAACTCAGGGCATATCCTATGGTTCTTAAAAGTTTTCTGGAAAGGAGAATGAATCCAGGTATGGCTGTCTAGTGTGCCGGGTATCTCTGATGTCCTAGAGATGGGTTTAGGCCTCTAACAACAGTCAAAATGGAAGCCTTATGATTTCTCGTGTGGCCTACCTATTATCAGCCATAGAGATACACTAACGCACAAACAAGTGCACAGTTTACCATAACTACAGGGCCTGAGCAACACTTTTCATGACATCCAGATATTCAGTACATATTATGAAAAACTAATAATGTCTGAACTAAATAGCTGTGTTAGCCTCAATTACCTCTAAAGTGAACAACTTAAATTCCCTTAGATGTACCTCAAGCACTCTCATCCCCAGCCTTTATGCAAGTTTTCACTCTGTTTTAAAGACCCTTCCCCATCAACTATTCCTCCTATCACCAAGGACTTCTAGTCTAAATCCTACCATGATTCAGGTCCCATTTCAAGGACTGACTTCTTGATAAGCCTTCTCTCATTTGTTTTGTTCTTATTGTAGCTTCTTTTTTCATAAATGTATGTTTTGCCTCATCAACAAGAGTATACATTCCTTTAGGCCTCAAACTAACTTTTATATCTTCTCATGTCCAAAATGGAGCCTGCTTCAGGTCCTTCAACGGAACAGGCATTCAATAATAATAATAAGGCTGTTGATCATTTGTTTAATCAGAACATAATATCCAAGATCCTCAACTATAAATGGAATGTTTGCACTATTTAGAAGTCTGAACCACAAAGAAATTGTCAACAAAGATTTCAATTCAAAACAAACAACAAACTTCCAGAAGATTTCCTGAGTTCAACACATTCCAACTAAGTTTTGCACCTTCTGCATGTTTTTTCAAGCAGTTGAATAATTTGAATTCAAGTTGGAATAATAAACCTCAGGCATGGCAAGATCTTCAATCATCGAGAAAGATTCAATTATATTATTCAGAGTGTGTGCTTTCTGAAGAAGGAATCCGGACTACTATTTTGAAAAATCAACAAGAGGGATTGAACTAAAATATTATCCTGATAGATATTACTTACACATAAAATGAAGCCATCACATGCCTCACTCTAATCTTGCTGTAATTCCTCATCTACTCAAGTAATTAAGAGGGAGGGAGATATAAAGTGTGAGATGGAATGTTTGTACATATTATGTCCATGATGCATTATAGCCATGATGTCGCTGAATGGGATCAGCAACTCTATCATAGACACCTGTCCTACAGATGATGAAACTAAGGCTGAGAAGGGTTTGAGTAGCTGCCCTAAGGTTACAGAGCTGCAAGTAGATAGAGACCCAAATCCAGGTCTTTTTGACTTCAAGGCTTATACTTTTTTCAGTATAACGTGCTGCCTTCTTTTTAAAAAATTTTAATTTTTAATCATTATGGATACAGAATACTTGTCCATCAGGTGGGCTTCTTGCAGTGTTTTTATAGAAATCCAAAAAGATGAGAAAAATGGGTTGTGATTTAAAAAAATTAAAAATGGAAATGCTTTGTGGTATAAGGAAACAAACTAAAACACTGGCCCGGGTGATAGAAGATGTGCTTCCTGATGGCAAACTAGTACAACTTTTCTGGAAAGTTGTACAGAGACACCTCAAAGAGCTAGAAGTAGATCTACCATTTAATCCAGCAATCTCTCCACTATTTATCCAAAGGAATAAAAGTTATTCTATAAACAGACACTTGCGTTCAAGCATTTATAGCAGCACAATTCACCATGGCAAAGATGTGGAAACAAACCAAGTGCCCATCAGTACTTGAGTGGATTAACAAAACTGGGGACGGTGTATGTATACCATGGAGTATTACTCAGCCATCAAAAACGGTGAGCTAATACCTTTTGTAACAACCTGGATGGAACTAGAGACCATCTTCCTCAGTGAAATATCACGAGAATGTAAAAACAAATACCACACAAGCTCACTTTTAAAATGGAACTAAATAATCAATGCACTTGTGTACACACGGCTGTAAAATTCAATGGAAATTAAGTAGGTGAAAGGGGGGATGAGCAGACTGGTAAATTCACACCTAAGGGGCACAGTGTACACTGTCTGGGAGATAGGCACAACTGCAATCTTTACTCAAACTGTGCAAACATAATGCATGTAACTAAAACATTTGTACCCCTGTAACATTCTAAAGTAAAAATATTTTTAAGAAAAAGGAGATGTGATTCCTGTTTGGCCATGACCCACCCAGCTATATGAGCACCGCAAAGTCAATCTGTGAGATTCCATCTTGAAGTTATCCCTAACCAATTGCTTCTCCTCGCATAAGAATTTGAAGCCCAGATGAAGCCACCTGCCAACAATGACACAGGAGACTGGATCTATCTAGTGTTCCTTCCTCTGGGTCATGTCTCTTCTCCCCAGGCCTTGGTCTTCTCATTTATAAAGCAAACCTTCAAGACTTGCTGTGTGGTCCAGTCAGATGGTGGTATGCAAACACAGAGGATTTTATTACGATTTCTTAGTAAAATGGGAGCGGTCTCAGAGATAGTATGAAAGAAAAACCATAGAGACTCCGAGCCTCAGAGAGAGAGAGAGAGAGAGAAGGGGAGGGGGAGAGGAAAGGAGGGGAAAGGAGAGAGAAGGAGAGGAGAAGGGAGGGGAGGGGAGGGGAGGAGACAGAGAGGAGAGAAGGAAGGAGAGAAAGGAAGGAAAATGTGCCCTAGAAGGAAACCCATTTCTAGGGCTGGCTCAGATCCTGGTAGCTTCCTAGCATCAGATGAGTTCCCTTTTAGGAATCCCCTCATAATACTTTTTTACTTGTGGGCCTCTGAGTGAGTTTCTGTTCCTCATAACCAAAACCAAATGAAAAACAAACAAACAAAAGCCCCACTAACTAGAAAATAGAGAAAATGTCTTTAACTCTTTACGGAACATCAAACAATACCGTGGGATAGTGTATATAGGTAGAAACATCCAAATGCTAGTATCCTGGACAAAGTTACAAACTTCACCAAAAAATGAAAGAGCAGACACTTCCTGGGCCTGCCTCCAGACCTTCGATCTTACTCCTCCACTAAAATACGGTTATGAATATAAAGAAAAGGTAACACCTGCCAGCTTTCCAGGTTGGGCTCAGCGAGGCTGGAGTGGGACAGCTCTCCTTGCCTCCCTCCATCTGGCACGTGCGTGCGTCCTGCAGGTATATTTTGGGCCTGGATCATCAGGGCAGTGTTTTGTTTGGAGATGGATGGGCTTTTACTGAAACACCTGTCTGCTTAGAGAGAAAGGATGAGCCTAGGTCACCTTAGAAGTTAATATATTATGCCACGGAGGAGTGTAGCTAGAAGGGTATTTTCCTTCACCCCCCTGGCCCTGTGAGAATGGCGTATCACAGAGATTCTCAGGTCAATTAAGTTGGGGAAGTGCTGCTTTCCACAGCTGCCTCTTACAGAGTCATAATCCACGGGAACACATTACAAGTGGTCCTCTGCTAGCTCCTCCTCTAAATCAGATTTCTAAATTTGAAGTGCCTCATCTAGTTCTATGACTCTAATACCATCTGTATGCTAATGATTTTCCAATTTGTATCTGTATCTCAAAACTCCTAAGCTCCAGATTCATACATGTAAATAAAATCTGTGTACTTGATAGCACCTCTTACAGATGTAGCTGTCTTGAACTTCATGTGGATGAATCAGTCTCTGAATTTCCTTCACCCCTTTAAGCCTTTGCTTCCCTAGTCCATCCCAGCGTGGTCAATACTACCACCATGTATTTAATTGCTCAAGCCCCAAAGCTAGAAGCCATCGCTGTCCTCTCTCTGGTCTCTGTTGCCCATATTAACCCATCAGCAAGTCCTCTTGTCTCTACTCCTCGAATAACATACTGAAGCCTTTGACTCCTCTCCATCTGCACTGACACTCCTGTCCTCTCTCAGATGAACTACTGCAAGAGCCTCCCAACTGGTTTCCACTTGTAATCTTGGCACCTAAATTTTATTCACCACATAACATCCAAGGAGATTTTTCTTTTTCAGGTGGCAAATCCAATTATGCCAAGGCTTAAAAGCTTTCAAATTGCTTCTCATTGTGCCAACAATAACATTTTTTTTTTTTTTTAACCACGGCCTGTAAGATCATACCTCATCACATAGACTTGTCCTCTCAGTTACTCAGTTCTGGCCACTGAAGTTCCTTTCTCTTCTTCCAGCATGCCAAGATTTTTCATGCCTATTCTTTAATTATGTATATTTTATTTCAGAATATTGTGGGGGTGCAAATGTTTTGGTTACATGACTTGCTTTTGTACATTTTCCCCTCTGCCTGCAGGGCTTCCTTCCTCCAGTTACTCCCTGTAACATCACCCTTCAAGGTCGACCAAGTCCATACCACTATTTGAAATGATCTTGTTTGTTTACCTTTTCTGGTGAACTCCACCTAGAAAGTAAATTCCGTGAAGGCAGGGCAAGAATTTCATTCGTCCTGGTCATTCTTCACCAGTTTCCTCAGTATCTAGAGCAGTGCCTGACATATTATAGGTGCTCAGTAAATATTTGTCGACTAGATTAAAATGTTGAGAGATTATACAGTGGAGAAAATTATGCAACTTAAGTTTAATCCAACATTCCTCAAGTTTATTTGACCAGAGAATCCTTCCTACGTTTGTGCAGTGTATTTGTTATCTTAGGAATTATTTCCTGGAATACACTTTGGCTTATGCTGGTTTAACATCAGTATTTGAAGGACTGCTATTTGAAACCCAGAGATCTTAAATACCAAAACTCAAAAATCTCTTATAAACCAGCATTATGACAGTTCTTTGTGAGTCCAGGATATTTTTTTATTAGGAGAATAAAAAGTAAGTTTAGTCTTAAAAGTAAGTTCTTGGCTGGTTTTTCTCTGAGATATGGGTTTGAAAAATCAAGATAGTGGCTCAAGATCACAGGGCTCAGGATGGGTGAGGTGTTGGTGGTAGGAGAGACAGGATATAGCAAAATTAAGGGATGTGGTGACTAACGGCAAATGAGATTGAGGCCGGGGAAAGCTTTCCTGCTTCAGATGGAATTTTTAGAAACAGAAACCTACAGTTGGAAACTTGGCTATTTTTATACTGTGTATGTTTTCTATAATTATTTCTTTACTGTTTTCCCTCCTGTTTAGTAAAGCTGTTCTTGAAAATACCAGCCTGTCTCAGTTGTGCCAAGGGAAAATATTTTTTGTGCACGTTGAAATTTTTAAAGGAAAACCGTACAACCTTGGGATAGGGGTGAATAGGTGATGTGGTAACACAGAGAATCTGGAAAACGGAAACCCAATACAGAGATGAAAAGTCAGGTCACAGAGAGCCAGGGGGAGTGGGTCAGCCTCTTCTAACCTGGAAACACTTTTTGAAGACTGATTAGGTTCAGCTCTGATCTGTTAAAACTTTGAAGGGTTTTGTATTGAATGTTAATTAGAAAAGGTTAATTCTTTTTTTTTTTAATGAGTCCCTATTAAGAATCAATGAAAAGGTTAATTCTTTTTTTATTTTATTTTTTTTTACTTCTTCCTCCTGTAGTGATTCTCTTGCCCTCCATGTAGCAGGGATTACAGACGCTGGCCACAACGGCTGTTTTTGTTTTTGTTTTTGTTTTTGTTTTGTAGAGATGGGGTCTCCTTCTGGCTTACTCTGCCTCATGCTGGTCTTCCGCCTGTCTCCATCTCGGCTGAGCTCAGGCGATCCACCCACCTTGGCCTCACACAGTGCTGGGACAACAGGCATAAGCCACCATGCTCAGCCAAAAGGTTAATTCTTTACAAAATCACATACATGCAATATTAAGCTACAAAAGACAGTTATTAAAGGAATTGTCTAGTGCAGAGAAAAGCCCTAAATGAAATAAGGAGAATTTAGGAGAATCCTCAATAGTTTGACATGTTTGCAAAGAATATATGAATAGTTTTTTGCCATGTAGCAGAGTGCTCTGCGTTTGGATTTTTTAATACGTGAGTTATCTAAGATTGGCAGCTGTAATTGACTTTGAAGCAGGCTGCTCTTGCATTATTTTCAGAGAAATCAATAAAGGGGGGAGCATTTTAGTCATAAAGAGGACTGCAACCCTGTGGAATAACCCAAACGTAGGGGCTTTAGATTAGGAGTACTGAGTATTGTGTTTAATAAAGTAGAGGGCCAGTTCTGAGGCTGATAGGTTGCAATCCTGGAAGGAAACTATATAAGTGTATATAGTTTGTTATTTTTTTTTTTTATTAAATGGGACCTGGTCTTAAGGAGTGAATTAATCAGGGAAAGAGAGAGAGAGAGAGAGAGAGAGAGAGAGATTTTTGTTATAAGGAATTGGCTCACATGATTATTAAAGCTGGCAAATATAAAAGCTGCGGGGCTTATGTGCCAGTTTGAGTCCTAAAGCTAGAAACTTCCGTAGAACCAGGAAGAACTGATGTCCCAGTTTGATGGCCTGTCAGGCTAAAGAGTTCTCCCTTATTTAAGGGAAGGTCAGCCTTTTGTTCTATTCAGGCCTTCAATTAATTGGGTAAGGCCCACCAACATGTTAGAAAACAATCTGCATTATTCAGTCTACTAATTTAAATATTACTCTCATTCAAAAAATACTGTCACAGAAACACCCAGAATATTTGACCAAATATATGGGCTCCAAGTGGCTCAATCAAATTGATGCATTTGCCATCACAAGAAGAAAGTATGGACATTAGTGAGTTTTTATCCAGGGAGATGAGCTGACCCCAGAAATGTGGTAGTGGGTTGGACAGAAGGAGGGAGACCATTAGGCCCTATACCAGGCATGATGAATGGAGTCCATGATCATGACAACTTGAGATTCCATTTAAGTTCTTCTTTTTCTTTTTCTTTTCTTCCCTCCTCTCTTCTCTCTTCTGTCTCTTCAGATAGGATCTCACTCATTCACCTAGACTGGAGAACAGCAGTATTCTCATAGCTCACTGCAGCCTTGAATGCCTGGACTCAAGTAATCCTCTCACCTCAGCATCCTAAGTCGCTGGGGTATAGGTACATGCCACCACACCTAACTAACTTTTTGAGTTTTTTATAGAGATGGGGTCTTGCAAAGTTGCTCAGGATGGTCTCAAACTCCTGGGTTCAAGCAATCCTACTTCCTTGGTTTCCCAAAGTGCTGGGCTTACAAGTCTGAGCCACCATGGCTAGCCTGAACACTTCTTTTTTATGTTGTGTTTCCCATTTGTTATTTTTAAGGCTTAGTGTTATGGGTCGAATCATATCCCCTTAAAAAGAATATGTTGGAGTCCTATGTTTTAGTATCTCAGAGCATGACTTTAATTGAAGACAAGGTCTTTAGAGAGATAAAGTTAAAAAGAGGTCATTAGGCTGGGCCCTAATCCACTACTACTGATGTACTTACAAACACATGAAGCATAGAGGGGAAAATGATCTTAAGAGACTCAAGGAAATTCTTCCCTCATAGCCAATGCTGCCAATCACTTGACTTCAGACTTCTAACCTCCAGAACTGTGAGACAATACATTTTCATAGTTTTAGCCGCTCAGTTTGTGGTACTTTGTTATGGCAGCCCTAGGACACTTAGTAAGGTCTATTGTACATCATCGCCTGTGTTGACTGTATTTGGGAGAATGAAGGAAAGAGCTGATGCACATTTGGGAATGAAACCCAGGGGTTGGGGAGCAGCGTGGAGGATGGGTCCTGAGAGGGTGGAGCAATTAAGGAAGACATCTGGAGTGGTGAGTGGTGGTCTAACAGAATCTCAGATGAGGTCTTCAGGGTAACATTATTTTGCATGAGTAGCACAAAAAAAAAATGTATTCTTTGGAAAGAAATATGGAGAATCCTCAGAGAACTCAAAATATACCTTCCAGTTGATCCCATTACTAGATACCTATCCAGAAGGGGGAAAATCATTTTATCATAAGAACATTTGCACTAGACTGTTTATCACAGCTCAATTCACAATTGCCAAGATGTGAAAGCAGCCCAAGTGCCCATCAACCCAGGAACAGATCAATAAACTGTGGTATATGTACACCCTGGATTACTATTCAGCCATAAAAGGATGGAGGCTTTTCATTTTAGCCTTAACCTGGATAGAGTTGGAGAACATTCTCCTTAGTAAAGTATCACAAGAATGGAAAAGCAAGTATCCAATGTATTCCATATTAATATGAAGCCTGTAGACAAACTAATATATGCCCACATGAGAGAAAACGGAATTTAATTCAAGTTGAGGGAAGGAGGGAGAAATAAGGAGGGTGGGGGATTAGTAAGCTCTCACCTAATGGGTACAGTGTAGGGGTGTAAGGTTGTAGCTGTGCCCCTCCCTACACCAGGGACCTTACCCAACAAATGCAAATATTATTGTACCCTTATTTTAATCTGAAAAAATGTTTTAAAATGCTGTAACTATGGGTAGTTATCACTATGACTATGGCAATAGACCATCAAAAAAAAAAAAATTCACTGGCTACAGCCTGGAAAAAGTAAGGGTACAACTAGTTCATAGTGATCATTCCTGTGTTTGATCAGCTGAGAAACATTAATGGGGTTGATATTAACTTTAAAAATGTTAAAAATTAAGAGATTTATATTAATGCCGACAATGTTGAAAAGTGAAAGGTACATATTAACTTTGGCAGTGTTAAAGATTAAAGGGACGATCTTTGCATGGGCACGGAGAGTTGCAGCTGCAGGGGGTCAGCAGCAGCCAGGGTACCTTACCTTCAAAGGCATCTCCGTGTTTAAACACCACCACACAAACGGGGTGGCATGCTGTTTCCTCAACCCGTTCCACTGAAACGCTGGCCTAGATAAGGAGCACCAAAAGGTCAGAAGTCTGGGAAAAGGAAGGATGACTGGAAGGATGGAAGGAAGGAAGCAGGGAGGAGAGGCATAGGATCTTTTCTTACCCCAGATCCAATTCCAGTCCCTTTGAAATAACCATAATATTTGGTTTTAGATAATACTACATATTTCTAAAATAGCCAAATCTTTAGACTACTTGGGCAAACGTGAAGTTAAATTATTAATATGGGATAAAGATGTAATCTGTTAAAAGTAATACTTCATCAGTGTTCTCATTTCATGATTAACTTCTAAAATCTTTGAAGCAGCAGCCTATTTTAGAAAATGGCACAAAGATTCCTTGGAATCTAGGAACTAGGTAAAAAGGAAAAATCTGATGACAATTTCTTGACATTTTTAATACTGAGTAATACTAACATGATAATAACAGCTATTCCTTTATTCTAAAGATTTTCATTTTAAAGGCTTGCTGTTATTCATTTTCCTTACCTAGCTCCTTATTAATTATCATTTTCTAGGACTATGTACACAACTTGAATTTTATTAAATGCCAAATGATTTCCCACATATCTAAGTTTGGAATCTATCTCTTTTAGTAGACAGAAATTACTCTCCCCTAAAAGGGTGTCTAAGCAGTGAAAATGAATGTCACTGCCCTTTCTTATTGATGAAGAACTGCTGAGGTTTTAGTCCCAAATACAGTCCCAATAACATGTTACTGGCAATAGCTTTCCTGGGTTAGTGATGGAGTATAAATTGAGTGTCCTACTTTTAGGGTATATTAGTAAATGCATAAGAAAAGTTGTTGGTGTTGTTTTCAAGGAGATATTTGACAAGTTTTTTTTTTTCCTGGCTGGAATGGTTCACATATGACATATATACTGTCTTTATGTCCTTAAATATTGTGTAAGACCATAGGATAGCTACTGTACTTTGTAAAATCATTTTTGTAAAATGAATGGCAAGGCAAAGGTTTTGGGAAAGTCTGAACCGGTTCTGAGGTAATGACTCTTGCAGGAAAATCCCAGGACTTTGGAGGATGTTTATTTCCGGTTCTACTGCAAAACATCACAGTCTTGGGTAGACTTAATACAAGTGGACATAATTATGCAGTCCTGCTGCACATCATTAGTGAGAGTAAATGCCTCTGCCAGGATTCTGCCAACACTGTTTCTAGCCAGACATCCATTAGTAAACATTGCAGTCTGAAAATACTGGTTGGCTTCTGTGACTGCGCTGCCTGCATAATGGAAACTCGGTCCAGATTTTTTAAAGTATCAAAGGGTAAGCATAGAAATGCTGTTTGCTAAGGGATGTAGTTAGAAATTTGGGGCACTCAGTAAAATGTTGACAAAGTCTTTTTGGATCTCTTATTTTTTAATCTAACACTTTCCTAATGGAAAATTTAAAAGTATTTTTTGTTTTGTGATAATAAAAGCAAGGAGGTAACTGGCTCCCTGATCAATGTTGCCATTTTACTTTCCTCATAAAGCCCAGAATAAATTAAAACACTATGTCTCTCTGATCTGAGTATTTGTTCTAGCCAAGTGGATATTTCTAACAAATTGAAAGGATTTAGTTGAAATGTACATTGTAAATATTTGCAATATTGTACACACTCTTAAAAATAACAATCCCTTTAGTTAGTAGACACTTCACAATTTTAAAAACATCTGTGTTATCTCTTTTGATCCTTGACAGCCCTATGAGGTGGAAAGGGTGGCAATACAAGTGAGGAAACTGAAGCTTGGTGAGATTAAGAACTTGGCCAAGGTCACCACTTTCAAGATCAGCCTGCAAGTCTTTGATGATATTTTCTCAGCAGCTTTGTTGAACGGGGACAATCTTACAGTCAGATGATAGAGTTCTGAACTCTGTAAACTGCATGTAAGTCCTGTGATCTCATCGTGCTCTAAGCACCCCAGGTTTGCCAGAACACTCTGAGTGATAGTTGCCTCTATAGCTTGTCTAGACAGAAAAGTGTTTGGGCTGGCGCGGTACTCATACCTGTAATCCCAGCATTCTGGGAGGCCAAGAAGGATGGATTGCTTGAGCTCAGGAGTTCAAGACCACCCTGAGCCAGAGTGAAACCCCCATCTCTAAAAAATAGCTGAGCATCATGGCAGGCACCTGTAGTCCCAGCTACTCAGGAGGCTGAGGCAAGAGAATCACTTGAGACCAAAAGTTTGAGGTTGCTGTGAGCTATGATGTCACAGTACTCAACCCCAAGGCAACTGAGCAAGACTCTGTCTCCAAAAAAAATAAAAAGAAAAGTGTTTAACCTATAAAGATTAATTATACTTTCATGTGTAAGTAGTAAGAAATCACAAAGCCTTATCAGAAAGCCAATGCAATAGGAAGTTTTGAGACTATTTCATAAACCAGTAGTACTTGGCGTGGTTACCAACCTCATTGCCCTTCTGAATGAGGAATGACAAACAAATGAGGATAATAAATTGCAGAGATCAGTTTAGAAGCAGTGACACTCTTTGTTGGCATTTATAAATAATAAGACATTGGACTTGTTGAGTCTCTTTCCCTGGAGGAGCGCCACAAACCTCCGTGTGTTCTTTTCTTTTACATTCATCATGACAGACCCACTAAGAGGTGGGGAATTATGGTTCCTATAATTTTTCCTACAGAAAAGCTGAGGGTTCAGAGATCAGTTGACTGATCAAAGGTCACATGTTGGTTCATCAGGAGGGATGAATGCCACAGCTAATGTGTCCTCAATGATTTCATCATCATATGCAAGTGACTCGCTTGCGGTAATCCAGGGCAATGCCTGGAGCATGAGGACATCTATAACATGCTTATCAGGTATGCAGGTGACTGAAGACTGAGCTCTCATCTCAGCTCTGCCCCTAACTAGTTCTGAGATTTGGACAAGTTACTCAACCTCTCTGGACCTCAATATTATTCTTTAAAAAAATTAGTTTAACTTGATGAGGTATTTCAAACTTTCTTTTCTTTCTTAAGGAAAGTCTTAATGTTCTACACAGGTTTTCAAAGAACATTTTTTTTTTTTTGGTAGAGACAGAGTCTCAATTTGTTGCCCTTAGTAGAGTGCCGTGGTGTCACACAGCTCACAGCAACCTCCAACTCCTGGGCTTAAGTGATTCTCTTGCTTCAGCCTCCCGAGTAGCTGGGACTACAGGCGCCCGCCACAATCCCTAACTATTTTTTGGTTGCAGTTTGGCCAGGGCTGGGTTTGAACCTACCACTCACAGTATATGGGGCCAGCACCCTACTCACTGAGCCACAGGCACCACCCATTCAAAGAACATTTTAATGTTATAAATTTAACTGATAAAAGCTGGGCAGTATATAATCTCACCTCCTGCTGGGCTCCCTCACCTCCTACTAGACATAGTCAAAAACCATAGGATTGGTTAACTTGAAAGCTTTTTCCTGTTCTTAAATTCATTGCTTTTATGACTAGAAGCAACTATCTTTCTAATCTGCTGCTCCTTCCGGTTCCCTATAGCATCTTTTGGTATAAAAGAGTCCCCTCAGACTTGAAGTCCTAAACCCAATGATCTATGTCATCTTAATTGAGTTGCTTTACCTAAAATGCTATTTCCTCATCTGTAAAATGACTATAGTAACCTTTCCCAGGTAAAAGTGCTTTGTAAAGTGTAAATAACTAAATAGCACTTGGGGGGCCGAGGCAGGTGGGTTGCCTGAGCTCACGGGTTGGAGACCAGCCTGAGCCAGAGTGAGACCTTATCTTGAAAAAATAGTCAGGGGCTGTGGCGGGTGCCTGTAATCCCAGCTACTTGGGAGGCTGAGGCAAGAGAATTGCTTGAGCCCAAGACTTTGAGGTTGCTATGAGTTATGATGCCACAGAACCCTACCAAGAGTGACAAAGTGAGACTGTCTCAAAATAAAAAGACTAAATGTGCAGTATCATTAATATTATCTCCAGTGTCTACCCTTTTCTCCATGGGAGATAGCTTTATGTTTTGAATGAACTGGAACACCAATATGGGTTGAATTGCTCTTTGTCAAGCTTGCCTATGAGTGGAGGTGGTATCTGTCACACTTGGCCTTCATCTTTCCTGTGAGCTGAAAGCTAAATCAGGAGAGAGGGTGTGAGCTATCAGCTCAGCAAACACTTGAACCAAAGAGATTCTAATTGTTAAATTTAAATGGAAGAATTGTCCCCACAATGTGACCTGGATAATAACGATTGCAGCTATATTTCCCCCTGCACATAAAGCTGTGCCCCACTAATGTCATTTATTGAGTGCTTCAGATACTGTTTTTACATGTGTTATCTCATTTAATCTTCACAGTAACTATTTGCCATCGTGTGTATTCCTATTTTATGGTGAGAAATAACCTATGAAATAGAGTATCATTCCTATTTTGTAGCTTAGAAAGGCTGAGCAATTTGCTCAGGTTCATACAGTCGGTAAGTGGCAGAGCCTGAACTCCGAATTCAAAACTCTGACCTTGACAGCTCTTCATCTTCCAGTTGAAAAAAGTCATTTTTCTGTCTCAGCACAAGGACCAACAAGCTTCATTTTTGCAGTGCCTTAGTCAGCCCCATTTCTCCATTTTTATTATTATTTTCATTTCTTCCTTTATTTAAAAATGCCTCATTCATCTTCATAAACTCAGGGGTGGAAAGCACCTATTAGTCACTGACGTCTCCCTCACCACCACCACCCCCTTACTTGTCCTCTGCAGCATAGTTTCTGCTCAAGGAATCTCAGGAAATGGAGCCCAATCTCTTCCCTGGAGGAGTTAGTCCCATAACTAATTCATCTCTGTCAGGAAGATTTTCCCTTTATGCTTATCCTCCTCTTTAGTTTTGCATTTTACCCAAGTCTTTCTTTCTGTGGGCTGCACACTTCAGCTCTTCAGATCACATTGCCTGAGCCTGCCCTGGTTCCCAGCAGTGATTCTGCCGACCTGCCTCTCCCCTCACTCCTTGACCAGAGTAGCTTTCTTCTTAGCTCTGGAACATGCTAGTGGATAAAGGTAGAGGTGAGCTATGGAAGGATGTGGGGAAAGTGAAGAAGCAGAGGTATGAGCAGGAGACTTGAAAGCTGCTTAGTCGGCAACCGTTGGATGCAGTTTGGATTGCACATTTCTCTTAGGTTGCCCCTTCGCTGGTGGCAGAGGTGTTTGCTCTCCAGCTAGGCATGATTCCATTATGGGGCTGTGCCAAGCCCTGAAATTGGTGCCGGGAATCACAGAAATAAATGGAGTGCGCAAGGACAAAGGCAGACAGTGTGGTACAGTGGAAATCACGTCAGCTCTGGGAGTTGAAAGATCTAGTTTAAATCATTGCTTCACTTTTTGCATAACTGTATGGCTTTGGCAAGTCATTTAACCTCCTGGGCTTCAGCTTACTTATTTGTAAAATGGGGCAATAATACCTACCTTAGGGAGTTCTGTAAGAATTACAGAGAATGGCTTGGCACATAGTAGACAATCAATAAAAGTTATTTTTTTCCCCTGATCATTATGTGAAGGGATAAAAGACAAAAATAAAATAGAAAAGAAAGAAAGTGAATGTTTTTCAAAGCCCTAATTCTAAATTACTTCCTTATAACCATGTGGAGTCTCTGGGCAACTAGCTTACCTCTTATTCTTCCATTCTCACTGTGCTGCAAATTAGCCCACGGTATCCTCAAATTCTAGCTCCAACTGCTGCATCAGTAACTCCATACAGTTCCCCCCTGGCTCAAGAGCAGAAGTCAGGTACCATCTTTCAGATCCAAATTAACACGAATTTCACTTTTCAAGTTTCACTTTGTTGTGAATCTCACCACTGATAAACTGACATGCAGATACCAATCCATTTACGTTTTTTACAAGTTCTATGTGAATGTTGACAGTTTCTCATTTGTATCAAGGACCTAATCCCATGTGCATGGGTATTGGCAATAGTATCTTACTATGTAAATAAAACCCAACGTAAAATAAACTGAGTTGATGATGTCAATAAAGAAGACAACACAGTGATATAATAGTGAGTAGAGAGGCTGTTTTGTTTATTTATACATTTATTTTTACCTTGATTTTAAAAATCAAATAATAGATGCACACATGTTTTTTTTTTTTTGCAGGTTTTAGCCGGGGCTGGGTTTGAACCCACCACCTCTGGCATATGAGGCCGGCGCCCTACTCCTTTGAGCCACAAACGCCACCCAGATACATGCAATTTTTGAGAATTTGTCTAATTCCAAAAAGTCTAATGAACAGGAGAGGAGGGTAGAAAGGCTGTAGTAAAGACATGGTAACTGAACTGAAGCTTGAATTATGAAGAGACAGCTCTGAGAAGACGTGGGGGAAATCAAACCAAGCAGAGGGAACAGCAGTTCAAGGGCCCTGAGTGCAAAGGAGTTTGGTGTGCAGGCTCATGAGACAGGAGAAAAGGCTCAGCACCTGTGGCTCAAGCGGCTAAGGCGCCAGCCACGTACACCTAAGGTGGCTTGTTCGAATCCAGCCCCAACCCGCCAAACAACAATAATGGGTGCAACCCAAAAATAGCCAGGCATTGTGGCGGGCGCCTGTGGTCCCAGCTACTTGGGAGGC
>NW_003852396.1:16791577-16809683 GCF_000181295.1 Otolemur garnettii
CTATGCATAATTTTTTAATGTATTATATTTGTAAATTATACTTATGTTGAAATTAAAAAATATATATTACAATACTATTTTTGTGTTCTATGAAAATTTTTGTTGCTCCATATAGACCAAATTTTTAATTAAGAACCCCCAGCCCTGGTCAATGGTGTCCTGCTTTATCAATGTTAAAATCTAGTCACCTTATTGTAGAAGTACGCGGAAGCCAGATTATATAGGGACTTAGAGGGTGTAGCCAAACTGCTGGTTATGATTCTAATTACAGTGGGAGACATGGACTGGGGTGGTTTAAGCAAAGAAGAGATATGTGCTAATTTATGTTTTTAAAAGATGACTAACTGCTAAATAGAGGGTGGAGCATGGAGGGGCAAAAGGGAAGACAGGAGTCTTTTGCAGAAGTCCAGGTGAAGGAGTCAGGTGATAATACTGTTGATGGTGAAATTCAGGATTTATTCTGGAGGAATAACCTTACAGATTTGTTGATGAATTGTATTTTGAGAACAAAGTGAAGTGGAAACCAGAATGAGGCCTAGATTCTGACTTGAATTCCTGGGGAGTATGGTCATGCTATTTACTGAGATATGAAAGACTGGGTATAGAACATATTTGGGGGGTGGGGTTTGATTTGGATATGTTAGTGGGATAGACCTGAGACAGCCATTGGGGATATCTAAAAGCTTGGCCATATAGGATATTTCCACTCTCCTCTTTCACACTACACATCCAACTACTTGTGGGCTAAGTTAAGGGTGTGCACATCATCCGTGCCATCCAGATGTCTTTGTAATTAATTTGCAGTTTTTTCCTGAGAGGTGATTCTTGGGCTCAAAGGACCATGACCGGCATTCCATGGATACCAATACCACATTCTAAGGTGTATCTAAATACCTGTGGTTGATAAAGGAAGTAATTTTCCAGAACAGAGTTATATTTGGCCCCCAGACATTTCCAACTCTATTTTCCACTTGGCATGCAGCTAGAATGTGGCATGATGTGAAGAACCAACAGAATCCAGCTGGAAAAAAAAATGTTTCTTAGACACAAACTCTTTCACTTCAGATTTTGGTTCATAGACTTATAGCTCTTAGATAGAGAGTATCTCAAAGTATAATTGGGTTAGCCCCTGATTTTAGACATGGAAGGTGTCAAGACAGCAAATGTCTAGAAGGCTCACACTACTTTTTCTAACAAAGATTTTTGCTTCAAAGAACTGGGCCTTTTCTTCAAGATTCTTATTTTCCACATTCAGGCTCCTCAAAACCTTAAGTATAAATAAAATAAATTCAATATAGGCAAACTCATTAAAACAATTTGATATGTCTAGATGATTGCATTTATGTTAAAGCAACCAATATATTTATATAACAAAATATCACCAAATAGCAGGACTTAGAAGAAAGTCTGTCCATACAGGAGTTATAAAGCATTTATTTTAAAATTATGTTTAAAAAACCTTAAATTCATGGAGTGTCCAATGTGAGGTCTTTGTTAGGGAATAGTTTGTCTATTAAGGCCTACTGGCCTACCAAAAACAGTAAAAATCCTGTCAGAAGTTGAAGTAATTTAACTTGTTTGGTTGTGGAAATTTTTCTTTTATGAAAGATATATACAAACTTCTAATTATATGCTTCTAAAAGTAAGAACTATGAACATAAAATTATCTCCTACAAACATGACCATCTAAAGTGCTATCTTTGAATTTCACGTGATGATTGGTTTCCAGAATGGGGATGAGAGTGGAGGTAGGTAAAGAGGAGACAAGATTAAAAAAAGCCTAAGAAAGAGACAAAGAGGTCATGGGAAAGACCAACTGATAAAGGAGGAAAGAAATATTTGAGAGAAAAAGAGAGGAGACAGAAAGATGGACATCTTCAGAGAAATGAAAAACAGGTAGTGAAGCATGGAAGAGAAAGCAAAAAAGGACAGGAGAGAGAGGCTGGGGTGAGCAGGTGAGCTGTTCTACTCATACCTGGCATCCATTGTGGACTTCAAGTATGGTTTCCTCTCACCACTGTCCTTTGGAATACGAAGTAACTGTTTAATCACTGCCCATATCTTTCTATTTCTCTTGACTGCCAGCCTTTCTTCCAATGTACTCATAGTCAAATCAGTTCACCAAAGGAAACATGTTCTTTGGGCTATTGGGTAGAGACCAGAATATTATCTTGGGGCTGAAAAGAATCAAGTTAGTGGCCAGAGAGTCCACAGAACAGAGATTGCCAAGCTCTGTAAGGGTTAACAAAGCACTGGTACGTTTTAGTGCTTTAGAACCTAGATTGATATATAATTACTAGGATGCTTCCTCATGTGCAAATTGTGCTTCAAAAGTGGTTGAAGGGTCGAGCAGAATGTGGTGGTTCACACCTATAATCCTAGCACTTTGGGAAGCTGAGGCGGGTGGATTGCCTGGGCTCAGGAGTTCGAGATCAGCCAGAGCAAGAGCAAGACTCTGTCTCTGAAAAAGAATAGCTGGGCGTTGTGGAGGGCACCTGTAGTCCTAGCTACTCGGGGAGGCTGAGACAAGAGGATTGCTTGAACTCAAGAGTTTGATGTTACTAACACCATAGCACTCTACCGAAAGCAACAAAGTGAGGCTCTGTCTCAAAAAAAAAGTAATTGAAAACCATTTTTCTCCAAATGTTTAAACATTTCCCCTGGAATATCATTTAGCTGCTCTAATGCAAAGTTCTTAGGTTAATTTCTGGTGTATCTCATCTACATACGAAAAAATGGAATTCTATAGGTTTTGATATTGCTTTATAGCCAGGTCCTTTCAGCCTATCACACTCTTTTATAATGACCTTCTCCTTATACAGGCTCACACCTTAAGATGAGTCTGGTACCTTTCTAGAAGCTCCCCTCATTACCAAACTATGGTCTGCTCGAAATTTTAAACCCCTCTCTACCTTACCCTATATACATCCTAGTCTGCTTCTACCACCTCAAGGTTGTAAAGCAGAAATATGACGTGTTGAGATATATATATATATATTTTTTTTTTTTTTTTTAAGAGACAGAGTCTCACTTTGTCACCCTCAGTAGAGTGCAGTGGCATCACAGCTTACAGCAACCTCCAGCTCCTGGGCTTAGGCGATTCTCTTGCCTCAGCCTTCCGAGCAGCTGGGACTACAGGCGCCCGCCACAACGCCTGGCTATTTTCTCGTTGTAGTTTGGCTGGGGCTGGGTTTGAACCCACCACCCTCGGTATCTGAGCCACAGGCGCCGCCCAGAAGTAGAATTTTTTGAAACCCTAGGAAACAGCTACATCCTGTAATAAAAATTAAAAAATAATCACCATTGTCTAGGTTAGACCAATGTCACAAACTAAAAGGGTGGGGGCATTCATTTCCATAGCAACTTGCTGACATATTTCCCCCTTCTCAAGGATCATCTGTCCCATTTCTGCATCAAAGGGCTGCAGGTTTTGTTTGCTAGGTCTTTCAAGGTAACATTAGAGCTTGTGTTCTGCCCAAAGAACTAGCTCAGCTCAGCTTGTATTCTCTGAAAATGTTAGCTTGACTCAGGTGAATTATTTCTTACATGTGTAAAAGACAACCTGATTCTTATAACTAGGCTTGCTTATCAACTCTTTGAAGAATTCCCCTTCTCAGCATCAAGCCAGAACAGGGCTTAGACGTACATACCAGGCATTGCTTTTGTCTTAGTCTCCTTTGGTCAAGATGAGGAGTTGCACACCGGAATAGGATGATCTCCTTACAGTTTGAATCGCCAACTTTAGAATATCATGGCCTATTTACTCTTTCCTCTATTTCCTTAATCAAAAGGGGTTTTTCCCAGCAAAATAACATCTACCCCAACACTAATACAGAATTAACTATGATCTTCAATCTACTCTTTGTTCTTCCCCTGGGATTTACACATGATTCTTTTTTAACAATTTTATATTTCAGATGGACAATTTTAAGGTGGATGTAACATTTTAACTTACTGTGTATATTCAATAACTCTTGAAAAGTTGGAGTGCACTTAATGGAATTCTGTTTTCTTTTGTCCCTTCTCTCTTTTCTGAGGTGCGAGATTTGACAATATACAGGAAAAAATACAAATGTTGTATTGATTCAGCATAACCTTGGGAGCCAAGGAGACCTGGCTTTGAGATCTTGGTGTAGTTATTCAATCTTTTGGCATTTAATTGGTAACATTCTCCATCTTATGGAATGTTATGAAGATCTAAAGAGATGTCAAAAGTCTTGAGCCCAGTGGTTACAAATTGATTATATAAGTAAAATTTTATGCTCCTAGTGTCTATGGGGTCTGGAAGTTGGATACTAGTTCACAAAGACTACTATTTCCCAAATTTCCCTGGAAATAAATTATTGTGATAGTGGTTTTAAAATATAATTTTCTTGGTCTCAGGTCCTAGACCTGAGTGAATGAGAACTCCAAGGCTTGGAAGCTAAGCAACTATATTTTTAACAAATACTCCTTTTGATTCATCTCACCAGAAAAGTTATAAACACACTGAGACAGACTATCAATGTCTGTTATATTCTATAATTGTAAGCAAAATTCAAAATAACATTTAATAATCTAATTTTTTAAATGTGTACAACTTTGTTACAATCTTAAATTATCCAGCTGAGTATTTTAACTGAAGTTTCTAGCAAATATCTAAACTTTTAGTTCATCTGTTTTTTCCTCCACAGGTTCCACAAAACAGTCAAACTTCATTCTCATTAGTAAATTTAAAAAGTACTGATTTTGGCTTAAACTGATTTAATATCACCAGAATAAGAGCCAAGAATATTATAAAGCACTTTGGTAATGTACTGTCCTACAATTATGTTTATTATGATAATTTTTTTTTGAGACATAGTCTCACTCCATTGCCCTTGGTAGTGTGGCGTGGCATCACAGCTCACAGCAACCTCAAACTCTTGGGCTCAAATGATCCCCTTGCCTCAGCTTCCCAAGTAGCTGGGACTACAGGTGCCGGCCACAATGCCCGGCTATTTTTAGAGTCGGGGTCTCACTCTGGCTCAGGCTGGTCTGAAACTCCTGAGCTCAGGAGATCCACCTGCCTCAGCCTTCCAAAGTGATAGGATTACAGGCTTGAGCCACTGTGCCTGGCCTTATTATGATAATTATTAACTAAACACTTACAATAATAATGGTCTACACCTACAAGACTTGACTTGTGAGCTAACCAACTACCTGAATTTAAATATGCTGTTAGCAAATCTCTCTAAGCTTCATACAGACAAAGCTTGAAGTATTATGTCTAAAAACAGCACAAAGTCTCTTCTGGTTTAAATGTAAATTGCTTTTTATTCTTTCTTTTTCTTTTTTTTTTTTAAGATGGACCTCTAGCTAAATGCATATTTTAGGTTATGTTTTGCAATGTTTGAAGACCTTAGTGTTTTCAAGTGTTTGACATCCAGCTATATACATATTTCTTATTTTCTTCAGAGATGGTACCAGGGATGATTATTCTCCTTTTTTAATTTCAGATTGATATGAGGGTACAAATGTTTAGGTTACATTGTTTTCATCTCTAAGGTAAAGTTCAAGTTGTAGTTGAGCCCTTCACCCAGGGGTCACACTAAACACATTAGGTCAGAATCCACCAGTGGAGCTCCCCCTCCACCCTGGCCCCTGCTAGACTATACTTGGGTTTTTCTTTCCTGTGGGCGAGTAATTATTTATATATCAGTTTCATATTAGTATTGAGTATATTGGATACTTGTTTTTCCATTGTGATACTTTACTAAAAAGAATGTGTTTCAACTCCATCCAGGTAAACACAAAATATGTAAAGTCTACATCTTTTCTTATGTCTGAATAGTATTCCATGGTATACATATACTACTGTTTTGTTAAGGTGATTATTCTCTTTGTGTGTTTCATGTGTGAGAGACCCACAGAAGTGAGAAAAGGAGGAGGAAAGGGTGGAAGAAGAGTAGGATGGATATGTGCGTCACCAGCAGCTCTTTCAGAATGAATGGCCATTCAACAAGGAACGTATACTGATCTCTTCCTAGGAGCCAGCTACCGATCCAGGAGCATAAGCATGTCTACCAGCTGCTGGGGGGGGGTGGGGGGGTCTCTGTTTTCAGTTTTTGAGCCTTGTGATCAGCTAGAGGCACAACAATTGTTGGTGACTGATAGATACTTTTCTGTTAAAAAAAGCCAGGCTGTTCTTGGTTGCCCTGGGCCACAACTAGCACACAGCGAATGATGCTGTTTCAGAACGGCCTGTGAGTTTTTGTCTATGTTTATGCCTATCGTGTGTCAATGCAACACACAAAGAGCTGATTGTTTATTTTTCTCTCATCCACTAGAGTTAGTTTGATGAATATGCTGTCGGGCTGTTAAACCAGATATTAACCACTGTCTAGAATCTAGATTATGTCATCATATTTTTTTTTATAAGTTGCTTTCACATTATCCTTTGGTTGTTTTCTGTTAAAATTATCTTTTTTCTTTAGCTAGTACACTTCTACTATTTTTTTTTTTTTTTTTTTTTTGAGACAGAGTCTCACTTTGTCACCCTCAGTAGATTGCCATGGCATCAGAGCCACTGTGCCTGGCCTACATTTTTTCTTTTTTTTTCCTGTAATTTTTTCCTAGCATAAAATATACATATGGAGAGCACTCAATGCTGGTTGGATTGAAGTCATAAATATATTACTTAATTCACTCTACTAACAGGTTCTTAGTAACTATTTCTCTTCACTCAACATTCAGTAAGCAACACTAATGAAAATTTCTAGAACTTAGTCTGGGCACAGTGGTTCACTCCTGTAATCCTAGCACTTTGGGAGGCTGAGGCAGGTGGATCGCCTGAGCTCAGGAGTTTGAGACCAGCCTAAGTAAGAGTGAGACCCCATCTCAAAAAAAAAAAAAAAAATAGCGGGGCATTGTGGCAGGTGCCTATAGTCCCAGCTACTTGGAAGGCTGAGGCAACAGGATCACTTGAGCCCAAGAGTTTGAAGTTGCTGTGAGCTATGACGGCACTCTACCAAGGGTGACAAAGCGAGAATTTGTCTCAAAAAAAAAAAAAAGAAAGAAAGAAAGAAAGAAAAATTTTAAGAACTTAATAATTTGATATGTAGTGTTTTTGGTCTGAAACTACCAGCCATAAGAAAATCTGAACACAGTCACTAACAATTATCAACTTTATTCCCAAAGAGTTGGATTTGGGTACTTTTCCTTATTCCACAAAAAAATTAGAAAATACAAAAAGTATACATAAGAGCTTGAAGTAAAAGATTTGGTAGTGGGATATTGTGGTGGGTGCCTGTAGTCCCAGCTACTTGGGAGGCTGAGGCAAAGGGATTGCTTGAGCCCAAGCCTTTGAAGTTGTTGCAAGCTATGATGCCACAGCACTCTACCAAGAGTGACAAAGTGAGACTCTGTCTCAAAAAAAAGAAAGACATAGTGACATAGTGTAGAGTTTCTCATAGTATAGTTTGAGACCTCACCTGCATCAGAATCACCTCGATAACTGTTAAATATGTGTGTTTCTAGAGCTTCATGTTGAATGACCATATTACTTATAGTCCTTCACTGCTGCAGTCCTGAGCTCTTGGGCTCAAGTAATCCTCCTGACTCAGCTTCCTGAGTTACTGGGATTCCCAGCATGGGCCACCATACCTGAAATCATGCTTTTTAATTTGAAAGGCAGTGTGAGTTGGTGAGAGGACAGACCCTGGCTTGTAAACTTGGACACAGAGAGTCAGTCCTGGTTCTGCAACAGTCTAACTGAAATTATTGACTTGTTTGTCTATCTTCTTCCAGCACTTGGATAGGGATTATGTTTTACTTTCCTTTTTATCCCTACCATCTGGCACAGAGTAATATTTATTTAATGAAACTTGAATGAATTCCCAACCTTAGGTGGCTCACAGTCTTTCTGGACTTTGTCATTTGTAAAACAGACTGGTTATTCTCTAACATCATTTCCAGCTCTGACACTCTAGAGTTAAATGATCTGTGTATCCTGAGGCCAACTTCCCTAAGCCATCTCCTTGGGGCCATTGAGAAACAGCATTGCATTGCTTGCTTTGTTGTAAGTGGCTTCTTTATCTGAGTCATTCTTGCCTAAGTGGTTCAAAAAGCCTGCAGTTTTGCTGTGTATTTAGTGGAGAACAACTCAGAGAATTGCCCATTCAATATTAACTTGCATAGTTCTTTATTCCATGAGGACTGATAAGCTATTTTAGGCAGATTCCTTTGTTCTTCTTGTTGTTAATCATTTTTAAATTAAATTTTTGTATTTTATTTTTGAGGGTTTTTTTGTTTGTTTGTTTGTTTTTTGAGATAGAGTCTCAAGCTGTCACCCTGGGTAGAGTGCCATAGTATCACAGCTCACAGCAACCTCAAACTCTTGGGCTTAAACGATTCTCTTGCCTCAGCCTCCCAAGAAGCTGGGACTATCGGCGCCCACCACAAGGCCCACCTATTTTTTTTTTTTTATTGCAGTCGTCAATGTTGTTTTAGCAGGCCCAGGCCAGGTTTGAACCCTCGGTATATATAGCCAGTACCCTGTCAACTGACCTACAGGCACCGCCCTGTTTTGTTTTGTTTTTTGAGACAGTCTCACTCTTTTGTCCCTGGATATAGTGCCATGTTGTCATAGCTCATAGCAACCTCAAATTCCTGGGCTCTGCAACAATCCTCTTGCCTCAGCCTCCCAAGTAGCTGGGACTATATGTGTGCACCACCACACCCAGCTAGTTTTATTTTTTAATACAGATGGCATCTTGCTCTTGCTCAGACTGGTCTTGAACTCCTGAGCTCAAGAAATCCACCTGCCTCAGCCTGCCAGAGTGCTAAGATTATAGGCGTGAGCTACTGCCTGTAGTTTTGTTGTTACTCCCTTTTTGTTTTGTTTTGTTTTGTTTTTTAACAGAGAAGTATTTTACATGGCTTTTTAAAGACATCTTCCATCTTAAGAAATTTGGCACATATATGGTTAGACTGACTTGGCTACTTTTCAACAGATTTGTTGGTTGGCTGGCAAGAGTTTAGAATGTCTGAAATAATGGTATGATGAACTACCTGGTATTTAAATTCACCAGGGAGGACAAGATATCTGTCCATCTAAAACATACTACAGCTTTTCTTTACCTCTTTGTAGTAGAGAGTTTTTGCTTGAATAATGATAGAAACATAAGGACTGGAATCAATCACATCACCAACACTGTAGAAGGTGACAGTGGAAGGGTCTGAGGTTTGTTCTGAGGACCATAGTGGTGGCCTGAAAGGGGGTAAGGAGTCTAATTAAGCAAGACTCTGAGTGCTCTCATTCCAGACTCAAGCATTTCAGCCAAGAGCAAACCTGCTTTTGTCCATTTTATATGATGATCAGCTGAAGAAATTTATAAACAAAAGTTCTGCTTCTAAATAAAATTTTGGCCTATCATTCTAATCTGACTTCTCATTTACAGTTAAAGAGGCTCTGAAAGTTAAGTGATTTGCTCTTGAGAGAAGTCACTAAGAGATCTGCTGAATGGCTCCTAATTTTCAAAAAAGATTTTGAGGAAAAGGAATGTCCCAAGTAGAGCTAAAGGCATAGGTGGGAAAACCTACAGTAATAGGATGCTTAGATTTTTTCTTTTTTTTTCGAGACAGAGTCTCAAGCTATCGCCCTGGGTAGAGTGCTATGGCTCATAGCTCACAGCAACCTCCAACTCAGGCTCAAGCAATCCTCTTGCCTCAATTTTTCTATTTTTAGTAGAGACGGGGTCTCGCTTTTGCTCAAGCTGGCCTCAAACTCATCAAGCAATACACCTACCTTGGTGTAATCCCAGAGTGCTGGGATTACAGGCATGAGCCACCACACCTGGCCAGGTTGCTTAGTTTTTCTAATTTACAAAGCCTAATGCATTCATATTACTTGATCTTTACAGCAGACTTGTGAAGCAGGCAGTATAGGTACATATTATTAACACCAGTTTACAGACGAGGAAACTGACACCAGGCTAGGTCCAGTGACATAAACAAGGCCTGGACTGGAACTCTTAATGCTCTGACCTTGAACCCAGTGATTTTTATATTACACCACACTGCAGACTAAAGAAACATGAGGAACAAATGTGTCAACATATCTTAGAGACACGAGTTGGTAGTGGGTAGGAGATTCACACACATTCTGGTGCCTGAGGATAGGATTTGGCAATTGTGTGCATTTCTCCAAACTTATCCTGTGCTGTCACTGCTCCCAGTCTGAATCAGGCACATTGCTGCTATTGGGAGAATATTTGAGCATACTCTTTCATATGCTATTTTAGCAACAGCAATTTGCTAATTATGAAGACAAAATTATCTTATTAGATCATAAGGAAATCTGCCTTTTGGTTTGCCAGGCTTTTGTTTCTGCTGGTTAAAATTTTCTGGTGCTCCTTAGAAGAATTTACTTAGCCAAAATGTTTAATGGGTAAGAAAACGTAAAGATAAGTTTTCTTCTAGGGTTGGTCCAACTTTTTCTTTTGTTTTCTTTTACTTTTCTCCTCCCAGCCTCTACTCTTATCTACATCCCTAATATTTATTGTTGAAAATGTAAAATCTCTTTTCAAGGGTAAAATTGAACTTTAAAAGAAATGGATTTTATTTATTTATTTATTTATTTTGGAGACAGAGTCTCACTCTGTCACTCTGGGTGTAGTGTTCTGGTGTCATAGCTCACAATAACCTCAAACTCCTGGGTTCAAGGGATCCACCTGCCTTAGTCTCTTGAGTAACTGGGACTACAGGCACCTGCCACAACATCTGGCTAGTTTTTCTCTTTTTAATAAAGACAGCATCTCACTTTTGCTCAGGCTGGTGGAAAACTCCTGAGTTTAAGCAATCCTCCTGACTCAGCCTCCCAGAGCGCTAGGATTATAGGCATGAGCCACTACACCTGGCTAAAGGAAATAAATTTAACCTTACAACATAGTATTCAACGTTGTAAATAACAACAGATTGAAACATGTTAGAGATTAGGTTGTAAAAATGATATATAACATTTGAAGAAAAAAATGAGGCTTTCTAGAGAAATAACTGTGGGGTACTTTTCAATAGAATGTATGATCCAGGGTGAAGTTTGAGGTTAAAAGTCATATTTGGCTAGTTTGCCTTTCCTGATACTCTAAGGAAAGGTCCTAAAGGATTAATTAAAGGATCTATTAACAGGTAATTTATTAATTAACAATTAATTAATTGTATAAATTACAGAGAAGTCATTTAAACTAAGCTCAGACAATACAACCCAGCACAGTTAAGTCTATCCTGAGAAAACATAAACATAATATCTGAGAAATTGCTGCTATATTTATAAAGTAGGGTTAATAGACAAGTTCTCTCTTCTTGAGGAAACTGTCTAGATGTCTGGCTTCTACAGGCCAGATTGATAGACGATGGGGTGAGGCGTAGAAAAATAACCTGATCATGGTGATGAGGTCACATCTTTCTCTTTACTTTGCCCAAGAGAGTACAATATGTGACTATCTTAATGGATCCTTCTGTCTCTTGGAATTAGGCAAAGTTGAGAAAGACAGAAAACAGCCAATAATAGCGCCTTAAGCCAGATATAAATTCATTTCTCTCTCACATAAATGAAGTCTGGAAGTGAGCAGTCCAGAGTTGGTGTGACAGTTTTGCCATCATCAAGGACACAGTTGCCTGTTGCTCTGCTAGCTTCAGTACATGGCCTCCACCTAATGGCCCAGAGTCACTGCCTGAGCTTCAGTCGTCATGTTTTATTTCCAGCTTAAATGAAGGAAACAGAGATAAAGATGGCTGCCCTGTCTCCCTTTAAGGAGTCTTCCAGGAAATCCCGAGGGACAATTTTGTTAACATCTCATTGATCAGAATTTAGTCACATACCTAACAGCAAGGGAAGCTTTTTCTTTCCTATTGGTGTGCCTATAAGCCCCAAAGTCAAGATTCTATGTAGGAAGGTCAGGGGAGTAGCTATTTGAGATTGTGTCTGATACAAGTCTCCTCTTTCCACCACCATTTTGGTTAGCAGTTGCCAACTGCTTAGACTTATGCTGTATGAGGTTGCTTGAAATCTTCCCCTGCCCCCATCTGAACTCAAACATAAACAAATCCCTGCTCCTCCAGTCCTGTAGAAAAGAAGTGAACTTGAGGAGTTTAATTTTTGATCCTGTAACTTGCTAGGAGATGCATAATAAGATGTTGGACTACATGTAAGTTGTTCCTGGTGGAACTCTTAAAGAACTGAAACCTTCAGAAGAAAATGCTATGGCATCACCACTATATCCCTAAATACACAAGCCTCAATTTAAATGTTATCAAAAATGGCAGATGATCCAAATAACCATATTCAAAGCTGGTATGTACTGTGATATTTTTCTAAGAAAAAAATAACTCAGGCAATTCAAAACAAGGAAACATCGCTAAGCATCCTATAATTTGTTTTCTAGCAAAAGATTATGGGAATACTAGTTGAAGCCAGAACAAATCTGAATAAAGCCAATTTTCACTTCAAATGCATTCAAAGGAGAATCAAGGTCTATATGGTGAAAAGTGCCAAAACAACGAGTATAGATAGAACTGAACTTAAAAAATTATTTTATAAAAATTTATTAAAGATAGTAGGGTGTGGTGGTTCATGCTTGTAATCATAGCACTCTATTGAGCTCAAGCAATGATTTTGGGCAATTAGGTAGAGTAAGACCCTGCCTCTACAAAAAATAGGAAAATTAGCTGGGTATTGTAGCAGGCACTTGTAGTCCCAGCTACTGGGGAGGCTGAGGCAGGAAGATGGCTCAAATCCAGGAGTTTGAGGTTGCTGTGAGGTAGGCTGAGGCCATAACACCCCAGCCTAGGCAACAGAGTGACGAACTGTCTCAAAAAACAAAAAAAATTTGTCAAAGGAAGTATTAAATTACAATTTTCATCCTTACAAAGAGGATTGTACTTACCGTTGTACTCTATGATCTCAGAACTAGGAATCTGGGATTAAGAGTCATGGTTTGTCCAGCAAGACTAAGTGAAAAGAGCATAAGTGTAGGACTCAGAGAACACCCATTTAAAGCTCCGCTCTGTCACTTACCGTCTGGGCCTTTGAGTAGATTACTTAACTTTTCTCAATTTACTTTGTTCTCTGAGCTTTGAGAATAATGCCTACCTCTCAGGGTTGTTTTGAGGATTAAATGAGACAACATAAATATTGGGCTTGGCACATAGAAGGTATTCAAAAACTGGATGTAATTATTACCAACTATTGTGCTATTTCCAGGATGGATTAAGTTCTAGACAATGCTTTGGGGAGTGCACATAGAAAAAGAGCAAGATGGGCTCAGCACCTGTGGCTCAAGTGGCTAAGGCGCCAGCCACATACACCTAAGGTGACGAGTTCGAATCCAGCCCAGGCCCGCTAAGCAACAATGATGGCTGCAACCAAAAAATAGCCAGGCGTTGTGGTGGGCGCCTGTGGTCCCAGCTACTTGGGAGGCTGAGGCAGGAGACTCACTTAAGCCCAGGAGTTGGAGGTTGCTGTGAGCTATGATGCCACAGCACTCTACCCAGGGGGACAGCTTGAGGCTCTGTCTCAAAAAAAAAAAAAAAAGAAAAAGAAAAAGAAAAAGAGCAAGACATAGGCATGTCCACTGCTTGCTATGGTCCATCCGCTTGGTCTTAGCACTTTATTTAGCAAGGTGGATTTTTATTTATATTCCTTCAAGGTAGTTATCATTCTTATGGGCCCCCTCTTACAATTCAGGAAACTGAGGCACAGAAAGGTTGAGACACGTGCCCAAGGTAAAGCAGGTTGCAATTCTGCTTCATTTTGTGGAGTATAGTCATTATCTTGCTGAAAAATATCTGTGTTAATCATTTTTACTTTGTCTCTATGAGGATAAAATAATGACAAAATGACATGGACAATTCTGAGGGGGGAGGGAACCCAAACTAAACAAACAAAAAACTTGTCCAAGGTTACACAAGTGACAAAGCTGAGGTGTCTCACTGTTATACTACATCACGACAAATAACTGAGTTATTTAATCTGTGAACCATACATGAAAGAAAGGACTCTCTGACTTTCAGAGATTAACTTTTGGTGCAATAATAATAGCCGCCATAATGCCCGGCTATTTTTCGAGAAGAGGTCTTACTCTGGCTCACACTGGTCTCAAATTCGTGAGCTCAGGCAATCCACCAGCCTCAGCCTCTCAGAGTGCTAGGACTACAGGTGTGAGCCACCACGCCCAGCCATACTTTATATTTTTTGATGGAAAATATATTTGGATATTTTGAATACAATTGCTTTAAAAAATATTTTTTGGGTCATTGAGAAGGAGCACAAGTGAAGGCCATGATAGAAGGAGAAAATAGAAAAGTGAAATTCAGAACAGAAAAAGGGGAAGAGAAAATTGATGACAGTAGAAGGACATCATTTCTTTCTGAAAGTTGGATAACTTGACATATAACTTAAATAGTCAGACAAATGATGTTGTAGTTCTCTATGTATCATGTGGTCTCACCACCACAATCTTGGGGGTGGCCTTTCAGGCAGAATTCATGTACCATTGTCAAAGCAAGCCCTTTTGGGCCTGTCTAAAATAATATAACTTTTCTCACAAATGGAGAAAAATCACAATAGCAAAAATATCAGCATGTTTCTAAAATAGGATTAGCTTGAAAAAGATTACATGACAGAGCTAGGTGTTTTAAGTATTCTACAACTTTCTTGGGGGAAAAAACATCCATGTAGAAAATCTCTATAGTATGCTTAGAAGTAAGGAATGATTGCCAAGACAAAAATCTTCAAGGAGGAAAAGCAGATCAAGAAGTGTTTCTATTAATTGGTCAATGAATAAATGCGTAATAATATTCATGTCACACGCCCCAGCAAAAAATGATGTTTGAAGAGAGGAAAGCCAACACCAGTGAAAGATGTGGTCCCGCCACCAGGAATTTTACAGTCTAATTGATCTAATTGTAGAGATAAGCAATGCACAGTCCAAACAATTAGAGGATTGACTCTAAAAGAATTGTGAGGTTCAACAAGTATTATGGAGGATCAACGTAGAGAAAGACTAGTGTGGTCTTGAATTATTCTGCACAAAGGGCTTCATAGAGAGTACTGGGATGAGTCTGATAATAATCCCTCCAATGGAGTTAGGAAGGGCCTTATAGATTCAAGGAAATCACATGAACTGTAAACTGTATTTTATTTTTGGGGGGGGTGCAGTTGTCATTGTTGTTTAGCAGGCCTGGGTTGGGCTCAAACCCACCACCTTCAGTGCATGTGGCTATAAACTGTATTTTAAAATAGACAAAAGGTCTGGCAAGAGGTGGAGAGAGAGGGGATTGTGTTCTCAGGTAATAGGCCCAATGTGAAGGTACATGGCACACCTCCTGGGTGAGAGGCATGACTACAACAGGGACTTCACCAAATATAAACCGTGTAACCGAATTGTTTGTACCCTCATATTCATCTGAAATTAAAAAAAAAAAAAATACAGAATGCCATCTGTCTCCTTCCTCCTCCATAGCAGCACTGTGAATGTTCCTAGTGTTATCTAGTCCTATTTTTTTAATCAATAATAAAACTGTGACTTGTGTATATGTATATGTGTGTGAAGATCATTAAATTGAACCATTTTTTCCTTTCTGACTTTGTAAACAGCTGCAAGATAGATATCAGAGTCAGATGACTAGAAATTTACATCTCTTGTCCTATGTCCTTATATGAAAAGGCAACAGAAAGATAAATGCTGTGAAGTCTTGGCTCGGCGCCTGTGGCTCAAGCAGCTAAGGCGCCAGCCACATACACCTAAGGTGGCGGGTTCAAATCCCCAGCCCGGGCCCGCCAAACAACAATGATGGCTGCAACCAAAAAATGGCCAGGCGTTGTGGCAGGTGCCTGTAGTCCCAGCTACTTGGGAGGTTGAGGCAGGAGACTCGCTTGAGCCCAGGAGTTGGAAGTTGCTGTGAGTGTGATGCCATGGCACTCTACCCAGGGGGACAGCTTGAGGCTCCGTCTCAAAAAAAAAAAAAAAAAAATGCTGTGAAGTCTTATGGATTGCTCCACCACCCAATTTGGAGATGAACAATTCAAAGGATTTGAATAACAGAATCACTCTTCTGACCAGCTCTTCAGATCCTTCCTCTCAGACAGCAAGAGAAAAGAGAGTTCTGGATGATGCAGTTTCTTTTCTAGTTCACAAAGCATTCATATCCTGGCTTTTCTTCACTTATCTTTTATCCTTCATAAAACACTTGTTGAACCTTCACATTTGATTGGTGGGAAAAAGCTAAATTGGAAGATAAGTCTTGATATGTGTCCACATTTCACCTCCAAATTTGACGGACTAATTCATCTACACATATAAGTTCACCAGACACTCCAGCCCTTCCTTGGCAGATAAGGTCTCCCCATCACTGAGCAGAAAACGGGCCCATTCAGTGAAATGAAGGCTGCGTGCAAGGCTGGAGCCAGGCCAGGGGGAGATGAGGGAGGCACACAAGGTGCGAAACTCAAGGAGGTCCTTATTCTTAGGTTTGTGAACGCGTCTGCTGCATAATCCTGACAGTGAAGGTCCCCTTAGATTTTGTGCCCCCAGGGCCTTGCTGGCCTCACAAGAGTCACGTCTCCGGCCAACCATGTCCATTCCTTTTTCTTAAGCTCGCTGGCCAGGTAAATCACTCCTCCCCTAGGGAGACTGAGTATGAGGACAAAGAGAGACCAGGGCGTGGTATTCTAGTGGATGTGTCTACATGTGGAAAGAGAGGAGGGGAAAGGACTCACTCCTTCAGAGGGGTGTTAGGAGTGAGTCACCAAGACCATACAACCAGCAGAGACAGGACTTCTGATTTCCCTTTCAAAAGAAGATATAGTGCAGCTTAGAGGAATTAAAATCACTAGAGGACTCTTAACCAGATCTTTATTAGTACTATTGTTATTGTTTTGCCTTCACAACACTTTTAGATGACTTGGAAATATATATATATTCATATACAGTTGATAAGGCCATGTAAAAATGAAAGCAGACAGTGACGTTATAGCCACTAGCCAAGGAGCACCTAGAGCCACCAGAAGCTGTAAGCAAAGGAGCACTCTTCTCTAGAGCCTGTGAAGAGATTAAGGCCCTGCCAATCAATACCTCGATTTTAGTTAGACTTCTCACCTCTAGAACTGTGAGAGAATAAATTTCTATTGTTTTAAGCCACCAAATTTATGGTAATTTGTTACAGAAGTCCTAGGAAACTAATACATAGGGCAGATATATGCTTTTTAAAGCTCTGTATTAGCTAACTATTATTCCAAAACCTAGTGGCTTAAAACAATAATATCTCAGCTGGTGCAGTAGCAGGCACGTGTACTCCCAGCCAGCTGGTGGACACCTTGAGCCAAGGGGTTTGAGGTTGTGGTGAGCAATGATCAAGCCTGTGAATAGCCACTGCATTCCAGTTTGGGAAACATAGGGAGACTGTTGTCTCTAAAACAAGACAAAACAAAACAACCCAGTGTCTTACATAGTTTCTGTAGTCCAGAAGTTTGGGAAGAACTTAGCTGGGTGGTTCTGGCTCAGGAGCTCTCATGAGGTTGCAATCAAGAAGTTGATGAGGGCTTCTCAAGACTTGACTGTGTGTTAGAAAATCTGCTTCCAAGATGGCTCATTCACAAGGCTGGCAAGTTAGTGCAGGGTGTTGGCAGGAAGCCTGAGTTCTTTGCCATGTGGACCTTTCCCTTGGACTGTGTGAGTGTTCTCATAACTTGGTGGCTGATTTCTGCCAAACGAGTGAGCCAAGAAAGAGCAAAGTGGAAACTGCAATATCTTTTATCCTCAGAAGTCACATGTTCTCAATTCCTCAGTATTCGACTCTTTGCACAGGTCATTCCTTTAGGTTGTAGGAAGGGGCTAGACAAAGGCAGGAATATTGGGAGGTGAGAACCATTGGCAGACAAAGGGGCTAGACAAAGGCAGGAATATTGGGAGGTGAGGTCCATCTTGGAGACTGGCTAGGACAAGTCTGAAAATTTTCAGAGTATTTCTGAAGCTAGAATATTTTCTGTACATTCACCTAAACAATTTATATCTGGAGCTGTCATATGAAACAATATAAAATACTCTTTGGAGTAAGAACCTGAATTAATACAAGTTATTTGAATTTTTTT
>NW_003852396.1:16809789-16838361 GCF_000181295.1 Otolemur garnettii
CCCAAGTAGCTGGGACCACAGGCACCCGCCACAGCACCCGGCTATTTTTTGGTTGCAGCCATCATTGTTGTTTGGCAGGCTGGGCTGGATTTGAACCCGCCACCTTAGGTGTATGTGGCTGGCACCTTAGCCACTTGAGCCACAGGCACCGAGCCAAGTTATTTGAATATTTAATTCTGTTTACTTTCATACTTTATATTGAACCATATGAAATGTGCTATTTTTGTGGGTACAAAAATCATTTAATAGCAGCAATCTTATAGTTGTTTTCGACCTACTAGTTGTAAAGGTGAGACTACGAGCTAAGACACCTTCAATAAATTTTTAAGAAGTTATAAAAATACTTTTCTTTCAAAACATTAGTTAACATAATTTTCAATGAGTCAAAATTAAGTATTTTTTAAACACTCTGGTTATTTAAAATATTACTAAAGTTTTCAGTTCATGAGCTGAAAGATGTGTGTGGCAGAAGTTCTGAGAGAGTAATGCATCAGTGTGACTTGATGAAAGCAATTTAACAGCCCTAGGACCAATTTTCTTCATCTCTAAATGAAAGAATTGGATTAGATGACATTGAAGCAGTCTTTCTGTGATAATTTTTTTTTTTTTTTTAAGATAGAGTCTTGCTCTGTTACTCAGGCTCGAGTGCAGTAGCACCAGTATAGCTCCCTGCAACCTCCAACTCCTAGTCTCAAGAGATCTCCCCACCCAGCCCTGTCAAATTGCGCCCAGCCTGTGCTAAAAATTGTTAACATGTCTTTATGTGCTGTGCATGAGCCACAGCCAGGGCCTTTCTGCAATTCACAGGAAGAAGAATTGCATATGTAACTGAGTTCTAGCAACATATCTTCAACCAAGTATGTTTATGTATAATCATATACTATTCATGGTTAGACTTGGGTCCCCAATGTTTATTTGTAGTCCAGAGAGTCTTCCTTCCTACTTTGTTCTCTCGAAAGCAGAGACTACCCTTCAGCAAGTCAATTCACTTAATTAGACGTGCTATATTTGACAACATGTTTTGGGTTCACATATTTTTTCTTATGCCAAGTACTGCATTTTTCATTTCCCACAAAACCAGGACAAACTGTACATCCCCTGCTGTGTCCAGGACAGATCTGGCTAAATGTCAACTATGTTAATTGGTATAGGGAAAACAGCAGCCCTATTTTTATCTGATTGAAAATCCCTACAAACATTCTACTTTAAACCAAAGCTATGTCAGTAAAACGTGATTTAATTATAATATAAAGTTTGGCAGCTGTGTCCCTCTCGCCTTTATTTTACCGTAGCATGCAGAAATGTTGCTGTTTCCTGGAATCTTCCAGTATCTAGAAGTTTAATCCTGCTCTTGGAGGTTTATAATTCAGCACTCAAAGCTTTCACTAGACTGCCAGTTGAAATCAAATATCTTTGTTTCAAAGTGATATGTTTAAACGAAAGATTTACTGAACAATCTATAGAACCTTATTTAAAAGATAGTGTGAAATATTTTATTCTACTGTTTAAAAGCCTACATTTTAAAAATTGCCCTAGAATGAGCAGATTATGTAATATAATTACTTTAGTTAATTGAGGTGTGGGAGGTGTAGGTGTAAAAGAGTAAAAGGTAATGAACTTTTGATAAATTTATATGAGCAATAACAAGGTACCAGAGAAAACTTAATTTTATCAGAGAGTGATTATATCTTTACCATTCCTTCAAAACTGTATCCTGCCTCTTCAATGTTGGAATTCCCCAAGCCTGTCTTTCACTTGCTACGAGATTAACTTCATACCCTCCATGACTTCACCGAGGATTTGTACACTCATATTCTTTGGGTTTATACCTCCAGCTTACTGAAAGCCAGGTTAAATATGCTTTGGTGTACTGGCTATCTCAAGAACAACTCAAATGCACTGTCTAGGACATCTAGTTTCTGTTCCTGCATGTAAGTAGCATAAAAGTCACCACTCCATCCTAACAAGCAAAAAGCTGAACAAACAGAAAAATCAACAGCAATTATTGAACTTGCCAAAAAAAAGCAAAGTCACAGGGCAAACCACTTCCCCCAAAGGCAGGCAGACAGATACAGGGAATCACAGTTCACCAAGCGGAAACCCAGAGTCAGCAACCTCTGCAGGAGTGAATGCTGGGATAGGAAAAGGTAAACTGCAATCACTGGAGGTGCAGTGTGGGTAAGCCAGAGAGTTAGAAACTCCAGGGGAACCCGTCGGGGGCCCCAACACTTTTATGAGTTTTTCCTCCTGGAACTCCGCTCCCTGGAGAAAAACCTCCTCATGCTTTTTGCGGGGAAAGGAGAAAGGGCACCTTTTTATCTTTTTTAAATGAGGACTTAGATAATGTAGAGGTGATTTAAAGAGTATTAGAGGATAAATACATATATAAATGATATGAAATCCTACCCTTAAAACTCCATATGTGTGTTTTTATTTGTTTATTATTTTATATTTTCAAGAGACAGGGTCTAACCATGTTGCCCAGACTGGATTTGAACTCCTGGCTCACGTGATCTTTAGCCTCTTGAGTAGCTGGACTACTCACATGCGCCACCGAGTTTGTCTCCATTTTTAAATAAACCAAAACACTCTGTTTTTAATAAGACCTGCTCTGGGGAGAACTATTTTATCAGAGTGAGGTGTTTTCCAACACCAACAACAAATTCTCCAATTCTCTGAACATCAACTGGATGTCTAACAATTCAATTCAATTCTAACACTGATAGGCTTAAGGGTTCTGTCCCACAAGACTGCCTCATTTAAGACAACAATCACAAGTCCTAGGCCACCCATACTTCTGACCATTTGCTCTAAATCTGAGGTGCCTATGACTCTCCTTAGGTGGAATAATTTGCTAAAATGGCTCACAGAACTCAGGAAGGCACTTTTCTTAAGTTTACTGGTTTATTATAAAGGACATGAACGATCCTTCGGAGGATGGAGAAGTACATTCTTCCAGACTGCACCCTAAGTCCTGAGCTCAGAAGTTTCAGTTCCTATGGAGTTAGGGTACACCCCCCTTCCAGCACATGGATGGATACACCAACTTAGAAGTTGTCTAAATTTTCTTGTTCAAAATTTTTATGGTGCTCAATCTCTACAACCTGATCCCCTTCCCAGGGAGTGGGGCTGAAAGTTCCAATCTTCTAATCATTTGGTCTTTTGAGTGACCAGCCCAACCTGAGGCCTTCTAAGGGTCCTACACTAAGTCACCTTATTAGCATAAATGTAGGTGTGACCGAAAGAGGTTCATTACAAATAACAAAAGAGACTCCCATCATTCAGGAAATTCCAAGGGTTTTAGGAGCATTGTGCCAGGAGACTAAGACCAAATATATTGTTATATTATACCACCAAAGCCTAACTTCTCGGGTTTTTATCAGACCTTAACCTATCTGGGGGAATGGGACAGCACAGGCTCGCAAAAACACTGTGATTTAATCATAGAACTACAGAATGCTTCACGTTTCCTCAAACCTTAACACCCTATCCATAAAAGTCCATTTATTGGATTTCTTTTATCCAGTTCATCATGTTAAGATTTTAACAGAATAGTAGTATACAAAGCACAAAGAAAAAAGAAAAGAAAAACACAGCTTGTAAAAACTGAACACTGTTGAGTCACCCCTGCATAGCTGTGGTGCGGCGTGTGAGTTGGACAGCCCGACCCACCTGATTTCTAATACTTGTAGCCCTGTTTCTTCAAGATGCCTGAAGACATGCACTGTGGAGAGGAGGAGGTGGAGACTCTTGCCTTTCAGGCAGAAATTGCCCAGCTCACGTCTCTCATCATCAATACTTTCTATTCCAACAAGGAAACCTTCCTTCGAGAGTTGATCTCTAATGCTTCTGATGCCTTGGACAAGATTCTTTATGAGAGCCTGACAGATCCTTCCAAGTTGGACAGTGGTAAAGAGTTAAAAATTGACATCATCCCCAACCCTCAGGAACAAACTCTGACCTTGGTGGACACAGGCATTGGCATGACCAAGGCTGATCTCATAAATAATTTGGGAACTATTGCAAAGTCTGGTACTAAAGCATTTATGGAGGCTCTTCAGGCTGGTGCAGATATCTCCATGACTGGGCGGTTTGGTGTTGGCTTTTATCCTGATTAACTAGTGTCAGAGAAGGTGGTCATGATCACAAAACACAACGAAGATGAACAGTGTGCCTGGGAATCTTCTGCTGGGGATTCCTTCACTGTTCGTGCTGATCATGGTGAGCCCATTGGCAGGAGCACCAACGTGAGCCTCCACCTGAAAGAAGACCAGACAGAGAACTCAGAGAAGAGGTGGGTCAAAAAAGTAGTGAAGAAGCATTCACAGTTCATAGGCTATCCCAACACCCTTTACTTGGAGAAGGAAAGCAGTGACGATGAGGCAGAAGAAGAGAAAGGTGAGAAAGAAGAGGAAGATAAAGATGATGAAGAGAAGACCAAGATCCAAGATGTGGGCTCAGATGAGGAGGATGACCGCTGTAAGGATAAGAAAAAGAAAACCAAAAAGATTAAGGAACAATACATTGATCTGGAAGAATTAAACAAAACCAAGCCCATTTGGACCAAAACCCCTGATGACATCACCCAGGAGGAGTATGGAGAATTCTTCAAGAGCCTCACCATGGTTGGGAAGACCCTTTGCAGTCAAGCACTTTCCTGTAGAAGGTCAGTCGGGCTTCAGGGCATTGCTTTTCATCCCTCATTGGGCTCCCTCTGACCTGTTTGAGAACAGAAAGAAAAAGAACAACATTAAACTCTATGTCTGTTGTTTGTTCATCACAGACAGCTGTGATGAGTTGATATCAGAGTATCTCAACTTTATCTGTGATTGACTCTGAGGATCTGCCCCTGGACATCTCCCGAGAAATGCTTCAGCAGAGCAAAATCCCAAAAGTGATTTGCAAAAACACTGTTAAAAAGTGCCTTTATTGGGTGGTGCCTGTGGCTCAAAGGAGTAAGGCACCGGCTCCATATGCTGGAGGTGGCAGGTTCAAACCCAGCCCTGGCCAAAAACTGCAAAAAAAAAAAAAAAAAAGTAGTGCCTTTGTTACACCTGAAGTGAGTGGAATAGAGAAACGCCAGCACACCGAGTCCAAATTAAGCCAAGTATTGACCAGCCAGGCTGAGAGCGGCCTCCTGCCTCAAAGTCTCTCGACCCCCTGGAAGCAGGGGTGGAAACCTTTTATAAGGGGCTTTCAGTAAGGGAGGGGAGTCCTTAATGCAAGTCAAATTTGACAAGAGCCATCACCTGATAAGGGGAGTCCTTCCAAGGGAAAGCTGGGGGTTTGCAGTTATTATTAAACTCTTTCAGCTGAGCTTTCTGTCTTAAAGTGAGAGTGTTGAAAGCCCTTAGCAAGATGGAGTTAGGGCATAATACCTTTAGTTCTTTTCTGAGTTGGCAGAAGAAAAGGAGAACTATAAGAAATTTTATGAGGCATTTTCTTTTTTTTTTTGCAGTTTTTGGCCAGGGCTGGGTTTGAACCCACCACATCTGGCATATGGGACCAGTGCCCTACTCCTTTGAGCCATAGGCACCACCCTATGAGGCATTTTCTAAAAATTTGAAGCTTGGAATACATGAGAACTCCACTAACCTGCAACATACCTCCCAAATCTGGAGATGACATGCCTTCTCTGTCAGAGTACGTCTCTCTCTGTTCTATGAAGGAAACACAGCCGTCCATCTATTACATCACTGGTGAGAGCAAAGAGCAGGTGGCCAAGCCGGCGTTTGTGGAGCGAGTGCGGAAGCAGGGCTTTGAGGTGGTATATATGATGAGCACTGCGTGTAGCAGGTCAAGGAGTTAGATGAGAAGAGCCTGGGCTCAGTTACCATGGAGGGCCTGAAGCTACCCAAGCATGAGGAAGACAAGAAGAAAATGGAAGAGACCAAAGCAAAGTTGGAGAACCCCTTGGATCAGAAGGTTGAGAAGGTGACAGTCTCCGGTAGGCTTGTGTCTTTAGCCTGCTGCATTGGGACCAGGAGCTACGGCTGGACGGCCAACGTGGAGCAGATCACAGGAGCCCAGGCACTTCCAGACAACTCCAGCTATATGATGGTCAAAAACACCTGGAGATGAACCTGACCACGTAACACACTCCTACCTCACGTCTAATCACCACGTGACTCCCCACCATGGAGACACTGCAGCAGAAGGCTGAGGTGGACAAAAGTGACAAGGCCGTCAAGGACCTGGTGGTGCTGCTATTTGAAACTGCACTGCTCTCCTTTGGCTTCTCCCTTCAGGATCCCCAAACTCCAGCTGCACTGATGAAGATGAAGTGACAGCAGAGGAACCCAGTGCTGCTGCTCCGAGGAGATCCCACCCCTTGAGAGTGATGAGGATGCATCTCACACGGAAGAAGTAGATGAGGAGTTTATACTTGGATACCTTTTGCCCTCTGAATCGTGTACCCATGGTCCCACAGCCTTGAGTGGTCCTGTCCCGCTTGGCTTCCTCTACTAATGTCTACTTTTTCTTTTCTTGCCTGTCCTTGTGTCTAAGGCAGGAAACATGGGTCTCGAGCCCTATTCCCTCCCTAGTTTGACCAAGGGGATTGGATGCTGCATATTGTTTTGTGTTTATTTTGTTTTGGAATTAAAGTATGCAGAATAAAGAAGATGTAGCTTTATAGAAAGAAAGAAAGGAGAGAGAGAGAGAAAGGAAGGAAGGAACGAATGAATGAATGGAACAAGCATCAGAACTAGAGTCAGATATGTTAAGGATTTTGGAATTATCAGGCTGGGAATTTAAATAACTATGAATAATATGCTAAGGGTTCTAATGTAAAAAATAGACAACCTTTAGGAACAGCATAGAAAATGTAAGCAGAGCGATGAAGATGGGAATTCTAAGGAAAAAATCAGAAAAAATGCTAGAGATCAAAACACCACACCAGAAATAAAGAATGCCTTTCAATGTGTACCTCCACAGGTTGAAGAGATTCTGAGTGTGAGGATATAACAGAGAAACTTCCCAAAGTAAAAGGCACAGAGAAAAAGTACCGAAAAACAAAAACTAGAACAAAACAGAACAGAATATCCAAGAACTGTGAGACAACAGGAGATTAATTCACGTGGTTACTAAGTAACACACTCCTGCCTCACATCTAATCACCGTGCGATTTTCTTGGTCCTTGTATCCAGTAACTCAGAATTGAAAACAAACAGCAAAGTAGAAGGGAAGCATGAGCAGAAAGTTTTATTTAGCAAACATACTCCCAAACAGACATGTTTTGGGTTTTTTTTTTTTTTTGTAGTTTTTGGCTGGGGCCGGGTTTGAACCCACCACCTCTGGTATATGGGGCCAGTGCCCTACTCCCTTGAGCCACAGGCACCACCCTCAAACAGACATGTTAGTGGGCTGTTAAAAGTGATTAATACTCCAAGAAGTTATTTAAGCAAACAACGGATAGTATAATCTGAAGGGGTCAGAGCAGGCACATGTCCAAGCAGAGAGTGGCCCTGGGGTCTCTTTGGGTTCCCATTTTCCTTCTTTCCCCCTACATTGTCATTTCTCCCACCAATGAGAATGTTATCCTCTCTGTCCATTGGCTGAGGGAATTTTTTTTTACTTGGTTTGTTCAGGCCTGGATGTGTCATGGCTTCCAAAGTCCAGTCACGGGGGTAATAATGTATGGATGATATAAGGAAGTCAGGGTTACTTGAGGACACTTGTGCCCTTCACTTGTTCAGGTGCCTCCAGAGGGCTTTTCTCAAACTGGAGTAAAGGAAGTGTTTTGTGATGGATACAATGGCAGCTCAACTGCAGCGTTTGTTATCATTGATCCCTTACCCAAATGCTGTTCCTGTCACCTGTGTTCCCTATTCTAATGTCCGGCCTCACATCTAATGAGAATATAAAAAGGAAAAGAAGGAGAGGAACTGAAGCAATATTTAAAGCAAGAATGACTGAGAATTTCTCCAGATTAATGGCAGACAGTAAATCACAGATCCAGGAAGCCCAGAGAACACCAAGCAAGATAAAGTTCCAAAAAACCCCACTAAACCTGAGGATATTGTATTCAAATTTCAGAAAAATTAAATTAAATTAAAAAAATCTTGAAAGAGGCCAAATGGAAAAGAATATCTTGCCCACAGAGAAATAAAGGTAACAGTCACATCTGACTTCACTTCAGAAATCCAGCAAGCAAGAATAGAGAAATATTTAAGTGTTGAAAGAAAAAGCTATCAACTTAGAATTCTGTCCCCTGGGAAATTATCCTTCAAAAGAGAAGATGAAATAAAGACTGTCTCAGACAAACAAAAATTGAGGGGATTTGTTGGCAGTAGACCTGCCTTGCAAGAAATGTTAAAATAAATTCTTCAGAGAAAAGGAAAATGATATCCGTTAGAAACTTAGATCTTTTGTTTTTCTGAGACAAACTCTAGCTCTGTTGCCCAGGCTAGAGTGGTATCATTATAGCTCATGGCAACCTCACATTCCTGGGTTCAAGGGATCCTCCTGCCTCAGCTTCCCAAGTAACTGTGACTACATGTACATACCACCACATTTGGCTAATTTTTCTATGTTTTGTAGAGACAGGGTCTCACTCTTGCTCAGGCTGGTCTCAAACTCGGGACCTCAAGTGATGCTCTTGCCTTGACCTTCCGAAGTGGTAGGATTACAGGTATGAGCCACTATGCCCAGCTGAAGCTTGGATCTACATAAAGTAAGGAAGAGATTCTGGAAATGAATAAGCTAAGGTAAAATAAAAATTTTTGTTTTTCTTGTTCTTAGTTTATCGAAGGCAACATTTTGTTCAAAATAGTAAAACAACGATGTATGTGATTATGCACGTATATGTGTATGTGTGTGTGTACGCTTATGTAGGCCTATGTATAAGTGAAATGAATGACAGCAATGATACAAGGGAGAGGAGGAAAGAATTAGAAATATTTTATTATTGTAAAGTACTAGTGTTACCTGTGAAGTTGTATAGTGTTATTTGAAAGCAGACTTGAACTAGTTGCAAACGTATATAGCAAACTCTAAGGCAACCACTTAAAAAAGTAAAAACAAAACAAGTATAACTGATATGCTAAAAAAGGAGAGGAAATGGAATCAGATAAAATTCTTTCTTTTTTTTTTGAGACAGTCTCACTATGTCATCCTTGGTAGAGTGCTGTGACATCATAGCTCACAGCAACCTCCAACTCTTGGGCTTCAGTGATTATTCTGCCTCAGCCTCCCAAATAGTTGGGAATACAGGCGCTCACCACAATGCCTGGCTATTTTTTTGATGGTGTTACAGTTGTCATTTTGTTTAGCTGGCCCGGGCCAGGTTTGAACCTGCCAGCCTTGATGGATGTAGCCGGCTCCGTAACCACTGTGCTATGGGTGCTGAGCCAGATAAAATTCTTAATTGAAACCACAAAGGCAGAAAAAAAGGTATGGAAGACAAAAATAGTAACAAAGTATAAGGGCAACAAATGCAACACAGAAACAAATACAGTAAACATTAATTCAACTATATCAGTAATCACTTTAAATATCTATGGTATAAGTGCACCAAGTAAAAAAATATATTGTTAGAGTGGATTCAAAAGCAAAATCTGACTGTATGCTATCTACAAGAACCTGCCCCCGGCTTTTTTTGAGACTGAGTCTCACTTTGTTGTCCTTGGTAGAGTGCTGTGGCGTCATAGCTCACAGCAACATCAAATTCTTGGGCTCAAGTGATTCTCTTGCCTCAGCTTCCCAAGTAACTGGGACTATAGACACCCACTACAATGCCCAGTTAATTTTAGAGAAAAAGTCTCGCTCTGGCTCAGGCTGGTCTTGAACCTGTGAGCTCTGGCAATCTACCCACCTTGGCCTCCCAGAGTGCTAAGATTATAGGCGTGAGCCACTGAGCCCAGCCAGAACCCCCCTTTATTATCATTATTGTTATGTAGTTTTTTAAATTTTCTTTAATAGTAGACCTGGAGTCCTGCTCTTGCCTAGGGTAGTCTCAAACTCTCCACCTCAAGTGATCTTCCAGTCGTCCATAGTGCTAGGATTACAGGTATGAGTCACCATGCCTGGCCAATAAGCCCACTTTAAATATAAATAAATGTTTTTGTATATTAAAAATAAAGATTTATTCCTAGATCTTCTTTCAACAAATACATACATAAATAAATAAAAGAATGGTGGAAAATATACCATCCTAACACTAATTAGAATCTAGGAGTAGCTATGTTAATTTCATGCAGAACAGAGTTCAGAGTAAGGGAAGTATCAGGAAAAAATAGGGGCAATACATGATGATAAGGGGTCAATACTCCAAGAAGACAACAATCCTAAATGTGTAAATGCCTAACAATAGAGTATCAAAATACGTAAGATTAAAAATTGATAAAACTGCAAAGAGTGAGAGATGAATGTAGCATTATAGTTGGAGACTTTAACACTCTTTATTAGAGACAGATAGATTCAGCAAGGTTGTTAGATATCAACCAGATATAATTGACATCTGTAGACTACATTATCCAACAACAACAGATTATATATCCTTCTCAAGCTCGTATGAAACATTCACCAAGGTAGACCACATTCTGGGTGATAAAATATACCTTAACAAGTTTCAAAGAATAGAAACTGTACAATGTCTACACTCAGAACATGATGAAACTAAATAAAAATCAGTAACAGAAAGGTAGCTGGAAAATCCCCCCAAAGTTGGCTATTAAACAGTACTCTACTGGATAACACATAGGTCAAAAGAAAAATCTCAAGAAAAATTTAAAAATATTTTGAATGAAAAGAAAAACCAACTTATCCAAATTGGTAGGATATCACAAAAGCAGTACTTAGAGGGAAATTATAGCTTTGAATGCATATGTCAGAATAGAAGACAGATTAATCAATAAATCTAAAATCAATAATCTAAGCTATTAGTTTACGAAATGAAAAAAAAAAGAAGGGCAAGTTAAATCCAATGTGAGCAGAAGAAAAGGATTAGGGCAGAAATCAATGAAATTGAATCATGAAAAGCAAAATCTGATTCTTTGAAAAGATAATAAAATCAACAAGTCTCTAGCCAGGCTAATGAGGAAAAAAAGGGAGAAGACACAAATTACTAATATCGGAGAGGAAAGAGACATAACTAGAGATCCCAAGGACATTAAAAGGAATAGGAAACATTATGAACGGCCCTATGCTCACAATTTAATAACCTATATGAAATGAACTAATTCCTTGAAAGACAAATCTGCCCAAACTCACATAATAAGTAGGCCATCTGAGTAGGTCTACATATATTTAAAAAATTATATGAACAATTAATAACCTTCCAAAACTGAAAGCACCAGGCCCAATTGGGTTCACTAGCAAATTATAATAAACATTTAAGGAAAAAAATTATACCGATTCTCTGTAACCTTTTTAAAAGATAAAAGGAGAGAAAATACTTCCTAATTCATTCTGTGAAGCCAGATTTATCCTAATATCAAGATATTGTAACCACAGATCAATATCCTTCATAAATATAGATGAAAAAAATCCTCAAAAATTATTAGTAAATCGAATCCAAGTATGTATAAGAAGAATTATTCACCATGAACAAGTGGGATATACTCCAGGTATGCAAGTCTGGGTTAGCATTTGAAAATCAATTAGTAAAATCTGTCACCTGCATTGCAATTTAGTAAGTTTCAATGGTGTATTGAGCTCTACATGGTAGTCATTTTGGCCTCTGTAAGTATTAGGGCTTCTGGTCCTTTTTGTTGGATGATGATTTGTAAATCATCCAGTTTAGCAATGGGTGTACTGCAGCAGCATTTAAGACTCTGAAGATCATATATCTGTTAACAGCAATGTCGACAGGCACTAAGACAAAAATTATTAGTGCTTGCAAGCCATTTCAAAGCCATGTTCCCAGATTTTCAAACTGATGATGAAGAGATATGCCGTAATTTATTTGGATCTTCTTCATGTAGTCAGGTGTCTTTTTCCTTTAATTCGGTTAGGGTTCATTCAATCCCAGTGTATGAAGAGCTAGTCCCATATCTGGTAATTGTCAAGGATACTGGTCTTGAGAATACCATGAGTAAAGGACAAAGGTGCTCATTAACAATCAAGGATCTTAATCCAGAAAAGGGGGGATAAAATAAATAGTCAAGAGCATAAAGATGCACAGCCAAGAGGATAAATATAAAAGAAGAATATGGCCATCAGTAGAGCCTTGTTCCAGTGGTCTCGTTCTAAGGATCTAGAGCTAGCTGTTTAGTCTCATAAGACATCTACCTCTGGATATGATGTAGACTCCTTTACATTCCTTTAAAAACTTCTCATGATCTGGTTGTATCTTTCGATCATCTCTCAAGCCTCTTTTCCTTCTTTCTTTCTCTGGCCACGCTGGCCTTCTTGCAGTGGTGCAAACAAGTTCATCTTCTGTCATTGTCCTCCTTATTCTCTTTATAATAAGTGATCTTCCCCACATTATTTGCATGGCTAATTTCAACATCCACTGAAGTCAAATGTTACCTTCTTAGAAAGTCTCTCCCTTATCCATCCAGTTTAAAGTCTTTTCTCGCTATCATTCTGGATTCTTTGACCCAGAATTCTTTTACCTGGCTTAATTTTTCTTCATAGCACTTTACTATTTGCATTTGTTTCATATTTATTTCTTCTTTGTTTTGTACCCCACTTAAAAATAACCACTATGAAGACAGGAAATTGCTGTTTCTTTCACTGACATCCTTTCAGTACCTAGAACACTCCGGCATGTATACATGCTGATTAAATGAATAAATAAATACGACACACTATGCACCAGCCATTTTACAGTTCTCAAATGGCTTAAATGTTTGCATGTCTGGCTCCCTCTGCTTAGAATAACTTTTCCCTGATCTCCTCATAATGTGTAATCATCCTTCAAGAATCAGTTTAAGTGTCTATGCCTCTGATACCGTCACTGATCCCACAAAGCAGAATTAGGTGTTATCACTGTTCCTATTAATACTTTAATGCAATATCTCTAAAACAGTCCTTAATACATCATGCTAATATTTTATCTAAAACATTTCCATGTCCTGAGAATTTGGCAGAGTGCTTTGCCCATAGTAAATTCTGAGTAAATGTTTGTTAACTAATCTTATTATTGAATGACAACCATGCTTTGAGCATTGTACTAGTTTTTTTGTGTGTGTACAGTATTTTAACCCTGACAGGCAATCCTTAAGATATGTACTACTATTCTGTATTATGTATGAGGAGATAACTGAAATAACTTGCCCAGAGTTTTGAATCTAAGTTCAAGCTGAGGTGTGTCTGACTCCAAATGCAGTATTTCTCCCATTGATTCAAATGAATTAATAAATCGTGTTCATTTTACTAATACCTATTGGTCAAATTCAATATTCTAATTTTAACATCAAGTTTAACTCTAATTTTTTTTTGTTCAGTGCTGCATGTTCTTTTTTTTGAAACAAAGCCTTGCTTTGTCCCTTGGGCTAGAGTGCCATGGCCTCAGCCTACCTCATAGCAACCTCAAAATTCTGGATTCACGCAATCCTCTGCCTCAGCCTCTCTAGTAGCTGGGACTATAGGAGCTACAGGGCCACCACCACGCCCAGCTAATTTTTCTATTTTTAGTAGAGACAGGGGTCTCTTTTTTGCTGAGGCTAAGTCTTGAACTTCTGGGTGGCGTCTGTGGCTCAGTGGGTAGGGCGCTAGCCCCATATACCAAGGGTGGCGGGTTCAAACCCAGCCCTGGCCAAACTGCAACAAAAAGATAACCCAATGTTGTGGTGGGTTCCTACAGTCCTAGCTACTCGGGAGGCTGAGGCAAGAGAATCACCAAAGCCCAGGAGTTGGAGGTTGCTGTGAACAGTGTGATGCCATGGCACTCTACCAAGGGTGATAAAGTGAGATTCTGTCTCTACAAAAAAAAAAAAAAAAAAAGAAGTTTTGAACTTCTGAGCTCAAGGGATCCTCCTGCCTTGGCCTCCCAGAATGCTAGGATTACAGGCGAGAGCTATTACATCTGGCCAATGTTGCATGTTGTAATACACTTTTACTTGATTCAGCCTCTTGGGTTACAGAGAAAAGTGGACTCCAGATATTTCAGCATCTTATGCATCCTGTTCTTATTCTGCTTTATAATTAGAATTTTTGATGATGATTCAGGGTCGAGATTTGGTTACTATTCCCTTCTAAGGGAAAGACTGTATTTAACAACTAGTCTACACATTATCTCTGAATGACTATAAAGGCCTAAATATATTGTAAGTCATATTGAAGTTATAAAATTAATATACCTGAAGGAGTGAATTACAGTTAGTGAGAAGCCTCATATTTGTGATAGAAGCTGGAGGTTATCCTGATCATGTCTTTGTCGCTGTGCTAGATAGAGCAGTTTACATTAAAGAGTCATTTGGAAATTTCATTATGAAAATTTTAGAAATACATGAAATAGTTTCATTAAGAATTCACACAGTGAGAGCCTTGGCTCTAAAGTTAGAAAGACCTGAGGTCTAATCCTATTTCCATCACTGAACTGCTGAGCAAACTCAAGCCTCAATTTCTTAATCTGTAAAATGGAACAAAAAGAAGTGTATTAGGCAGGACAGCTAATTACTGTGATAAACAGTATCGAAGTCACAGAAGCATAATTTAATGAAGCAAATAAAACCTAACACAGGTGTTCCCGGTCATGCAGCTTCTCTGGGCAGCAGTTCTCCAAGGATCCATTTGTAACTAAGCCCCGGCTTCTTCCATTTTGTGGTTTCCACCTTCTCTAAAGTCCATGTAGTCTTCCTTCAGTCGATAGGTGAGGAAAGAAAGAGAATGTGGAAGATGTGTAGAAGGTTTTGAGACTTTATGAACCAAGGCTTAAATGGCTTTCATTATTTTTGTCCACATTCTCAGGGACAGAAACCAGTCCCATGACCCGAGCTAATCGCAAAGGAAGCTGGGCACTGTGGTCTGCGTTCAGGGGGAAAAGCAGACAGTCTGGGGGACACAAAGCTGTCTCTGCCACTTAAGGTCATGAAGTTCTATTAGGGTGTAACTGAGATAATCCATATAATGTGCTTAGCACAGAGTAAGTAATCAACAACGTTACATGTTATTATTATCACAAGTATGTACGTCAGAAGCATGAATAAGTTTCCCACAGTTGTATGTACATGGGGCTATGCTCTGAGAAATGTGTTGTTAGGCGATTTTGTTATTATGTGAACATCATGGAACATTATGTATACTTACAAATTAGATGGTGTAGTCTGCTACACACCAGCCCATATGCAATAGCCTATTGCTCCTGGTCTAGAAACCTGCACTACATGTTACTATACTGAATGCTGTAGGAAATTGTAACATAGAAAAGGTACAGTAAAAATACAGTCTTATCATCTTAAGGGACCATCATTATATTGGCAGTTTGTTGACTGAAACATTATGTGGTGCATGACGACACTTTCTTGGAGATTCTAGCAAGATAAGCCAGCTACAAAGAAAGTCCTTACCTTTTCATAAGGTTATGTAAGATTACAACCTTTAACTGATTTGGCAGTATCAACAAGTGTAAAGGTAGAAGGTGAGGGAGGAAGGAGTTTCCAGGCGTTCATGTCAGCTTAGTTAACAGCATGTTAAAAATTTATAATTTAGGTAACACCAATTTCTAAGAACAGTGAGAATAGGGAACTGGTGAATTTGGGAATGTTTTGGTTGTTTGTTTTTTTGAAATGCAGTCTCACTCTGTTGCCCTGCGTAGAGTGCATCATAGCTCATTGTAACCTCAAACTCCTGGGCCCAAGTGATTCTCCTGCCTCAGCCTCCTGAGTAGCTGGGACTACAGGGCACTCACAACAATGCCCAGCTTGTTTTCTATTTTAAGTAGAGATGGGGTCTCACTATTTCTTAGGCTGGTCTCGAACTCCTAAGCTCAAGCAATCTTACCTGCCTTCCAGAGTGCTAGAATTATAGGTGTGAGCCACCATGCCTGGCTGGGAATGTTTTTTAGTGAAATAATAGTACTAAAAATTCGGGTCAATTTTCTCTTCTGTATTCCTTTTTTCTCTCATTTTCTTAACTTTTAAGACATATGAGACACTGGCAACATTTCTCTAGTGTAGCATACCTTTTCCTCTTCATTTTTTTCTCTGTTGCTTCTAAAAGACTTTAAGATGTCTGAGAACAAAGGCCACTTTTTTCTTGCATATTATTAAATCTTAGCATCTATAAAAGTTTACCACATAATATGTAGGCAAGAACTTTTTGTTGAATGGATCGAATGTATATTGGTGGTTGCTCCAAGCATTGGCTAAAGGGACTAGATAGACTGTTGGAAAGAGTATGAGTTTTTAGATCTTGCTTCTGCTACTTAGTATCTGTGAGATTCTGGGATGTTACTTCTAAGACTTGTTTATCTCCTTATATTAAACCAGCACACTAGTTTTTGGAATTTTTGTTATAAGAGTTAAATAAAAAACTTATGCAGTGTTCCTAGCATACAGAAGGCATTCAAAAAACCTGTTGGTCTTTTCTCCTACATTCCATGCCTCTCTATAACATATCTTTTAGTAGGGAGAGTCCAGTAAATACCATGTGCTATTCAAGTATTTTTGGTCTGTTCATTTGTAATCAAAGCAAATAGGGCTTTAAGCTGGTGATCAAAGTTGAGAATTGTTTAGTTCCCAAAGGACTGATGGGTTCACTGATAAACAGTATTCATGCCTAGAACTTATGTACCTGACACACAGTATGTATTCAATACATATTTTTCAAAAGAGTGAATTATTAACAAAGTATGGGATAAGGATGATGTTCCTGACAGATAATTAAGGAATGGGGGTGCTGTATGTGTGAAAACGTGAGCAGACTTTACCAAGTGAGAAGTTTGAAGAGACTGTGTGTCCAAATGGATGATTTCAAAATGTTTCCATTCATTCATTCAATCAGCACTCTACTGTGTGTGCATCAGCCACAATACTAGTATGTAGATATCTCTGCCCTCATTGTGTAATAAATCAATCACAAAATAATTAGATAATTAGGAGGCACAAGATGCTAGATGAGTAACAAAAGGAAACCAGCAACTACTTATTAAGGTATGAAACAGGCTGGACATGGTGGCTCACGCTTGTAATCCTAGCACTCTGGGAGGCCAAGACAGTGGATTGCTTGAGCTCTGGGGTTGGAAACCAGGCAGAGCAAGAGTGAGACCCCATCTCTACTAAAAATAGAAAACTCACCAGGTGTAGTGGTGCATCCCTTTAGTCCTAGCTATTAGGGAGGCTGAGGCAAGAGAATTGCTCAAGCCCAGGAGTTTGAGTTTGAGCCATGATGCCATGGCACTCTACCCAGGATGACAGAGTAAGACTCTGTCTCAAAAAAAAAAAAAGAAAAGAAAAAGGAAAATTTAGCTGGGAGTCATGGTAGGGGCCTGTAGTACCAGCTACTCAAGAGTTTGGAGCAGGAGGATGACTTGAGCCCAAGAGTTTGAGGCTGCTATGAGCTAGGCTGAGGCCATAGCATGTTAGCCTGGGGAAACAGAGGAAGACTCTGTCTCAAAAAAAAAAGTAGGGGGGTTGTGAAACAGCTTGATGTATCCAGGTGTGGCAAGTGTTATGACACTGGCTGAACTGTGTATAGAGGAATTGGAAAAAGGCTCAAAATTTGGTAGGGACCAGGTCACGAAAAGCCTTGTCATATTGAAAGTCCTGAATTTTATCCTTTAGAGGAATGATTGGAGGGGGGGAGCTACTGGAGGATTTTAATACATAGAAAAGACAATCACATTCTAGGTACAGAAAAATTTGGATTGCAGGGTTGGGATGTGAGAGGCAAAGAAATCAGTTAAAAAGTTACAAGTTATTTAAACAGTTGAGGTACTGAAGAAATCCTAAAGGCTGGATCTAAGGCAACAGAAATGGTGTTAAGAAAAGATGGGTTTGAGAAATCTAAGTAGATTAGGTTTGATGAAAGAAATAAGAGGGAAGCAGAGCTCGGAATGAATCACACGTTTTTGACAGGGGCTTCTGGGCAGGTGGTGAGGCCATTAATGGAAACAGGGAACAAAAGAGAGGATCGGTATGGATTAAAGATGTGGAATGGTGGGCAGAACAACAGAAGTTCAGTTTTTGCCATAGTGAGTTGCCATGTCTGGGATTTCAGGAGAAATACAGTAACACTTCCATAGTTGACCACCCTCCTACATTGACCACCTCCTTACATTGTATGACCTAATTTTCATAGACCAGGCATGAACCTCATGTACCTATCAGTATAGTAGGCCTAGTTCTTTATGTTGACCACATCTGCATGTTGACCAGACTGTTATAGTCCTTTGGGTGATCAACTTACAAAGGTTCTACTGTATTTCTTGACTAGACTAAGGAAACCAAAACACAGAGAAAACTTAAGCACATAAAATAAGGTAGGTCAATAATTTCTATCCTTAGAACAATTTCTTATCTTCTAAATTTCTCTATACCTTTCAGTTTACAGCTGTACATAAACCTTTACAATGATCACAGACTGTTTACATATTCGGAAACATTTAAAATGTACCCTCTAAAAAGAAGTACAGTGATATTTCTAACAGAAGCTAGTTTGTTAATAAGGTCAAATAGATAGGTATAGTGTGGCTCATTCCTGTAATCTCAGCACTTTGAGAGGCCATGGTGGGAGGATCACTCACTTAAGACCAGGATTTCTAGACCAGCCTGGGCAACACAGCAAAACCCCTATCTTGACCAAAAAAAAAAGAAAATTAGCCAAGTGGTGGCACTAGCCTATAGTACTAGCTACTCAGAAGGCTGAGGTGGGAGGATCCCTTGAGATCAGCACTCAAAGTTGTAGTAAGCTATGATTGGGCCATTGCACTCCAGCCTGGGTGACAAGTAATCATGTTCACAATTATTTATAAAAGTGATTTGAAAGAACCTCTCTCGTAAAAGTAACGGTGAAGTACTTTCCTAGAATGTCATTTATAGTAGTACATAAAAATGTTTCCTGCTGTGTGCTTAGGAATAACTTCTATGTTTTCTTTAAGGATAAAATACTTGATAGTTAGATCATGTTAGGGTTGACCTCAGATTGGGGATTACCAGTGCAGAGGCCCAGGCCAACCAGTAACTTATGCTGTGGAACCCATAGGACAGTGGTATTACGGCTGACAACATGTCTCGAGAATTGGATAATTCCTCTTCTAGATGGACATGGGTAGCAAAGTGGGCACCAAACCACAGATGGATTTCAGTGCACTGAAGAGTGTCAGAAGGGTTTTGTGAAATTTGACGCTGGCTTTACAAAGATGAAGTCTGCTGGTTTAAGAACTGTGTTCTTGGCAAAAACATGGAACTGCAGAATTTCACCAGCCATAGTGGGAGAAAGAAAGAGGGTGAGCAGGTTTGGGGGAAAGGGAATGAGACGAGACTACAAAATTCCTCATGTAATACATAAAATGTTAAGTATCTATCAGTTTTGTATCTTTTGAGATTCACCAGATTGAAGCACAGTATTTTGGATTTGGCTGGCAGATGGTGTACACAGATTCTGAGTATGTTAGCATTTCATGTGAAACTCATAAGATTACATGGTAACTTAACATTCATAGATTTTTAAACTTACCACTAACCCTGGGTTAAATGTAGGGCCCTAATAACATTTTAAACGGTTTTATTAGTAGATCTGGATCTCGTAGAACAGATTCTCAGACTACAGTAGTTCCTCCAAAATGCCCACAGGCATTGTCAATATCTTTCTGTAGAAATCTGGCTCACCCGGTAAAAGAGGCCAAGGGGAAGAAAGATTAAACCTGGGGAGATGGCAGGTAGTGATGTCTTCACTCTTTGAATGGGACTTCTCCATTTGCCACCCCCTCACTTCCTTGTATGGTCTGGACCTTTAATCACTACAGCAGTCCGCCTTGTAGGGTCAAGCTAATCCCTGTTGACATCATCCACTACTTCCCTTTTCAAATTCCAGTGAAGCTATGTGTTTCCTGTTCTATTTGACACCGAGAGAATGAATACTGGCTGGTTAGTAACTAAATTTAGACTGGCTGCAACGTGTCGAGTTTCGGGTAGAGATAAACAAAACCAGGTGACATTTCCAAGCCTCTCAAGGAAAGAAGGGGAAAAGGCCTTTCTGGGGAAAGTAAACAGGGAATGCTTCAGCACTTCTATAGTAGAGAAAGGCCTGCTGGCAAGTTCAGAAAACAGGCTCTTTTTCTTTAAGCCAAAAGGACAGCTTTGGGGAGCGTCTCCAAACACATTCTAGTTTGACTCTGCTAGGAAAGCTCAGCGAGCCAAAGCCCCGGCACCCTTTTTCTCAGGAAAGCAGTGCAAGCAGCGGTACCTCCTCTTTGTCAAGCTGCAGGTTTCAACCACAAACACAAGGACACCCAGGGGTGGGGGAGAGGGAGGAGAAACCTATCGCCCCGCCCCCAGCACGCCGCCTCGCCGCCCCGCCCCCGCCCCGCCCCTCCCCCTCTGTGACCCCTCCCCTCGCAGGCTGGGCCTCTGGCGACCTGTTGGCAGAGAGAGTCACGTGACGCGCTCGGCCGCGCACTCCCCCCGGGCGGGCCTCCTGTTGCGCCCGCCGGGCGGGTTCCATCACGTAACGCGCGGGCGCCGCCCCGCTCTTCCCTGGTCGAGCGAGGGAGGGAGGGCGGGCGTGGAAGAGGAAAGGGAAGGGAAAAGGGGCGGGAGAAGGGAGGAGGGGCGGTGCCCGAGTCACGTGACCCGGGGCAGCCCGGAAAGCTCCGAGGAGGAGCCTGGCGCCGCCATTTTCCTGCAGCTGCCTGTCCCTCTTGCCCTGCTGGGCTCCAGCTGACCAGGGAAGGGGTGGGCTGAGCCGAGGCGGGGGCAAGGGAGTGCCCGACGTCGTGTCCGACCCCGTGGGTGACACGAGCCGGTTCTCTCCGGGCTAGGTGGCAGCGCGCGGCCCTGAGCCCCGCCCCAGGCCGGCAGGCAGGGAAGGAGCCGGTGGGGGTAGGGGGTGCGGTGGGGGGTGGGGGTCCTCCGGCGCTTGGGGGTCCCGGTCCCCGCCGGCTGCCGAGCGGGAGGGGTGGCGGAGGAGCCGCAGAGATGTCCGGCCAGAGCCTGACGGACCGAATCACCGCCGCCCAGCACAGTGTCACCGGCTCCGCCGTATCCAAGACAGTATGCAAGGCCACGACCCACGAGATCATGGGGCCCAAGAAAAAGCACCTGGACTGTGAGTGAAGCCGTCCTCGGCCCCCACTCCCCGCCCATGCCAACCGCTTCCTTCGCTCATTTTTCCCTTTTCCCCCTTCAGCTGCCTCTTCCCTCCCTGCGTCTTACTGGCACGGCGGCTCTCTGCTCGTTGAGCTGTTCTTTTTGCTTCCATCACATCAGCCTTCATGGCCTCGGCGGCCCCTGTTCCCTAAAAATCTTTGACAAGCCACTCCCCTTCTGGTTCCTAGGGGACCCTCGCCTCGGCGCCCGGTGCGCCAGCGTACCCCCTCACACTGGACCAACTTGCCTCCCCACTTCGCCTCTCATTCTCCTACCCCTCTCTGCTGCAGCCTTCTGCTCTCCATCCCTCCCAGCCCGTGCCGCCTCGTTGCCCTCGCCTGAGCGTCTCCCGCTTGCTCCCAGTCTCTCGGCTCCATTGTTTCCCCTCTGGCCGCCTTCGGGTTTCTGTAAACGCCGGGTTCCTTGAACCCGGATCCCTCCTACTCTGTAACCCTCAGGGTTGCCTCCCTTGAAGTGATTCCCATTTCTTTTGCTCTGCACTAGCTTCTCCCTTCGCTTCCTGGCTTTCTCTTCCATCTTTCGTCTCTGAATTGGGTTACCGTTCTTTGCCTTCGTAGCGTCAATTAAGTTCCTTCGACTTATTTTAAGCCCCATACACAGTACCCTACTTTCCCCCAGATTACCTTCTTCGTGGGAGTGAATGTGAAGAAGGGATTCAGTTTCGTGTAGGGGAAGCCTTGTGGAAAGTTGGGATTTTTATTTTCCTCTAGAGGAATTTAGCCGTTGTATTATTGTCCATACTTTTGACTGGGGTGAGTTATGAATGTTCACCACCACCACCCTCCCTTTCAAATGGGAATATGGGGAAAGGTTTTGCTGATATTGGTATCCATTCCTGGGACTGTTAACCCTGGCGGTTTGAATTTAGAAGTTTTGAGTGTGAAGCGTAGACTGTTAGAATTCAAAATGGATTAATAAGTTTACCCACGCATAGCTTACAACGATGTTTAATGATGCTTGAGTTTGGATACGTTTTAATTTATGCGAAGTACCTATTTTCAGTTATATTTATTTTTCAAACTAAGTCTGAACTGAACATAGTAGACAGTTACCTTTTGAGGAACTAGTTTTTCTTATATGGCATAGTACTGCTGTATTCACTAACTTAGATATAATTAAGAGAGCTAACTCCTCTGAAGTTATTTTCAAACCTGGAAGCCACCTGTAATATCCTTCTTTTTCTTTGTGTTCCTTTACCTCAGGGTACAAAGCTCATTTGAACACTCAGTCTTTGAGTCAGTGGAGCTTTGACCTGAAACTTTTCAGGGAAAAGTACGGAAATAGTCAAAATAGTAAGTTCCTTGTTAAGTGACTACTGGGCACATTAGTCTGACTTTTAAATATACAGGAAAGTTACTTTCCTTTACTGTTTGAAGAAAGAGTGAGCATGCCCTGATAGGGAATTCACTGTCAGGAGGCCTGTTTTTCATTTCTCATTTGGACTTTGGCTGTAAGGTTTGCACGTATAAAAAAATTTACAAAATGTTAATTCTTCCAAGATACATTGCTCATGAAATGCTTTTAGAGCAAATTATTGCTATGGACAAACTCATTCATTGTGATGTATTCCTCTATCATTCCAAACTTGTGGAGAAGTTTAAAAATAAAATCATTAGTGCTTAGTTCTCAGAGGTGATATACTCCTGTAGGCAACTTTTTAACTATCAGTCCTGGCCTGTTTGGAGAATGGAGACTATATTTAAGTGGTGACACTTATGAACAGAAAATTCTTAAAACTGCATTGTGGAGCTGTAAATGCTTTTTTGATTATCTGATATGGGGAGTAGGCATTTCTGCTGTTTTCGAATGGATACTTGGTTTGCCCTACCAAATCTTATACTTTACCCTAATACTGTTAATTCTCTTTTTAGTGGTCTTTCTTTCTTTCTCTCTTTCCTCTTTCTTTGTTTTTGGATTTGAGGGTTAGAAGTGACAACTATTTTGCTTTTAAGTCTTTATAAAGATTGTGTCTTATTTCAGATGTAGTAGTGGTTCTTTGAACATATTGCCAAAAGGGTATGAAATAGCTTAGATAAGGTTAGAGGAGTAATATTTGCTTATATTTTATGAATGTTATTAGCCCTTTCTCTTGTAATAGCCGCTACTGCATATAGTAACTAGGATTAGGTTTGGAGAACATTTGTGGTTCTTTTTCTCTACAATCTCTATTTTTATAAGCTCCTAACTTTTTAAAGCTTAATATTGCTGGCAGTGTTTGACTTAAAAGGAAGTATGAAATGCCTCTATTTCTTTTCAATGAGGTTTTCAGAACACAGTGACACTATTTATCCTGTATTGTTTAAAATGCTCTTGTAACCAGTTCTTACTAATTAAATAAGTTTAAGTGAAGTCTGACCAATGAGTGGTTTACTTAAAAAACACCTTCTTCCACATGTTAAGACGCTTTAAGAAAATTGAAAAGGTTCTTGGTGTTGACATCATGAACTTAAGGCTTTAATATAGAGATCTGTCATTTCAAGTAATTTTTCTCCGTTTTAGGAATTTTTCCTTATAGCAGAAGTTTAGTTCTGTTGTACCTTTTAATGTTGTCAACTAATAACTACTTATGTGAACCCAAATAATTATATTTTTAAATGGCAGCATTTATGGTTGGTAGAGGTGGCTCATGCCTGTAATCCTAGCACTCTGGGAGGCCGAGGTGGGTGGATTGGCTGAGTTTATGAGTTCAGAGACCAACCAGAGAGAGACCTCCTTTCCCCCACAAAAAGAAAAAAAAATAGCTGGGTGTTGTGGCAGGTGATTGTAGTCCCAGCTACTTGGGAGGCTGAGGCAAGAGAATCACTTAAGCCCAAGAGTTTGAGGTTGCTGTGAGCTGTGATGCCACAGCACTCTACTGAAGGTGACAAAGTGAGACTCTGTCTCCAAAAAAAAAAAAACCCAAATGGCAACAACATTTAACAAAAACAGGCTTAAGACTCTTGTTTTTCCTATAGGTCTTAGAATGTGGAAGTGGTTTCTGTGTACTTCCTCACCAAAGTCTTTTCTTATTTGTTTATTTATTTTGAGATAGAATCTCACTTTGTCACTCTTGGCAGAGCGCTGTGGCATCACAGCTCACAGCAACCTCAGATTCTTGGGCTTAAGCGATTCTCTTGCCTCAGCCTCCCAAGCAGCTGGTACTACAGGTGCTCCTACAATGCCCGGCTGTTTTTTGGTTGTAGTTGTCATTGTTTGGCAGGCTGGGCTGTATTCAAACCCGCCAGCTCCGGTGTATATGACTGTCACCATAACCACTGAGCTACAGGCACTCAACCACCAGGTCTTTCCTTAATTAGGAAGTCATTATTATAATCCATGAATTATGGCTCAGTTCATACTACATTATGTACTTGTTGAAAAAAGACCTTTTTATTTTGCTTATACTGTAGATGTTAGTGGATGATAATGTTGACTAGTATCCCTAGTATGAAAAGAGTTGTTAAACTTTAACCATATTTGTAAAAATAAACATGATTTCCAGTTAATTTCAGGCCTTTAATCACCATAATTAAGGTAGAAGAATAGTAGCACTTACATTGGAAGAACTTCAGTTTTCCTGGCACTTACCATCTCATTTAATTCTCTCTCTCTGGTGATGGATGGGGCAATTTATATACATAAAAAGTAGCTTCTAATTACATTTAAAGAGGTTATAGAATGTTTAAAACATAATGACTGAAGTTTAGAAAAAACACTTTTTAACATCTGATCTCATAGCCTTTAATCTTACCCTGTTTTTGATATAAATTCTTAATTTTCTTTATATATATGTGTGTATATATATGTATACACACTTTTTTTTTTTTTTAAATAGAGTCTTGCTCTGTAGCCCCAGTGAGAGTGCAGTGATGTCCATTATAGCTCACTGCAACCTCAAAGTCTTGGGCTCAAGCCATCCTCTTACCTGAGCCTCCTGAGTAGCTGAGAAAACAGGCTTGCACCACACCTGGCTAATTTCTTCTTTTTTTGAGACATAGTTTCACTATGTTGCCCTCTGTAAAGTGTTGCGGCATCACAGATCATAGCAACCTCAAACTCTTGGGCTTAAGTGATTCTCTTGCCTCAACCTCCCAAGTAGTTGGGACTACAGGCACCCGCTGCAACACCCAGCTATTTTTTTTTTAAGAGTCTCACTTTATTGTCCTAGTAGAGTACTGTGGCGTCACAGCTCACAGCAACCTCTAGCTCTTGGGCTTAGGTGATCCTCTTGCCTCAGCCTCCTGAGTAGCTGGGACTAAAGGCGCTCACCACAATGCCCGGGTATTTTTTTTGTTGCAGTTTGGCCAGGGCCAGGTTTGAACCCACCACCCTTGGTATATTGGGCTGGTGTCTTACTCACTGAGCCACAGGTGCCGCCCTGCCCAGCTATTTTTGTTGTTGTTGTAGTTGTCACTGTTGTTTGGTAGGCCCGGGCTGGGTTTGAACCCACCACCCACAGTGTATGTGGCCGGCACCGAGCCAATTTTTTTCATTTTTTGTAAAGTTGGTGTCTTGCTCTAACCTCAAGTGATCCTCCTGGCTTGGCCTCTCTCAGTGCTAGGTGTACAGGAGGACATTACCTGGCTGGACATTTACTTTTTGATATGTTTCACTGAAGTGTTATATTTATGTTAATGGCTGTAATGTCTTAATTTTTTAATTTGTATTTTTCTAAGTTAATGTCTAGGAACACTTCGTTTCAGCCACAATTTGCATTATCTATTCTAAAACAAAATTATACTAAGCATCAAGTGTATCTCTTTTTAGTGGGTACAGCATAGGTATTTATCTGTTGTGAACCAAAGCTAGACTTTACTTAATTTTAATTGTGGAAAACAGATTCTGAAGAAGGAAGATTTGTGAATGTTTGCATATGTAGAAGGGTTAGTAGTTTGTATGACCATTGACAGTGTATAGGCTGGGCATGGTAGCTAGTGCCTGTAATCTCAGCACTGTGGGATGCTGAGGTGGGAGAATTTGCTTGAGGTCAGGAGTTTAGGATCAGCCCAGGCATATAGTGAGGCCCCATCCCTGCCAAAAATTTAAAAAAAAAAAAAAAGGAAAGAAAAAGAAAAAGTACATCAAATACTCAAGTGTCCCTGAATTTTGCTTTTTAAGCATGTATGTTGGTCTATAATATCTTAGTGAATGACATCTTAGGGGTGCTTAGTTTGCATATTGTCAAGATGGTATCTGGGAACCTGGATCTGATTTCTAAGACGACTCATGTAAAGAAAACAAAGTGAAAGATCTATCCCAGGAATTTTTTTTTTTTTTTTTTTTTTTTATAGAAATGAGGTAACTGGGACATTTTCCCCCCAAAAGATCTTGTTTTAAAAAGATAGTTATTTTGTAGTCAATGTGTAGGCTTTCTGCTCTTTCCCATAAGAATTAACTGTATGATTTATATTTTCATTTTTGATTATTTGATCTGTTTTGTTCCTTACTGCTTAGCCTTAATAGTTCTGAAATACAGAAAATAGTAAGGAAGTGATCAAAGTGGTACAGTAATAGTAAGATTTGATTACATATGTCAAATGCCTGATGTGGGTAGCTGAACCCCACAGATCTATTTTTTTCCTCCTATGTTTCTATATTTTAAAAGAGAAACTTTAAAGATCTTGACTTTCACTGATTTTTGTAACCATCTTTTTTGTAATTAGCAAATGAATTCTGAAATATCTTTTTTGTTTTTTGGAGACAGTCTCACTTTGTTACCCTTGGGCAATAGAGAGCTGTAGCATCATAGCTCACAGCAGCCTCAAACTCTTGGGCTCACATTCTCTTACCTCAGCCTCCTGAGTAGCTGGGACTACAGGCCTACCTCAACACCCGGCTATTTTTAGAGGTGGGGTCTTGGTCTTGCTCAGGCTAGCCTGGAACTCTTGAGCTTAGGCAGTCCACCTGCCTTGGCCTCCCAGAGTGCTAGGATTACAGGTGTGAGCCACTGCGCCTGGCCGCTGAAATATCTTTACAAAGTAATTATGCTTCACTGGAAGAGTTATTTGTTATTTTAAGGAATACTGTGTGGTGCTGGGCTCATACCTATAACCCTAGCCCTTTGGGAGGCCCTGGTGGGAGGATTGCTTAAGGGCAGGAGTTCAAGACCAATCTGGACAACATAGCAATCTCTTCTCTAAAAAGGAAATCTAAAAATTAGCTGAGTGTAGTGGTGTGTGCCTTTAGTCCCAGAGACTTGGGAGTATTATTTGAGCCCAGGAGGTAGAGGTTACAGTGATCTATGATCACTCCAGCCTGGGTGACACAGTGAGACTTTGTCTCAAAAAAAAAAAAAAAAAAAAAGAAGGAAATACTTGTAGTATTAGACTTTGGACCTGTATCTAGATAATTGTTAAAGTTGTCTTTGCATTTAAGTCAAACACTTCATATGAAGGTCTGTGGCTTTTTCTTTCATATGATTTGTGAAGCATTGTATGAAACACATTGATGTTTTAAAAATATACTCTTTGTTTAAAAATAATCTTTCAATCATGAGAATTACTTCAATTTAAAATTGTTCTTCTATCATTATTTAGAATATCTAATGTGAAAGTTAACTATAAGTATAGAAAGTCGCTTTTCTTCATTTCTAAAATGTTTAATTTCATGATTTCTCAAAATCAAAGAAGTAAGAAAAATAAACTTAAAGGCATTTTGGCAAGAGGTTAGAGCCCTACCAGGAAGAAGTAGCCCTAGACTTTCAAAGTAAAGGCTTAGTATTTGCTTTTCCTGTTCTTTTGGTGGCTAAAGTGGCATTTCCGTTACTTTGTGTTCTGTCTCAGTATGTTCTGAGTTAAACTGCTTTATACATTTCTCTAGAGAATAAAAATTTTGGATTTGATCCCTCAGAATTTTGTATGTTTATTGTGTATGGGGTTCTTTCTGTGGATAAATCATTCTAGGCAGTTAAATTTGACTTAATGATATTCCTTATAAACCTAAACCTTTATGTATTACAAACTGTGTTCAGAATTGCAATTTGCCAGATTATCAGAAAATCAAGGATTTCTCAATTTATATTCATATATAGGTAGTAGTTAGGTATGCTCTTTGTGCTTGTTGTATAGTTTGATTCTATGTTTCACAAATAATTTTTTATTATTTTGTTCAGGGTGCCGTATTAAAAGATTTTATATTTATTAACTTTTTTTTTTGAGACAGAATCTCATTTTGTCGCCCTTGGTAGAGTGCTGTGGCATCATAGCTCACAGCAACCTCAAACTCTTGGGCTCAAGTGATTATTTTGCCTCAGCTTCCTAAATAGCTGGGACTTAAGGCCCGGGCCACAACACCAGTTATTTTTATTTTATTTTATTTTATTTTAGAGACAGAGCCTCAAGCTGTCGCCCTGGGTAGAGAGCTGTGGCATTACAGCTTA
>NW_003852396.1:16838391-16840980 GCF_000181295.1 Otolemur garnettii
CCCAAATAGGTGGGACAACAGGCACCTGCCACAACGCCCGGCTCTTTTTTTGTTAGGAGGGCTACAATCCAGCTGTTTTTAGAGATGAAGTCTCTCGCTCTGGCTTAGGCTGGTCTCTAACCTGTGAGCTCAGGCAACTCACCTGCTTCAGCCCCAGCTAGGATTAGAGGCGTGAGCCCCCATGCTTGGGCTGTTAACTTTCTTTTAACAACTTTGTGACCAAGGTTCTTTATTTCCATTTTGCTGAATGAAATCTAAGGTGTAGTAAGAAGTGCAATGATTTGCTCAGTATCATACAGCCAGGAAGAAGGGCATTGGCATTTGCTATTAACTTGGTGTGACTTTTTGCATGATTTTTTTTTATTTCAGAAAATGAATAAACTATATTCTTTTATTTGTGGCAGTGAGTTTTTAAAAAATTAGGCTTTATTTTTTAGAGCAATTTTAGTTTCATAGCAAAATTGAATGGAAGTTACAGAGATTTCCTGTATGCCCTCTACCTTATACATGCATGGTCTCTGCTATTATCAACATCCCCCACTAAAGTGGTGCATTTGTTACAATTGATGAACCTACATTGACACTTTTTTGCCACCCAAAGTCCATAGTTTACATTAGGGTTTACTCCTAGTGTTATACATATAGATGGATTTTGACAAATATTTAAAAGCATCTATCTAACACTGTATCTTACAGAGTAGTTTCACTGCCCTAAGGCACCTCTGTGTTCTGCCTATTCATCCTCCTTCCCCAGAACCCCTGGCATCCAGTGATCTTTTTTTTTTTTTAACTGTCTCTGTGGTTTTATCTTTTCCAGAATGTAAGAGAGTTAGAATCATACAGTATGTAGCCATTTCAGATTGGCCTCTTTCACTTAGTAATATGCATTTAACTTTGTTTATGTTTTTTTCATAGCTTGATAGCTCATTTCTTTTTAACATTTCATTCTTTGAATGCATGATGGTTTATCTGTCCATTCAACTGCTGGAATTTGTCTTGGTTGTTCTGAAAGTCTCATCATATTTACCTCTGTAGATATCTGTGTGTGTGTTTTGTGTGGACTGTATGGCAAGAATATGTTTACTTTTGTAAGAGACCTCCAAACTCTTTTTCAAAGTGGCTGTATCATTTTCTGTTCCTAACAGATGAATGGTATTTTTTCACATCCTCACCAGCATTTGAGGTATTCTGTAGTAGTATCACCTTGTTGTTTTTGTGATGTGAAAGGCAAATTAAAAGATGTAATATCTTTTCATGTGCTTATTTGCTATCTGTGTATTGTCTTGTCTTATCTTGTCTGTCTGTCTTTCTTTCTTTCTTTCTTTTTTTTTTTTGACAGAGTCTCATTATGTTGCCCTTGGTAGAGTGTCCTGCCATCACAGCTCATAGCAACCTCAAACTTTTGGGCTTAGGCAATTCTCATGCCCCAGCCTCCCAAGTAGCTGGGACTACAGGTGCCAGCCACAGCGCCCAACTATTTTTTGGTTGCAGTTGTCATTGTTGTTTATGAGGCCTGGGCGGAGCTCGAACCCACCAGCCTAGGTGTATGTGGCCAGTGCCCTACTCGTTGAGCTACAGGCGCCAAGCCTCTGTGTATTTTCTTTAGTGAGGTGACTGTTAAGGTCTTTGGCTTGTACTAAAAGTCAAGTTCTTTGTTTCCTTGTTGAGTTTTAATAGTTCTTTGTATATTTTGGATAACAATCCTTTATTAAATGTTATCTTTGGCAAATATTTTCTCCCAGTCTGACTTGTTTTTCAGTCTCTTTATAGTGGCTTTTTCAGAGCAGAAAAGTTTAATTTTAATGAAGTACAGCTTATCAATTCTTTAATAGGTCATGCTTTCAGTAATATATCTAAAAAGTCATCAACAAACCCAAGGTCATCTAAATTTTCTTCTGTGTTAAACTCAGGGAGCTTTTGCATTTTATAGTTTGTCTGTCTGGAATCCATTTTGTCTGCTCCCTGTTGAGTTAACTTTTGTGAAGGGTACAAGGTCTGTGTCTGGATTTAGTTGGCATGTGACTACCCAGTTATTCCAGTACCATTTGTTAAACATTATCTTTGCTCCATTGTTGTTGCTTTTTGCTCCTTTGTTGGTAGTGGTTGTTAAAGTGTGGTCCAGAGACTCCTGGAGGTTTTTAAAACACTCTCAGCAAATTTGTGAGGTCAGATATTTGTGTGCTGAGACATTACTTGCCTTTTCCACTGTCAATCTTTAATCAGTGTATAGTGGAGTTTTCCGGAGGCTATGTGATGTGTGATTTTTTTTTTTTTGCAATGTGTGTGACATTGCAACAGATTAAATATATTAGTGGATAGTAAGAATTCAATTGTTTCCTGTTAAGCTACATAGTAAAGAGTTTTGTAAAAATATGCAACAATGCTGTTCTTGTGATTTTGGGAAGGAAAATACAGTTATTTTTCATGAAACATGTAAACATATAACAGGTTCTGTTACTTTAAAATGATAAAAATAAAATGAATTAATAGTTTAAATTTCTCAGTTTTAATTTCTTAGGTTCTGCGTGTGTAGGTTTTTTTTTTTTTTTTGCAGTTTTTGGCCAGGGCTGGATTTGAACCCACCACCTC
>NW_003852396.1:16841000-16871075 GCF_000181295.1 Otolemur garnettii
TTTTTTTTTTTTTTTTTAACAATCTTGCTCTGTTGCCCTGGCTAATGGTATCATCATAGTTCACTGCAACCTCAAACTCCTGGGCTCAAGTGGCCCTCCTGCCTCAGCCTCCGGAGTAGCTGGGACTACCAGTGCAAACCACCATGCCCAGCTAATCTTTTCTATTTTTGGTAGAGACAGGGTCTTACTTTTTGATCAGGTCAAGAACTCTTGACCTGGCTTGATGCCTGTAGCTCAGCGGCTTGGGTGCCAGCCACATCCACTGGTGCTGGCAGGTTTGAACCCAGCCTGGGCCTGGCAAACAACAATGACAACTATAACCAAAAAAAAAAAAATAGCCAGGCATTGTGGTGGACGCCTGTAGTCCCAGCTGCTTGGGATGGTGAGGCAAGAGAATCACTTAAGCCCAAGAATTTGAGGTTGCTTTGAGCTGTGACACCATGGCAGTCTACCGAGGGTGACATAGTGAGACTCTGTCTCAAAAAAAGAACTCATGACCTCAAAGAGGCTGCCTCAGCCTCCCAGAGTGCTATGATTACAGGTGTCAGCCATTGCATCCACTGCCAGAAAATCCACGTAAAACCTCTTTGGGGACCTCAATTTTTAAAAGTGTAAATGTTCTGATACTAAAAAATGGACCTCTAGAGGAAGCGTGTGTGTTAGAGAGGACAGAGGGGTACTCTCTGAGAAACTAGATTTAAGAGATCACTTAAACTCTCAAAGTAATTTTAGATTTGTTTTGTTAGGTAACGATGACCCAAACTCTTAGAAGACTTCAAGTACAAGATGTGACATAATCATTTATGTCATACTCTTAAGTAGATTGGAAGGAATGTGCCAGTTGACTTGGAAAGGAAGCTACTTGGGGCAAATTATTATTACATCTTAATAGTAATTATCTAAAAATTTTTTCCCTGAAGGTCTTTAGTGAAGTTAGTCATTATCTGTTTGCTTTGCGTTTTCATGTCACATGAAAGCCAGGCAGATTAGGTACCAATTGTGCCAAACTAAGGTTCTTGACTACTAAACTGTAAGCCTGTGCATGAACCATTTCCTTGGACATAAAATGTCTTCCATGTCCATATGTCGGCTCCCCCTTCTCTTCAAACTCCTTGCTTTTATTGACACTCACACTTAACGTAACCTCTTTAATAAAAACGTTACTGAATAGTTTCCCCTGGTCCTGCCAATTCAATATTATTATCACCATTTATAAACTTTCTAATTTTCTTAAACTGTAATTACCATTGTGGTTTTATATACATTTTGTGTTTATGTGTATTTTCACTCTAGAATAGGAACCGTTCTTTTCCAGTTTTTTTCTGTATCTCTTATCAGAGTACCTACTCAACAATCCTGTGAGTGTTCGGTTAATATTGGTTATATACATAATCTCCCTTCATAGCTTAGATTATTTAATATATAATTTATGGTCACCATATAGAAATTTATTTCAGTAGACATTAAAGAATATTTTCTTATGGTGACATTGCAAGTGTCTGGTTACAATTCACATATAAAGTTAGTGAGTAACCTTGGTAAGAACATATATTAAGAGGTTGTTTAGGTACCAGCAAGTGTTTTCCAAACATTGTTACAGCAAAATTTTTGTTCATAGTTGTTCAATTTGAACATTATTAAAATGCTTATTTTTTGAGGACTTTTTTTTTTTTTTTTTGAGACAGAGTCTCATTTTGTCACCCTCAGTAGAGTGCTGGGACGTCATATAGCTCATAGCAACCTCAAACTCTTGGCCTTAAGCGATTCTCTTGCCTCAGCCTTCTAAATAGCTAGGACTACAGGTGCCCACAATGTCTGGCTATTTTTTTAGAGATGAGGTCTCACTCTGGCTCAAGTTGGTCTCTGAACTCATGAGGTCAGGCAATCTACTCGCCAGGGCCTCCCAGAATGCTAGGATTACAGGCTTGAGCCACCATGTGCCCAACCTTGAGGACATGTTTTTGAGATTAGGATTGTAATTTTTAAGAATTAAACAGGGAACCAGAAGTAGATTGGAAATGTTTATCAGAGTTGCTTCCTCGTTACTTTGGGAGGTACCTAACCTATCATGTTGGAATCTGTGGAAGATTCCCCTAGAGTAAAACTGTAGGACAGACTCACTTTTGATGTAAGAATTAAAATAACACTTAAGAGGTAATATCAAAATGTAAAGAAAAGGAAGCCTCATGAGATAGGAGGCCAGGGTTCGGGTGGCAGTAGTGATGGTGGTAAAAGTAGGATCATAAATTTATTCTAGGGGCCAGTGGGAATTGCTGAAAGTTTTCTCTGAACCCTTGGCATTCCAGCGTGGTTTTTTTTAATGGTGCTGGTATTTATAGCCATTGACTTAGCAATGGAAAGCATCCCAGGGGCTCAAATTTTACTCAAGGGGTAATTATTTCAAATAATGATTGAGGAAGCTAGGCATACTTTCCAAAAGTTCTTTCCTCACTAAAGATCCGCAGGTATATTCTAACAAGTGACTTTGCAGGATATACTTAATTGCTATTTAAATAATGTTTCTGCTGATTATAGGTCTCATGAAAACAAGATCATGTGTGTGGAGGTGTGTTTAAAATTTTGTGTGCTGGTACTGATGATAGAGTTAGCTATTTTGTGGATGCTTAAGAAATATAAATATCATATTAATATTTTAAATACATCTAATATGGAAAGATCTCAATGTAATTTAAATATACACCAAAAAGTAAATAATGGGTAATATTCATGCTGGAGAAGATTGGCAAGACTTTTTGATATGCTTTAGTTATTTGCAGAAATTTCATTTATGTATTATACTGAATAATTTGAAATAATAGCAGGTAACTAATAGGAAAAGGGGATTGTGTGGCAAGGTGATTTTATACACACACACACACACACACACACATATATTTCCTCAGTATCCATGGGGGATTGGTTCTAGAATGTCCTGTAGGATACCAAAATCTGTAGATGCCCAAGTCCTTGATACAAAATTGTATTAGTATTTGCATATATCTGGCCTATGCACATTGTTCTGTATACTTAAGTCATATCTAGATTGTTTACATTACCTATTATAATATAAATGCTGTGTAAACAGTTGTCATACGGTGTCCATTAAGTCCATGTGGGATTTAAATTGCTCATGGACTTTCTGGACACCATGTACTGTATTGTTTGGGAATAAAGACAAGAAATAAACATATAGTAAGATAGACCTCCGCCCCCACCCCCGGCATTTTCAGTGCATGGTTACTTGAATCCATAAGGCAGAACAAATGGATATGGAGGGCTGGCTACACACACACACACATATACACCACATACACACATTTTGTTGGTGTTGTAATTTTTATTATTTTTGAGACAGAGTCTCATTATGTCACCCTTGGTAGAGTACTGTGGCGTCACAGCTCACAGCAACCTCAAACTCATGGGCTGAAGCAATTCTCTTGTCTCAGCCTCCCAAGTAGCTGGGACTACAGGTGCCCACCACAATGCCCGGCTGTTTTTTTGTTGTAGTTGTCATTGTTGTTAAGCAAGTCTGGGCCAGGTTTGAACCCGCCGGCCCTCTAACCATGAGCATGAGCTACAGGTGCTGAGCTGAGCTTATCATTTTGTAAGACTATTTTTCTTGGGAGTGGAAGACCTGAGTGGAAGAATAAAGGATACATATAAATAGTGATTTGCAGATGGACAAGCAAGTTCCTTTTAAGTAAGCACAAGCAGTGCCATGAAGGCAAGAAAGAGCTTTGTTGGGGTGTTTGGGAGTAGACTTTGAGTAGTTCTTTATGGTGGAAGGCAAAATGCTATTGGGAACATGGGGAGATAAGACTGGAGAGGGAGCCCTTAAAAGTAGTTACTTTGGTAGACTCTGGTCTCTTCATGCTCCTTCCCCCAAATCTTCATTTTAGAGTCATCTTTTAGATGCCAGTGCCATGAAAAGGGGAAATTACTTTTTCTTTTTCCTGTGTATTTGTAGTAGGGCTGTTCAGAGTGATAGAAAAGAAGGAATACACAGTTCTGTTGCTAGATGTGCAGAGGAGCTAAATCTGCCTTAGCACCCCGAATTGGACCTCTGAATATTGTTATACATAGTGCTTTGGGTTTCTAAATGCGCATACTGTGATCTGATGGCTTTTGTGGGCTTGTTTGGAAATTGAGATTTTTTTGAGTTCCAAGTTTATAAACTGCAAAACAGACTGTTTTTATTGTCATCAAAAGGTTTGTTAAACCAATTTAAAGTCAATAAGAATCTTGGTGGCCTGATTGACTTACATGATTTAACTATGTGACATCTTTTTGTCTGCAAGGTCTACATTAATTATTAGTCATTATTATGTTTTTTAAAGCTGGATCTCTACCAAACAAGACTTTGTTAGTCTTTTGGAAATTAATATACACATTGAATTGTGTTAAAAGAAAAACTTTAGAGAAGTTAAATTTAGCAGAGTTTATTTGAGCTAAGCAGCAATTAATGAATTGGGCACCATCTGAACCAGTAAAAGTTTAGAGAGCTCTACTCAGCATTGTGAGCACATAGTATTTATAAATAGAAAAAAGTAACTTATCAAAATAGCTTGATTAGTTACAACTCTGTGTTTGCCTTAGTTGGAAATGTCTGAGCAGTTTGCAACCTGTGATTAGTTGCACAGGTTGGCTGCTATAATTGCGGAGACTCAGCTACTAGTAACAAGCCTATACTCCTAAGTTAGGTTGCAGTTTGCTACTTACAGAGGCAGCTTTTGGCCAAATGTAATTTAACACTGTCTACTATGTATCTAAGTTGTGCTGAGATAATTGAGAAATCTAAAAATGAAATTGCTAATCATGTCTTCAGTCTAGTAGGGGAGGTGCACTATACAGATAGTTATATTGCCAGAGATAAATACAGAACAAATGACATTAAAAACCAGAGGTGAGACATACGGCTTTTGATAAGGGGAGAACTAGAACTTAAATACTAAGTAGTTAGGAGCAAAAGGCATTTTAGGTGGAGGAGAGCATGAGCAAACATTTGTAGGCAGGAAGGCTTGAATTGTGTTTGGAGAACAAAGGAATCTGTAAATGGAGTGCTTTGGGGCTTTGAGAGGAACAGGTTGGGTGTAGATAAGTACAGTGGAGTGATTGTCTGAGGCTAGATTCTAGAGATATTATGACTTTTAATCATACGGCCTTTACATATAGCTTATTGCCAGGTAGCTTTTGGCTACTTTGAGTATGTTGGATCATAGCCAATTTTTCCAAATTACCCCCTATTTTTATTTTCTGTTGCCATTGTGAAAATAGGGAAGGCAAGGAGTTTTGCTGATCTTGAAATTGAGGATGAGATCTTGTTGCTTCAGATGTTTTGTATATTAACTTTATTATAGACTGAGGCCAGGCATGGTGGCTATTGCCTATAATCCTAGCACTGCAGGAGGCCAAGGCAGGTGGATTGCTTGAGCTCAGGAGTTGGAGACCACCCTGAGTAAGAGTTAAGAACCCCTCTCTACTAAAATTGAAAATTAGCTGGGTATTGTGGTGATGCCTATAGTCCTAGCTACTTGGGAAGCTGAAGCATGAGGATCGTTTGAGCCCAAGAGGTTGCTATGAGCTGTGATTACACCAGGTCACTCAACCTCAGGGTGACAGAGTGAGACTCTGTCTCAAAAACAAAACAAAAAACTTTCTTATAGACTGAATAGTGGTAACAATTACTGAGTTTTGGGGGACCTTTAAATCTCTGGATGGCACAGGAATCACTGAAAAGTTTTCTCCACAGTGTATAAAATCAGTTTAGTCAGGCCCTAAATGAGAACAGCTTATCTTTAAAGAATCCTTTCTATGTCTTGAGCAATTGACATGTATTGTTAACACAATTAGTACTTATAAAAACTTATTTATTAGCTCTGTTTTACCAGTAATAGGAGATAGAGAATAAATCTAACATTTAGATGACAGTGAAGAATTTTGCCTGGATATCAGGTAATCTGGGGGTATCTCAAAGCTCATAGAAAACTTTCATAAATGGGATATAGTTAGGAGAGAATTTTTTCGAGAAATACAACTTCTATAAATACTCATAGTTTTAATAGTTTTTTGTAAAAGCCAGGTCTTGTTTTTGCTCAGGGCGGTCTCAACACAAAATGCCAGGGCCTATCAAATGGGAATCCAAAGAGGATGGAGGCTACCCCAATGGCACCTCAGCCAGTGCTTCAAATGGAAGGGCAGACCCTTCCCAAATGGTGGCCTACAGCCCCTCATTTCCTGGTAACCACAAATGATCTTAATCTAAACCAGGTTTCCCTAGTTCTGCTATACCTTTGACTTCCACCCCAGATGGTACCTGGTGTGCCCCATTCAAACAAAATGCCCTGACACAGAGCAGTAAGGTCTCAAAACCTCACAGTTGGGTTAAATGAAAGGACCTGACATCTGAACCATTTCCAAATTTGTTTCCTTCTCTTTAACTCAGTTCACGTTGTGGGGAGCTATGTCTACTTGGTCAGCTTTGGGGAGGCAGAGATGGGTTTCCCGGGTTGCTAAAACATGCCCTGGCAGCTCCTTGAACCATCCTATATTCTCTCACCTTGAATTTAAAAAAGCCACTCCTTCTAGTGTAGACCTGAGCTGTTGGAGCTACTTTAGCAGGGAGCTATTCCCTGGGAGGCCCTTTACTAGTCCACCTTGGGAACACCAACATCTGTTACTGAAATCTCAGCACTTGTTCTTGAGGCCACATCAGTAAAAAAAGGAACAAGTGGTTTTTGAGAAGGAAAAGGACATTTATTACTTTGTCAGCAAAGGAGAAAAAATGGGAGGCTATTTGTTTCAAAATACCAATCTTTTTTCATCTCTGGCTGATCTTGAACTCCTGGCCTCAGCCTCCCAAAGTGCTAGGATTACAGGTGTGAGCCACAGTCCCTGGTCAAAATCAGCTGTTTAATGACTCAGAAGTTAAGGTTTAGCAGTCAGTCAGTATTTTTCTTTTCTCAGCATTAGCTTTTGTAACTTTTCTTCATTGAACTATGTAATTGTGTGTTACTAGGTTTGAAATTTGTGTTGTACATTAAATTGACATTTTAAACTCTGTACGAATCCTCATTTGCTTTCATTCTTCATGTTGTTTTGCAAAATATTGTTTGTGTGACCTAGCTAGAGTGGATAGAGGGATTATCTTTAGATGATTTCTGTACCTCATGCTAGAAACACTGCATGACACAGCTGAGTGGCAATAAAGAAAAACCATAGATTCTGACTTAAAAATTAATTGGAGAGTTGTAACTGGTAGCTGAGTTGGAAAGCTATTTATAGAGCAGCTCAGGAGGCTGAGAGAGACTTGACTGCCTGCCTAAAGGTGATGCACAAAAAGAGAAATACGTCTATCAGGAAGGAGATGGGAAACATTTTAAGTGACGCTGAAGCGGCTTCCTATCTTCTGACTTATAGACTTGACCTAGAATTGATTTTTCTTTGACTTTCTTTATCAGAGTTAGTTTTTCTAACTTTGTGACTAACCGATGTGTGGTGACTTATTGAAGCCCCTTTAACATGGTCTACTCCTCTTGCTATAGCTTAGAATCGGAAATGCTGACATGGCTAGGGCAAAAGATGACTGGACAGCTGCTGTGTGTGTTCTTGCTACGTAAAATCACATGAGACGTGTTGACCTAAACTCTAAGGAGTTAACTTAGTTTGTTCTGTGACATTCTTGCTTATAAATTAAGGCTTGTGATTTTGAATCATTTGGAGATAAGGAATTCTAGCACTTTTCTTTCACTTTCCTTTTAGTGTGCCCATTATGCCCCAGAATGCCTAATACTTTTGAAACTGGTTGGGTTGAGTAGCATGGTGTCTTCCTTATATTCTGTGAACTTTAAGTTCATTGTATCCACAATGATGAAAATGATGCTGCCAGTGAGAAGTATTTACTAAACCAGACCAGTATTTACAGTATTTACTGTACATGCTAGGAATTAGATTTGAGAGAACTAAACATTGGATTTGTGAGAATGTGTGGATTTTCAGAGAATAATCAGAGAAAGCAATGACAACACTTGTACCACTTGAATGGAGAGAGAGGGAAAGAGAGTGAGATACATATGTGTGCGTGTGTATGTGTTTGTCTCCCCATCCCTCACCCTAGTGCAGAGACTGTTTTAGGGAGTGAGGTGTGTGTGTGTATATCTATCTTCATCTATCACTCTAGTGCAAAGACTGTTTTAAGTATTGAGTTTAAACACAACCACTACTTTGTGTTTCTTGAGTAAGGCAAGTATTTAAATCTTTTCAGTGAGAGATAAGGAAGCATTCCTTGCTTTGTCACTAGGGTAAGATATGAAATAACTTACAATGTATAAAGAAATTTGTGCATTGTAAAGATTTTGCCACTTAAGATTGAGCACAGGTAACTATGGTAACACTTTGCAGTTATTTTGGTCCTGTTTCAATGCTGTAAAGGAAATACCTGAAGCTGGGTAGTTTATAAAGAAAAGAGATTTATTCAGCTCACAGTTCTGTGACTGTACAGGAAGCATTGTCTAAGAATCTGCTTTTGGTGAGGAAGGTCTTAGTATGTGCTTCAGGGAGCTTCCAACCAAGGCAGAAGGTAAGGAGGGAGAGAGAGAAGCCATAATCTATGTTAAGTGTTAAATTTATTATTTCTAAATTCTTTAGCAGCAGAGGTCTGTTTATCAAAATTTTTGTATTGAGAGATACTTAAAATCTGTATGAAAACAAGTTCATATTTAACAAATATGAACTTATAGTGTACAAAATAAGTTGGGATCATGTCTTTTTTTGTTTTCTAATTGCTTCTGTAGAGTATCTGTTTGACTTTTTATAGAAGAGGTAATTTGCTGTTTTTTTAATTAAAAAAAAATGAAGTCCTTAGATTTCTGCTGTAATATACATAGATTGACAGCCTTTAAACTTACAGTGAATCACATAATAATGGTTTTATTTCAGTTTTGCAATTTAAATAAAGCATACCAAATTCTTTATATTTGTGTATAGATAACAAAGTTTTTGTCAGCTCAGCAAACTATCTTTAAAGTTTGGATTTTTAGGTTCAAACAGATTTTTTTTCTTTAATTAGTGTTATTGAAGTATAACTTACATAGAATTTTTAAGTAAAAAAAAATAACATCTTCACTTGAACTTTGTCAGCTTTTAAAGCAGACTTTTATCTTAGAAGATATTTTATAATGCCTCTTAAGAAAGGCATTTGTCAAGGAATGAAATTACCAGTTTTTTGTGATGCTAAGAAATAGGTGAATGTGGGCTACGTGGTTTTGTTATTTTTTTGTTGTTTGTTTTTTAAGATGGGATCTTGTTATGTTTCCTAGGCTATAGTGCAGTGGCTATTCACAAGCTCAATCACAGCATATCATAGTTTTGAACTTGTAGCCCAGGCCATCCTCCTGCATCAGCTTTACAAGTAGCAGGGGCTGTAGATACACACCACTCCATTTGGCTAGGAATCTTACAAGAATAGTTGTATGGTTATGAATGGCTTCTTATAGAATCATCCTAGCAATTACTCCTTTTTGTATAAACTTAAAGGCTTATTAAACTTATTGGGAAAAATACTTAGGCTATATTTTGTAGGGGTTTACTAATAATGTATTCAGTTGCTTGTATTTTCCATTTACAGAACATTATTTCAAAATTTAAAGCCATGTAGATAAGTTATTATTTGGCACTTACTATTTTTAGCTACAGCTGTCATTACTGCAGTTTGTTTGTAGCAGTTTGAAAAAAGGACTTTTAGAAATGGCTTTCCGGTGTTATTCAGCAGCTCAGAGGGACATCTTGATGTCTATGTGCCTATGTTGTAGTGGATTGCAGTGATCAGTTTCACTGGCATCCAAGCCACTGATGACACACTACCTCTGTTGCCATATTTTCTCAGAGGTCTACTCTCTAGGACTCCTGCCCTGATTATCATGTTTAAATAGCAACTTACCCCAAACACATACCCCAGTCCCTTCTAAAAGCTAAGAGATCCTTAGCACTTATCGACCATCTGACATACATTTGTTCATTTGTTTACTGATTGTCTTCCCCCACTGGTTTATAAATTCCACGGTAACAGGAACTTTGTCCATTATTGCATATTTCTAATTTCTAACTCCTAAGACACTATTTGGCATGTTGTAATAAACTGCAAATATTTAAATAAAATCCTTAAAATCCTAGAATATCTAGGATTTTTGTTTGTTCTTACTGAGGTTTGCAAAGCATTGTGAAGGTGGAATATAAAGGTTTTCATTGTTTTAAATGCATTGGGAACATGGAAGAGAACTTGTGTTTTCTGGGTGAGAGAGACTCTGGCAGGGAGGCTGACTATAATCCATTATTCTCCCTGACTAGGCAGAATTTAAATTGTTAAAAGAAGACATGAAAATTCTTTTGGATTCCTGTGTACTTTTTAGACATGGGCTTGGCTGTTACTGAATATCAATAACCTAGCTACAGGGCGAACTTTCCCCTCTCGTTCTTTCTACTTGTCCTGTGCATTATAAGCAGAGGCATGGGCTTTTGTTTCACCTAAAGTCCATAAATGTTTATACCATCATATGGATACACATACAAGGGACTGTGCCACACATTGTGAGAAATGTAAGGAGAAGATTCCTGAGAATTTATTTATTTTTGAGACAGTCTTTCTCTGTCACCTTGGGTTTGAGCAGTCCTCTTGCCTTAGCTTCTTGAGTACTTGGGACTACAGATATATACCACTACTGTAGCTAGTTTTTCTATATTTAGGAGAGATAGGGTCTCACTCTTGCTCAGGCTAGTCTTGAACTCCTGAGCTCAAGCAATCCACCTGCCTCAGCTTCCCAGGGTGCTAGGATTACAGGCGTGAACCACCGTGCATGGCCAGTGAGAATTTATTTCAGCAAAGAATGCTCTTACTGATTAAATAAAATGGTTTACATTCAGATTACAGTTGAAATCATGCTCTCATTTTTTAAATATTTTACACATAGAGGTGGAAAATTCTAATACCTGCAACTCCCCCGAAGACTAGACAATTTTCTAAGAACAAACTTGTGAATCATTTGCGTAGAGATTTTCTTTGAAGGTACGAGATTAGGTGACTTCCCCTGGGTGAAAAAAATAAGACTTGAGGTTAATGTTAAAAAAATGCTCATGGGTAGGGAGTAAGCAGACAAAGTGGATAAAAACAAGCATGTGTGGGTTTAAGGAAGGCTGAGAACCAGAATATAGCACTCTTAAAAGAAAAATGTAAATACACCAGGGGAAGATTGTGGTAGTGTATTAATGACTTAGCTGCATATAAACTTTATTAGGTTACTTATAACTAGGGTGACACACAATTTAGTATCCAACTGGGTCACTTTTAGAGTGAAAGGGGCCAGGTGCAGTATCTCATGCCTTTAATTTCAGCACTTTGGGAGGCTGACGAGGGTGGATCACTTGAGGCCAGGAGTTAGGTCAGCCTAGGCAACATAGCAGGACCTTGCCTCTGCGAGGACCTTGGTGTGATGATGTGCCCCTGGAGTCCCAGCTCCTCAGGAGGCTAAGGTGGTAGGACTGCTTAAACCCAAGGGTTTGAGTTTGCAGTGAGCTATGATTGTATCACTGTACTCTAGCCCGGGTGATGGAGTAAGGGAAACAATTAAAAAAGAGTGAATGGGTATGCTGTCCCAGTGGTACACTGAAACAAGAGGTGTAAACCAGGACTGTCCCAGGAAAACCAGGACACTTGGTCTTTCCCAACTCATACTTTTCTTCAGACTTAGCCTCAATTCCTTTAATTTCTCCAGATTTTTTTTTTCTTTATAGTAATCTGGTCTGTACTTGCAGGGCCTCTCGAGCTTTTATTTCTTTTTCCTGATCTTGTTAGAAAGAAAGGAGAATTCCTTCAATTTTTTTCTTCCTCACCCCCAGAACTGTTGTGGTTCACAGCATTGGTGGAGGTAAGTACAGTACTTAACAATGTATGTTGTTAGTTGACCTTTTATTATGTTTAGAAGCTTAGTTTTGTGTGTTTTTGATCCAGTACTAGATTGTTTTTGAAAATTTTGGTTATATCTATTTTGTGTGTTTTTGATCCAGTATTAGTACTAGATTCAATCTAGTACTAGATTGTTTTTGAAAATTTTGGTGGCTCAGCGCCTATAGCTCAACCGGCTAAGGCGCCAGCCACGTACACCTAAGGTGGCGGGTTCGAATCCTCAGCCCGGACCCTCCAAAACAACAATGACGGCTGCAACCAAAAAAAAAAAAAAGCCGGGCGTTGTGGCGGGCGCCTGTGGTCCCAGCTACTTGGGAGGCGGAGGCAGGAGACTCGCTTGAGCCCAGGAGTTGGAGGTTGCTGTGAGCTGTAATGCCACGGCACTCTACCCAGGGGGACAGCTTGAGGCTCTGTCTCAAAAAAAAGAAAATTTTGGTTATATCTATTTAACTGGTCTAATGAACTATTAGTACTTCTTAGAATGTAACAAAAAAAAAGAATTCATAATATTGGCACTTTCTCTCACAGTACTTGATACTTAATGTGTTTTCTTTCCTATAGGTGGAATTATAATTAAGAAACTTTGGATCTTCAAAGAAGAAAACCTTACTTTTTGATGTTGGAGTGCTGTAATGCTTTCATTTTGTTTTCTTATTCAGTTTAAATAAATATTTTAAATTCTTTTATTAAGTGATGAGTTTTTATTCTACTAAGAAATTTTTTTTATCTTGTATTTTTCTGATAATTTAAAAATCGAGTACAAGTAGTCTTTGAGGTGGTGCTTACTAAAATATTCTTTTTCTCATCCCTGACATCCTCATGTGGACTCTGGTATGGAACCAAAGTGTTCATTAGGTTTGGAAATTACCACTTTGGGGTACTGGAAGGGAAACCGAAACAATCTCAAAGTTAAGGAGATTGTTTATGAGCCTGAACCATCTTTGTTCTTGCCAGAGTCCTGTTGTTTCTCTGTATAGTCTGTCATCTAGTGGTAGGAATGCGGAATGCCCTGGAACACCCAGGAGAAGCTCTGGGCTTTCAGACTTTCTCATAGTAAGAATGCTTACATAGTAGGCTAAAACATTTTGATAATGAAGGGAGTGGGAAAAGACTTTTGCTTAAAAATGTAAGTCAGCGGCAGTGAATTCTGAGAGTGTTCCAAGACTATGTATGTTTTTCTGCAGAATAATTTCATGACTTAAACTTTGTTTTTGTTCTAAGAGTTTTTGTATTTATGACAGATGAATGGGTAAAGAGAGAAATGAAGAAATATAAAAGACAGCTTGGGCTGATTTGCAAAAGATGTTTCATGTGTGTTGATTAAAATTTTAGGGCAATTACATAATGACTCCATTAACTAAAACAGTTGGCACTTTTAAAAATTAAAATTTGGACAGTAAATTTGGCTTGTGTTTCAGCTTTGACATTAAGGGGGGGAATTTGACACATATTAACGTAGAGTATCTTCGGGGTTGGTTTTGTGTATCTAGCTTCATTTGAATTCTTCTCTCATATCCCCTCTATAGCAGTTCTTCTTGTTTCTTTTGTTATAGATACGATTTTAGAAGATATTAACCCCTTTGTTGCCAGGAAAATGTCTTTGAAAAAAATTCTTCTATGTTCTGTTCTTAAAGTAGAGGCGTCACATTGAGGTAGTTCATATCCCCCACTGTAGTAGCAGAAGGACCAAGCAGGGAGAAGGCATATAGATAGGGTGGGTGGTATAAACTTGGCTATTCCAGGTCGCTAATGTATTTTTTTTTTTCAAATTATCATTGCACCACAGCTCAGATTAAATAGAATATTATTGGTTTCTATAGACATCTTAGTTACCTTCTAAGTTACATTTCATTTATTAATTTTAATTTAGTAAATATTTAGGGCGTTCTCTGCTAGATGCTGGCAGTATAAGGATGAAGAATACATGATACGGCTTTCAGTGAGCTCAGTCTTGTGGGAGAGACTTACATGTACATGTAAGCGGGTAATTGTAATGAGGTGTGATAAGTGCTACAATCATGGCATAATGAGCGAAGGGATTATGAAGTTGAATCAGGGAAATGTTGCTTTCTCTTCCAAGATAATCACTTGGTCCTCTGTGCCATTTCTGAACCCCATGTGTACAGATTACAATCAGTACAATGCAATTGAGAGGCTGTATTCTTAGTAGGGGAGAGATTGGGTGTCTTCACAGCTTTTGTATATGTAGGTATTTGCATCGGATGAATCAAACAGTTGTTGAATTGAATTGTATGCAGGTCATTCCCAGGAAAATGGATAGCATAAATACAGCAGAGCTCTGGGAATGTGTGGCCCTATCCTTTGTCTCAAATATATAGTAGACCTCCATAATTAACCACCTCCCTACATTGATCACCTTAAGTTGATCTAATTTTCATAGACTGGACATGCACCACATATATTAGTATAGGAGGCCTACTTTCTTATGTTGACCATCTCCCCCTTTGTTGTAGCCTTTTGGATGCCTAACTTACAGAGATTCTACTGTATTTTGGAATATATACACACATTTATACATATATGCAGATGTAGATGTACTGTATGTACTTGAATGTGAGGGCACCCAAACAGAAAGGAAGCAGAATGACAACTCCAAACCTTATCATTTTCCCAATGACAAGATTTTTAAAGATTTCTATAAAAAACAATATATGATTTTAATATAGTGTTTTTCCCCACATTCATACATATATGTCAAAAAAAATGACTCACTCTATATTCATGTACATCTAGACAGCAGTGAGTTTTAGTTATCCAGAGCACCCCCTTTTGTTAGTTATATAACCTCTTTTTGTGTCTGAGGTCTTTTCAGATGAAGCACTGTCTAATTTGCATTGGAAATTTTTTCCTAGGTCATTACCTTTCATTCTTATAATACCGACATTGTTTCTTTCATTCTTCATCTGTTATAGTTAGTATATTCCTGATCTCTTTATTTTGTTGCTTTTTAAAGTATTCAGAAGATGCCCAATACTTTAAATTCTTGCAACTGTGCTTTATTTCCTCAAGAATTCTTAACATCTATGTTAAATGTTTTATTCCTTTTTTTAAAAATTGATTTCTTGACTGGGTGCGGTGGTTCAAACCTGTAATCCTAGCCCTCTGGGAGGCTGAGGCTCAGGATTGCCTGAGCTTTGGAGTTCAAGACTAGCCTGAGCAAGAGTGAGACTCTGTCTCTCCTAAATATAGAAAAAGTATCTGGGAGTAGTGGCATACACCTGTAGTTCCAAGTACTCAGGAGGTTGAGGCAAGAGCTCTTAAGGCAAAAGGATCACTTGACCCCAGGAGTTTGGGGTTGCTGTGAGCTGTGACAGTATAGCACTCTACTGAGGGAGACAAAGTGAGACTGTTTGAAAAAAAAAAAAAATTGATGTCTTTAGGTGATCTTCATAAGTACCTGAAAACTAGCTTGATGGCAGTCTTTTCTGGGTAATGTATGTCTAATATTTTTTAAAATAAACACATGAAGAAAGAATTTGAGAAGACTTGGTAGCAGTTGAATAATTTTTAGGGGGAAAAGCCTTCTTGATTTACAAGACAATTTAAAAAATGTAAGAGGTATGGTCTCACTGTGTTGTCCAGATTGGAGTGTAGTAGCTACAACCTCAAGCTCCTGGGTTCAAGTGACCCTTCTGCCTCAGCCTCCTGAGTCCCTAGAACTACAGATGCATGCCATCTTGCCCTTTGTGTTTCTTAATTTTTACTTGTGTGAGTCTTAGTCTGTTCATTTTGCTGAGAACACAGTGTCAGAAATAGCATAGCTAGTTGTGTTAACACAGTGCTTTTTCCTGTGGCCCCTATAGCTTGCTTTTTTAGTAACATGGGACTTTGATTTATTGGGGTCTGGAGATTCTTTAAGGCTCATCTATGATGGTGAAAGATTGAACTTATATTCAAAATCTGATCTCCAGCTGTTACACCACAAGCAGCTCTTACTCTTGTACAACCTCTTTCTTATATCCTTGAAGAAATAAAGGAATGTGTCATGTCCATCCTTTGTACTGTTTATTAGGATTATGTTCCAAAGGACGTGGGATGAATTACAGTATAGGATTGGTGTGTGCTGTGTAACATGAGAAGTACTTAGGGAGATTTGTAAGCTTATGTAAATAATAGCAATAGAAATTCTTTGCAAATTGTTTTGGCAGTTCATATACAACTTAGTTCATTTCAGAAGTGTTCATTACCTTATAGTTGGGCAAATACAGTATATATAAGAATTACTCTTACACAGTATGATTTTTTAAAATGGTATAGTACTGCAAATTTTTCTTTACAGTGGACTTTGAGCATTCTCTCCATATTCTCTCTTTCTTTTTCTTTTGCCATTATTCGTTGGACTCACAGTATTTCATTGTCAGACTCTATTGTCATTTAATTAACTGATTCTCCATTATTGGACTCGTCTACTTTAGGAATTAGGGCCCTTTGCTTCATTAGTACTTTTATAAAAGCCATCAGGATATCTTGTTATTTCTAACTCCCCCTTTTCTTTGTTAAATTAACCCAAACCCTTTCACTTCTGAGTATTCCATATTCTATTTTTAAGAGTCTTTCACTAGTTATTACCTCAAAGTCCAATTAACAAATTAATAAATATGTTGTTTAGATTTATAAAAGGTGCAAATAAGTCTGTGAAAGAACCTTTTCTTCCTTTTTGAGAGTCTCACCTTCTTAGTAGCATCACTGTAGCTCACTGCAGCCTAAAACATCTGAGCTCAAATGATCCTCCTGTCTCAGCCTCTTGTGTAGCTGGAACTATTGGCACATGCCACCACACCCAACTAGATTTTTCTATTTTTCATAGAGACTAGGTTTTACTCTTGCTCAGTCAGGTCTTGAACTTCTTACCTCAAGCAAAAGCATATTTTTTAGTTAATTCTAATGGCATTAGATAGAAATTTTACATTGTGTTTTTCAAAGGACCCCGTAAAATTTAAAGATGAAATTTTAGCAGTTACATTTTAATTTGGACCATCCTTCATGATCCTTTACATAAAAAAATTGAATGTAATAAGGCATGAAACTACTAACTACATTTCCCAGATATTTGGACATTTAGGACAAGGGCAAATATGCTATGGGTATCTAATTTCTCTTGGCTTAAGTTTAATTTCAACTTCCATATTTTAAAAATACTTTTATATTTTTACTAAATGAAAAAATGTTGCTACTACTTCATATTAAAAATTCAGAAACCTTTTTTTAATCTTCTAGTTAGTATTTCTTGTTGATTATTCTTTATATTTCTATTCCTATCTAGGAAAAATTTCAAAGATTTGATCAGTGAAACAACATTTGGTTAACCACTTAATTTACCTAACAAATTGTGAATGTATTACCTATTTGCTAGGTTTAAGAAAATAGTCTTTTGTTATAAAATTGATTATGAGAGCAGTCACAAAAAAGGATAGCATTCAAAGTGATCTTTTTTGAAAGGGATTAGTAGCATTTGGCTAAATGATTATATTTTTTAAAAACTAATATTTTTAGTCAGTGGGTATCAGCATGGTTTTGGTAGAACCTAGTGCTTTCCTTTTTAGATGGGAACTTGATACCTCTGCCTTCTAATGTGCATGTTGCTGACCTCTGCTTGGGGAGGTCTGTACAGGCTGGTAGCCTATCTAGGAATGTGAATATAAGGTTAATGAAACCATTTGGTAACTGGTTACTTCTAAATTTTTTGTACGTTGCTGAATAATTTCCCCAGAATACAAAAAAATATTGTTTGATGTTTCACTATTTTTCTTAATGTTTTTGTTTTTAATTGGTTCTAAATTTAGGACTTGGACTAAATTGGCTTCTTGGACGTTCACTTGGTCCTTATAAAAGTCTAATCATTGTCATCAATCTGTCCTTTAGTGAGTTCCTGTGACCTTACCTATGAACATATAGTTAACATTATCTACCTCAGACATTGTTGGAGGAGCGCGTGAAATAACACAAGAGAGAACATTTGTGTTTGTGTAATAGTTGTTAGTTCCATCCATGTTGTGTATCTAGTGATTTCATGTCTATGGTGGGTTTGTATTCTTCCCTAAAATACTAGAAATATGAATTTTCACTCATACCTAAAGTGATGAACTTACATGGTCCACTTTTTTTTTTTTTGCGTGTAGAGTTTAGCAATTGTTAAAAATGAAACAAGAATAAACTTCAGTTTTTATATTCTCAAGGTAAATAAAACAAAATGTGTGTCTTCATTTTGGTCAGTAAGGGAAATTGTTTCAGAGTTTTAGGTTTTTAAGAAACAATATCTCCTGCATTGAGTGGGAAAGGCAGCAGCTCTTGAGAGCCCTGTGATGTGTGTGACTTCTGTTGGTGGCAGTTTCGCTTTTGGTTAATCAGAGGTAGGGAGAACATTTTCCTTCCTGACTTGGAGCTCAGACTTGGAAGCATTTTGAGTTACTACTATAGTAGAAACATTGTACAGGGGGAAATTACTACATGGAGAAAATGACTGGTTGAATTAAAATTCTAAGGGGAAGTATGTACTGTAGAGTTTGTACAACTTTAATCAGTAGCCGCCCCACCCCTCTAATATTTGGTTTACATTTGGTCTGTCTGGATTCATAATCTCAGCCTGAATTCTTCATTTTTTCCTCTTTTAATCTTCTGGAGTCATCCTTCAGTTTTTATGTGATTATTTTTAAATCTCACTGTAGTTTTATTAAGCATTACAATAAAAACTTTTCTGAGATCCTCTATTAACTTGAAATTTAAAAATTTGCACATATATTATGCTTAGCTTTTTCAGCCTTTTGGCAATAACAGGTTGTATAAATAGTTGTAGAATGTTAATTCAATCCATGTAAGAAATACCATTTTGCATGCTTTTTAGAAAAAGTCATATTAAGAAGGTCAATATGCATATTAAAATGAATGTGTTCAAAAAATATTGTGAGTGACCCCTTTATGGGAGGCTCCATTCTAGGTCTTTGGGGCTAGATATAGCAAAGAACAAAATAGTTCTGCCCACATGGAACTTAACTTTCTAACTGAGAAAGACATTAAACAGATTAAGATGAATAGGTAGTAATAAGTGCTTTGGAGAGAAAGCAGAGGGAGGGAGAATAATGAGGGTTTGAAGTTAAGGGAGCATCCTAAGGCTTTGTTACTTTGTGTAAATATTTAGGGAAGTTTATGTGATAAGACATTTGAACAAAAATCTATAGAAAAGGGAAGGAAACAAGCAGTGTAGGTATCTGAGAGAAGAGGATTCTAGAAAGAAGGAACACTGCTAAGCAATTGAGATAAGAATGGTTGGCATATGAGAGGAGACATCAGTCTTGGAGGAGGAAGAATAGATCAGAAAGGCCTGTGTGTGTGTGTATGTGTATATATTATGTATGCTCTCAAATATACTTATACACTACATAGTATAATAGACACTACATGTATGTATGCAGTATCTAGTAGAAGAGAATGATTTAGAAGTAAATAATTATAATGTAGGAGAATAGTTCTGTGGTGTAGAATTATATATTTTAGTGAGTGTGAAGGGTATCATAGTCTTTGTAAGACTTCTCTGAGGAAAGTACTTTTTAAAGAATGAGCAGGAATGGAAAGATTGGGTGTGTGAAACAGCAAGGTGTGTTACAGAAAACTGGAAGATACTGACAATGACAGAATTGGGTTTCCTATCCTGCAATCAGTGGGGGCATCATTGAGGTTAGGAAATGACAGTATTGTAGATCATTCTGTGGCCAGTTTAGAGAATGTTTTGGGGTATGGGGTGAGTGAGACACCAATTTTCAGGTATCAGAAGTGAAGAGGCCAGTCAGACCTGTGTTTCTCACTGGGGACAACCTTAATTGTAGAGTACTGATTGTGCACTGCTGGCTAATCTCCCTCTTGATAAGAAATGCCGGTAAAACCCTGCAGACAGCATGATAATCCCCCTTTCATTTCCGAATTTTTCCAAGATAATGTGATATTTCCTAGTTAAATAAATAGGGTTTGAACTTTGGCTTTGGCAGTGGTGATGGGATGGAGAAGAGAGGGTAGATTTGCTGGAGGTTTAGGAGGCAAAAAAAACTTGGATACTGATGGAATCAAGGGGTGTGTGTGTGTGTATTTATATATGTTTTGTATATAGACATACACAGGAGTAGGAACACCTTTGGGTAGTATTAGTATAGTATTGTGACAAATTTTGTGACAGGTTCAACTTTTGAAAATGAAAAATAAAATATTTAGGAGAGTAAAATTTCTGTTGATCCCATTGTGAGGAAGTAGCCTACAATAGTTAAGAATTGAGCTGGGCTGGTGGCTCATGCCTGTAATCCTAGCACTCTGGGAGGCCAAGGTGGGTGGATTGCTTGAGCTCTGGAGCTGGAGACCAGCCTGAGCAAGAGTGAGACCTGTCTGTCCTAAAAATAGAAGAAAAAAAAGAAAAAAAAACCTAGCTGGGTGTTCTGGCAGGCGCCTGTAGTCCCTGCTAAGAAGGCTGAGGCAAGAGGATTGCTCAAGCCCAAGTGTTTGAGGTTGTTGTGAGCAACAGTGATACGACGGCACTCTACCCTGGGCCGCAGAGTGAGACTGTCTAAAAAAACCCAAACAAAGAGAATTGAATACTTTATCAAGACAGTTTCTGGAAAGACATAGAAGAAATAGAAGGTATATAAAGAAATTTGGTGTGAAAGGAAGCTAGGAATATATTTAATACTATGAACTTTACTATGCTTTGACGTTCTAAAGGATTTAAAAATGAAGAGGACAGACAGGCCTTGCCTGCAGTAGATCGCATTTCGTGAAAGGCAAAAGATTTATATGATCTGAAGAGAAACTAGAGTATGTGTAGATATATTTGAAATAAATCAAGTACAATGTGTTCAGTGCTGTAAGACAAGTATAAAGTGCTATGAAGATTTAAAGAAGGCAGAGATCAAGTTCTGTTTTTTAATATCAGAAGCTGAACCGTACACACCTAAGTTGAATCTACTATTTAATTTTTGTTTCAAGCAGTCTTAATTTTGAAAGCCTTGTGTCGGTCTGCTGTTCCATGAACACTATGTTTGGCTACTTTTGTTCTTGAAGCAGTGTTGGCCAGGCTAGCTGCTGCTTTTATCTAAAACGCATTTGTTTATCAAATGTTACTGTGTGTGATAATTGGACCTATTAAAGCAAACATTTTGAAAGATTGTAAGCAGATAAATGTTCATAGTTCAGTGTGGTTTCTTGCAAGTAAAGGCTAAGTTAGATCATTTGAATTCATATTTAATCATTATACCCTGAAGATTAAAAGTGAACACATTGTTAGAGTCATGAATAACTTTAATTTTTTCCTCTATATGATAATTATAGCTGAGATGTTTGCATATTATATTTTATATCTATTTTATTTTATTTTATTTTTTTGAAGCAGTTTTACTTGGTCATCGATAGGGTGCCATGGTGTCACAGCTCGCAGCAACTGCAAACTCTTGGGCTCAAGTGATTCTCTTGCCTCAGCCTGCTAGGATTACAGGTGTGGGCCACTGTGCCCCACCTTTTATATCTATTTTAAAAGTAGGACAGCTAATTTCTTGGTCTTCTCTATTATTTCTCTAAATTGGGTTATATTTTGTATTTTCTTCATAGAATTTGCCAGTGATAAGTAGTATCTCTTATGTAGATTGTAGGTAAAACTCTTAATGTTTGTTCATTTTTTTTCAATTTGGGTGCTAAAATGGTTGTGTATTCGACTATTTTATAGTAATGCTTGTGATTTTGGAATATATAAGGTTGAGACTCATATTACTTTAACTGTATTAAGAGTAATACTGAATAATGGAGTTCCGTGGTTGTATCTGATTTGGAGTTTTCTTCAGTTCATTTTCAGTTTTGTTTGTCAGTGTTAGCTAACTCAGTAGAATTACAGGGAGAGAAGAATGAGAAGAGAGATTCTGTATGAGCAAACTGAGATCCTACCCAATCACAGACCACATCTCTGCCCTGCTCCCTTTCTGTTAGTGTGAACACAGCGTTCTGGGGTAGATAGGAATAAAGATAGTTTGTCTCGCAGGTTGCTTATGTATGATTTGTTTAAACAATTTTTTTTTTTTTTTTTTGAGACAGTCTCAAGCTGTTGCCCTGGGTAGAGTGCTGCTGTGGTGTCATAGCTCACAGCAACCTCAGACTCTTGGGTATAAGTGGTTCTCTTGCCTCAGCCTCTCAAACAGCTGAAACTACAGGTGCCCACCACAGTGCCTGTCTATTTTTTTGTTATAGTTGTCAATTGTTGTTTGGTGGGCCTGGGCTGGATTCGACCCCACCAGCTCTGGTATACATGGCCAGCACCCTATCCACTGAGCTATGGGGTTTAAACAAGTCTTACTTAAAGAAAAATTTTAAATTTAATTTTAAAGAGATGAATAATACCTGTATTGTAACTCTGAAGGTTTATAAGTAGTAAGAAAACCAAAAGTTCCTTGAGGCTTTGAAATAGTTCTGAGATAAGTAAAGTACTCAAGAGTAAATTATACCCTGAGAGTGTTTGACTGACTTTCTGATATTATTTTTATGTTATCCTAGCTAGTATCCCACTTCTCAGATAGATTATGGTGGTCTCAATTTTTCTCCTGAGAGATTTTTAGCAACTTCTCCAAACTATCTATTGCTACTTTACTTTGTTAGATCTTTCCTTGTTATGATGCACATTCGTCATTAACAATAAATTAAAACCAGAGAGTAACTTAATGTTTTAAAAAATTTTTATTTCAGACTTAATTCAGTGCACAAACGAGATGAATGTGAACATCCCACAGTTGGCAGACAGTTTATTTGAAAGAACTACTAATAGTAGTTGGGTGGTGGTCTTCAAATCTCTCATTACAACTCATCATTTGATGGTGTATGGAAATGAGGTAAGCAGAATTTTTAGTTAACAAGTATACTGGTATGATAACTGATTATTCAGCTTGCTTCTGTCACTGAAATCCCAGGAACTGAATAAGGCCGGTAAGAAGGGAAAGGTGCCTAGCCAGAAGTATAACTGTAGACCCTGCAACTTGAGGAAAGGTGGCCTAAAAGCCAGAAAGCAGAAAATGGGTCAGAGCACAGAGGACTTCAATAATGGGATCTAGAAGAAAAGACTAATACCTCTAAGCAACACTACTCTTTGTAGGCCTTGCTTATAGATTATATATTTATCAATATCCATTTCCTTTTTAAATTATAGTCCAATCATTTTTCTGTCTGCCCTCATATAGTTGTGGAAGCACTTTGCTTAGTTCAAGGGTATGATACTGAGGACTAAGATGACATTTTGCTGAGAGGGTCTGATTGAAGCATGCCTTCTTCAGTAGAAAGGTGGATCTGAAGTCTTTGTTGTCCAAAAGGGTAACAAATAAGACAAGTAAGCTTTGCAGTTTTCTGTTTAGAGAGAATCATTTTGTTTTCTGTGATAGTATAGCAGTTAATATTTTGGTTCTTAACCTTAAATGGTTTCTTCTACTCAGTACTTATTTGTAAAATTGTGTTAAAAACAGCTTTCTGAGAATATAAAATGGAACTAGATAAATGTACATTAGTATGTGCCTTAGAAAAATACAGCTTAGGAAATTAACCCTCATAGAGATAAGAAGGGACTTTAGTTCTTGGTATCAGTCTTCTGAGCATAGTGACTTTCTGACATTCACCACTTCAATCATTATTTGTGCTTTTCAGATAAGAGATTCTACTCTCTGCTTTGACAACTACTAATACAACATTATTGAAGTTCAAAATTGAAGCAAGAATTATTTCCCATGTTGGAAATTTAGTTTTCTGTTATTCAGTGTCAACATAGTAATGTTGATTGATTTTATTTGTATTTTTAATTTTTTAAAATGATTAATAGAAGTGTTACCTAAAATGTAATTATTGAGTCCCAGACACGACCTTTTTAAGGACATGTTAACTCAGTTTCTTTCTAATTCATTATAACAAATTTACAGAACTAATAGAAATGTTTGGATATACTACCTTAAAATGTAACTTGAAATACGGTAGAATCTCCATAGTTGACCACTTTCAAGTTAACCTAATATTCATAGGCCAGACGTGTACCATATGTATGTATGAGTACAGTAGGCCGTCTGTTGACCACCTCTGTTAGCTGACTAGGGTGCAGGCCCTTCGGTGGTCAGGTTACAGAGATGCTACTATAGTATTTTGATCTTAATTAGGATAATTGTTTCTACTTTTATTAGGAATGTGTTTACTTCAGATTATGGTTATTTATTCTGAAGAATTTAAGATTTGTGTGTATGTAGTTTAGTTTAATTTTTAAAAAGAAAAGCCACAAGTAAAACCAACTATGCCAGATAAAGAGGCCAAGTATCAGTGATGGCTTTCAGCAGCTATAAATATAAGGTGGCAGTACTAGAGGCAAGATGTAGATAAAGGCAGAACAGGAGGAGACTGTTGACAGGAGGAGACAGATAGCATTTTAGTGCAGTTTTTAGATAAACTCATTTATTTACTTACTTTTAAATCCTTTTAAAATTTTTTTTGAAAAGATAGGGTCTTATTCTGTTGCCCAGGCTGGAGTACAATAGTTGGCATGCAGTGGTATGATCCTAGCTCACCATAACTCTTGGGCTTAAGCAGTCTTCTTGTATCGTCAGCCTCCCAAGTAGCTAATATAGGTGCATGTCACCAGGCCTGGCTAACTTGTGGCCTCTCAAAAGTGCTGGGATTACAAGTTGTAAGCCATCATGCCAGCCTCATAAACTCATGTTTAGTTTCCCTTAAGCAACTAAGGGAAATCCCATATTTGGCTCATTTTTTTATGCTAGTCTGTGCAACTCTCAGTTTTTCTCATTGGCTGATGTCATTGGTCTCTTAAAGGATGTGCATAGGATTTCACTATGGTATGACGATGCGAGTGCCTTAGAGTAGTGATTTTCAAACTGGGTGGGAAAGGGGGATGATTTCTTTTCCCGGAGGACATTTGTCATAACTAGAGGGGATGCTACTGATATCTGGTAGGTAAAGGTCAGTGGTACTTCTAAACATCTTATAATGCACAGGATAGTCCCCAACTAATCCCCAAGGAATTATCTGCTTCAAACTATCACTAGTTCTAAGCTTGAGAAACATAGCCACAGAAAAATCTCAAAAGGTTAAGGCTGAGTGGTCATTGTGTCTTAGGTCCTTGACGTCAGGCATCTAGAAGATCCTTTACCATTACCAGTGCCCAGTTCCTGACTGGGTGACTGGAGCAAGTTATTTCTGTGACCTTTAGTTTCCTTATCAATAATATGATAATAATAACCTTAATGGGTAAATAGAATTGACCAAGGCTCCTACTATACCATGAAAAGTAGTAGGTGATCAATAAATGAAATTTTAGAGTTAAAAGTTAGTAGATGATATCAAAAAAAGAAAAGTATAGAACCAAGCATGGATTTAGTACTAAGTATTTGGGAGAAAGAATCTAAACCATAATCTTTAAGCATTTTGTTATGAAAAATTTCAAACATACATACTAGAAGAGAGAAGAGTATAGGAAATGCCTGTCATCCAACTTCAACATTTATTAGCATTTTGCCATTCTTTAAATGAGAGTTTTTGCATGATGCATTCCCAATTACCTTTCATGACCCCAAATGATAACCCTATGAAGTCTTATTACTTGCCATATTGGAGGCATGGTGCTTAGTATCCATGGTGCTTTGAATATCATTAGGATGCTACTGGGAACAAAATCAAAACTTGATTAAAGCCGTATGGCTTTGCAGCTAAATATTAGGATGAAGGTTAGAAAGGAGAAAGAAAATGAAAAGGAAAAGTTAAATTTATTATCTCTAAGGTCATGGATGAAATGGTCTGATAATTAATTTGTACTACCAGTAGAATACTAACAAATAGAGGTTAAGAAGAAAAGTCATATTAAAGCCTGTAAAATTAATACTCTTAATGTTGTCTTAGATTTTAATACCTTCTTGGAACAGTACAAACTAGTAAAATTTACAAACATGTTTTCAAAATCCTGGTTTGTCTGTTTGGATTGATCTCAGGTGAACAAGATTGAGTTGGGGTGATGATGTTTATCCTACATGATAGTAAGACTTTTCATGCATTAAAAAAAAGCAATTCTAAGAAGTGAACTTAAAAGATGTTTGTTTACCTGTTTTGAGTTTATAAGTAAAAGAGAGTTAAAGTAATGCACTATAGTAAGCATTTTAGAGAGCATTTTGACAGTTTTGAGAAGCTGAACTTTTCCTTATGTCAGCCTCCTAATACATTCTGAAAAATGCATATAATTTGTGCATAGAGACCAAAAATAAAGTTGTCAATGCAACATTGTTATAAACAGTGAAAATTAGGAAGAACTTAACTATCCATAAAGAAATAAATTAATAATGATATTTTAGGTCCATTGGAATACTAAACCTCTTTTAAAATGAATGAACTAGACTAACAGATTAAATGTACAATTCTTGGGGAAAAGTTGAGTTAAAAGGCACATTGCAAAAGAATAAGTACACTGATACTTTTGTAAATTTAAACTAGAAAACCAAATTATGTATAGTTTATAGATAATTTATATATCTAGTTAAGTTGTGAAAACATGTGGAAATGGTATATACCTGCTTCAAAGAAGTAGTCACCTCTGAAGAGGGAGGTGGGGAAATAAGATTGAAGGTGCGTGTCTTCAGTGGAGTCTGTAATGTGTTGATTCTGTAACAAGATCTGAAGTAAATATGTTAATGTGTTAATCTGGGCAAGGGGAAGGGGATCTCTGTAATACTATTCTCTGTGTGATTAGAAGTATTCTGTTTAAAAGAGTTACACAAATTTGTGACTCTTGGGTAACTGTTCAAAATATAGATGCTTCCTCTTGCAAGATAATTAAAAAAACAAAAATATATACTGATACTTGAATATGATTAGCTGTAGTCCTAATAGGCTACAGTAAAACCAAAATTACTGGTTCTACTTAAAAGTGCCTATTCCCTTTTAAAGTTTTGACTTACGCTGCCTATAGGTGTTAGGTTTAATAAATTTTCATACGCTAGTGAAAAAATGTGTACGTTTTTAGGTTTGGTAACTAGCAGTGGGAGAAGTGAGGATGAGAAATTTAAACTAGAGAAGCTTAATGGAATGTATTAACTATTAACTTCCCCCCCCTGATTTTTAAATTAGAGTTTGTGAGACGACAGTAACTTAATGTGTTGTAATTATTTTTTTATTTTGTTTTTTATTTCAGCGTTTTATTCAGTATCTGGCTTCAAGAAACACATTGTTTAACTTAAGCAATTTTTTGGATAAGAGTGGATTGCAAGGTAAAGATAACTTATTCATTATAGAAAATCAAAAGATTGACCCTACTTGGTGCTTACTACAGAATTGAACATTTTCTTTTAAACTTCATATTTTAGTGACGGTTGTAGAAAAGAAAAAACTGTCTTAATTTAAAGATTATGATTATGATTTTGCAATCTGACACTCAAAGCTCTTTGAGAGGCAATACGGGTAGTTATTTAAGAGCATGGACTCTGGAGCTAGACTGTCTGGATTTGAATCCCATCTTCACTGCTTATCATTTGTTTGAACTTAGAGCAATTTACTTTACCTCTGTCATTTGTAAAATCGAATAATAATTGTACCTACCCAGTAAGGTTGTCATGAGACCAAACCTAGTTAATTACTATAAAGTGCTTAGAACAGTGCCTACTACATAGGAAATGCTATGTAAGTATCTACTTCATTGTTATTTTATGCTTCCTTTTAAGAAATGAAGTTGTAATATTATGTTTTAGTAGCTAAGTTGATATAATTTATCTAAATTTCTCATTAATACCTACCATGTGTTATTTTTATTTTAATTCAGTAACTTGAAATTGCCATAATCTGGTTTTAGCTGTCAATGTATATCTATCTTAATGGGATCTGTTGAACTTAATTCCAATAGTAGGCTGTTAGCATTATAGAGTAGTAATTTCAGGAAGAACCTCATAAAGGATATACCAAATGACTTGGGAATATTCAACAGTGAGTCTCATTCTGGGAAATAAATATCTATAGAGAAGGTGAAATTTGCTAGGTTCTGAAAAATGAACGAGGAGATGAACGGGTGCAGGCACACAGACATGGATGTGTATGGAGTATTTAAGATTCCTAGAGCAAATGAGTGTGAATAGAACATATGAATGGAACATGTAGTAACAGATAGCCATCAAGAAGAGCCAAAAAATCAGGCATAGAAGATTTTGGTAGAATTGAGATTTTATAATACAGTAGGAAATTATTAAAATTTTTTTTTGAGTAGAGGGAAAAGGTGAGAAAAGTGTAAGAGCGTCATAGCTCAGTTAAGTTGGATCCAGGTGAACCAAGTCTTGAATTGTTGAGGCAGTTTGAGTTGTCATTCTGTCATCTGGTTGAGACTTAATGAGGGACGGAACTGTAGTTCTCATGGAGGTAAAATCAGTGAAATTCAGTGAATGGCTGTGTTTGGGTTAGGAGCTGTCCATTTCAATCTTCATCTCATCCTGGCAGGTGGAAGTATTATCTAGAATGAATTTAATACCCTTCTTCCAGACATGTGGAAGGTCAATAATCTATACATGAGACCCAGGGTTAACAAGAGTTAAAGTGGATCACTTTAACCCAGAAGTTGCTGTGTGCTAGTCTGATGCCGCTATACTCTAGACCAGGTGACAGAATGAGACTTTGTCTTCACCCCCAACCCCCCCCCCCAAAAAAAAAAAGATGAAAATGGAGCTTTCTGCTTTCAGAGGCTTGGAAGAAACTGCCTACTCATCTTTTTGTTTGCACTTCCCTCCTCCTTATTCAATTAATTTGAACTTTAAAGGTCTGTGAAAAACAATATGCAAAGCGCTGCTTTAGAGCAGAGTTTTTCCATATGTTGAAGTTTATTTTTTAAATCATATTAAGTAAAAATTTCTCATTTTCTTAAGGTGGAAATTTAGCAATTATAGTAGTAATATGGTTTTAAGAATTTCATTCCTTATGTAGAGGACAGTTTTTAGGGCTTTTGTCATTTTATAGCTCATATTCTAAAGAGATTATAAAGATAAGACTAAACAATAGTTGAAAGCATATAATTCAAGGGCATTTTTGAAAAATAATTTTTATTTCTGCTGTATTCTTTTGGGTGGAGTCTGGCACATTGACTGTATACTGGATCTTATACTGGGTGTGTATACATCTAAGTAAACTTCTAGTGAGTGGCATAGACATTGTGTATAATTAATAGTTGTACTTGGAATAGGAATAAGATGGGAGCACAAAGGGGACATGGAAAGTTTCAAAGAGGTTAAGCTTTGAAGGATGAGAGAGGTATTTCCCCTATCAGAAAGGGTGGAGTTGAGTAGATTAGGGGGAATAATGGGAATGAGGCTACATGAAAGCAGTAATTATTTTCTGTTTTGTTCACTGGTTTTTCTTCAGTGATTACTTAGTAGACCCTCTATAAACATTTGCTGAATTAATGAACTGGTGATGATGTTAAAGTCCAGTTATTTCATTCATAGTTTTTGGTTACTTTGTATTATTTTAAAGTAGCAGAGATCATCAAGTAAAGTTGAATTTGTTAAATGAAGATGAGTATAAATGAAGTGGACCCTTTTTTCAATGAGGAGCAAACCTTTATAGGCTTCCTTGAGACAAGGGGTAGCTATTAATATAATTCAGGGTTTGGGGTGATTTTTAAAACTAAAATTGATTATGTCTTATGTTGTTGAAGTTTTAAAAATCTTATGATTGTGATAAAACACAATCTTTGAATGATTTTTGTACTTACTTTGAAAGCTATATTGAAAACATATATTTGTTTTTTTGTTATGCCTTAAACTTGGATACTGCATTTCCTTCTTTATAGTAGGCAATAATTTTCCGTACTTTTTATAAGGTGGACACGTGAAAGTTATGATTGTTCTAAATAATATATAGATACAGATTTTATTAGTATAAAAATTAGATAGAGATGTTTGATGATTTCAGGAATGGGAGTGTAGTTCCTTAGGATATTAAATTTGAGTTTGAGTTGTGATGTTAAGTTGTATAAGAAAACATTTTCCAGTTCCTAATGAATAAAGGATAGGAATATTGCAGAAGCAAAAAAGACTTCTTATTTTAATGAAATTCTAAGGGAAAAACTTTTTTTTTTT
>NW_003852396.1:16871226-16913305 GCF_000181295.1 Otolemur garnettii
GTTGTTGTTTGGCAGGCCCAGGCTGGGTTTGAACCCACCAGCTCCAGTGTATGTGGCTGGCACCCTACCAGGCACTGAGCCAGGAAAAAGATGACATGCCCCACTGAAAAATTGTAGTCTTAGAATTTAATGTGGTATTTATTATCCATTAGTTACTTAATTTATATCACTAAATTGAGATGGAATATCAAGACATAGCTGTTGGATAAAATAAGTTGTTTTTCTAGACAAATTGGTACAGTCATCATTTATGGAAATTTTTCTTTCTTTTTTTTTACAGGATATGACATGTCTACATTTATTAGGCGATATAGTAGATATTTAAATGAAAAAGCAGTTTCATACAGACAAGTTGCATTTGATTTCACAAAAGTGAAGAGAGGGTGAGTTAAACTTTCTTTTCTGATATCAAATTAATTTCAATATTTAATATAGAACAGGAATTACTAGATTATGAATTATGAAATTTTATCTAGTTTTAAAAGAACTTCATTTTTTTTTCTTTGTATAAATTTATGGGCTATAAATACAATTTTGTTACATGGATTTATTGGGTAGGGGTGAACTCTGGGCTTTTAGTGTGTCTGTGACTTATACTTTGGGCCCAGGCATGGTGGCTCATGCCTGTAATCCTAACACTCTGGGAGGCTGAGGTGGGTGGATTGCTTGAACTCAGGAGTTCAAGAATAGCCTGAGCAAGAGCAAGACCCCATCTCTACTAAAAATAGTAAATGTCCTGAAGTCCTGGGGTCCTTGTAGGTACCTGTAGTCCCAGTTACTTGGGAGGCTGAGGCAAGAGGATCACCTGAGCCCAAGAGATTGAGGTTCATGTGAGCTATGATGATGTTACAGGACTCTAGCCAGGACAAGAGAGTGAGACTCTGTCTGGAAAAAACAATGTACTTTGTACCCATTAAGTATTTTCTCATCACCTACTTACTGCCTTCCCTCTACTTTTCCTAGTCTTCTGTCATTCCACATACTCTCCATGTGTTCACATTATTTTGCTCCTACTTAGTGAACATGTGACTTTCTGCTTTTGAGTTATTTCACATAGGATAAAGGCCTCCATGCTGGGCGTGGTGGTTCATGCTTGTAATCCTGGCACTTTGGGAGGTTGAATGAAGTTAGGAGGGTCACTTGAGGTTATGAGTATAAGACCAACTTAAATAACATAACAAGATCCTGGTCTCTACCAAAAATGGAAAAAAAATTAGCTGGGCATGGTGACATGTGCATGTATTCCCAGCTACTCAAGAGGCTGAGGTAGGAGGATCATGGGAACCCAGAAGTTCAAGTTTGCAGTGAGCTATGATCATGCCACTGTCCTGCCCAGGCAACAGAGTAAGACCCTGCATCTAGGTGGGGAAAATGCCCTCCAATTCCATCCATAGTGCTGCAAATGACATGATTTCACGCTTTTTATGGCTACATAGTAGTCCATTATGTATTTATACTATGTTTTCCTTATCCTGTCATCTGTTGATGGACATTTAGATTGATTTCATATCTTTTGCTTTTGTGATGGTGCTGTTATAAACTTAAAAGTGCAGGTATCTTTTTGATTTAATGATTTGTTTTCCTTGGGGTGGTTTATTGCTGGACTGAATGGTAGTTCTATTTTTATTTTTTATTTTATCTTATTTTTTGAGACAGACTCTCACTACATCGCTCCTGGTAGAGTGCCCTGGCATCCCAGCTCACAGCAACCTCCATCTCTTGGGCTTAAGCAATTCTCTTGCCTCAGCCTCCCAAGTAGCTAGGACTACAGACGCCCGCCACAAAGCCTAACTATTTTTGTTGTTGTTGTAGTTGTCATTGTTGTTTGGCAGGCCTGGGACGAGTTCAAACCTGCCAGCCCTGCTGTATGTGGCCAGCACCCTAGCCTAGCACTGGGCTACAGGCACCCATCTGGTAGTTCTATATTTAATTCATTGAGAAATCTCCATAGTATTTTCCATAGAGATTGTACTAATTTACATTCCCACCAATAGTGTTCTCTGCATCCTCACTAACATCTGTTATTTTTGACTTTTTAGTAGTCATTTTGACTGGTCTAAGATAATGTCTTACTGTGGTCTTAATTTGCATTTTTCTAGTGATTAGTGGTATTGGACATATTTCATATGCTTACTGGGTATTCACATGCCCTCCTCTGAGAAATGTCTGTTCAAGTCTTTTGCCCACTTTTTAATTGGGTTATCTGTTGTTGTTGATGTTGAGTTGAGTTCCTCACAAATTCTGTATATTAGTCCCCTGCCAGTTGTATAGTTTGTAAATATTTTCTCCCAGTCTGCATGTTGTTTGCTCTGTTAATTATTTTTTTATGCAGAAGCCTTTTAATTTAATTAAATACCATTGTTTATTTTTGTTTTTGTTGCTTATGTTTTTGAGGTGACCAGAGTAATATACTTAGTCATGAGTTAGTCATGTCTTAGTCATGAGTTCTTTGCCTGAACCAATGTCTAGAAGAGTTTTCCCTAGGTTTTCTTCTAGTATTTTTATAGTTTTAGGTCTTACAGAGACTTAAATCTTTAATCCATCCATTTTGTATGTGGTGAGAGATAGGGGTCTGATTTTGTTCTTCTGTGTTCATTCTTTCTCTGTTCTGGACATTTCACATAAATGGAATCATGCTATGTGGCCTTTGGTGTGTGTGGCTTCTTTCGCTTAGCATAATGTTTTCAAGTTATAGCAGCCCGTGTTTTATCATACTTGATCCCCTTTTTATGGCTGAATGATGTTTTATTGTATGGATATGTATCATGTTTTATTTATCTGTTCTTTAGGTGCTGGACGTTTGAGTGGTTTCTACTTTATGGTTATAGAAATAATGGTGCTGTGAACAATAATGTATAAGATTTTGTGTGGGTTATATTTTCAGTTCTCTTAGGTTTATACCTAGAAGTGGAATTGCTGGCTTGTCTAACTCTTTTATGTTTAGTGTTCTGGGAATCTGTCAAACTGTTTTTCAGAGCAGTTGAACCATTTAATATTTCCACCAGCAGTGTATGAGGCCTCCAGTTTTTCCCTGTTCTTGCCACTTATTCTTTAATTGTAGTTAATCCTAGTGGGTGTGAAGTAGTGTCTCAGGGTTTTTTGTTTGTATTTCCCTAATGGCTAATGGTACTGATAATCTTTTTGTGTGCTATTATTGACCATTTGTAGATCTTTGGAAAAATGTTTCTTCAAATTCTTTGCCAATTTTTAAATTGGGTTACTTGTCTTTTTATTGTTGTATTGCAAGAGATTGTTTTTTTAAAGTACATACCTGACACCAGTCTCTTACTTATCACATGCATGATTTGCAAATATTTTCTCTCTCCTGTGGCTTATCTTTATAGTTTCATCATGATATTTTTTGAAGAACAAAAGTTTTTAATTTTTGTGAAATCCAGTCTCTTTTTTCCTTCGATTTGCTTGTGCTTTTGGCAGCATGTCTAAAAAAACATTATTTAGTCCAAGGTCACAAAGATTTACTCCTTTGTTTTATTCTAAGAATTTTGTAGTTTTAGCCCTTACATTTAGATTTTTTTTATCTATTCTGAGTTGATTTTGTGTATGGTATGAGATATGGGTCCAAATTCATTCTTTTGTTTGTGAATGTCCAGTTGTCTTAAAACCATTTTATGAAAAGACTCTTCTTCTCTCATTGGATAGTCTCAACACCATTGTAGAAAATGAATTGTTCATAAATGAAAGGGTTTATTCCTGGACTCTCAGTTCTGTTCTGTCCTTCTATACATGTATCTTCACTCCAGTACCATGCTGTCTGGATTACTGTTGCTTTATATCAAGTTGTGAAATCAGAAGTGTGAGTTCTCCAACTTTGTTCTTTTTCAAGGGGTTGGCTATTCTGGGTCCTTTGCATTCTCTTATGAATTTTAGGATCTGCTTGTCAATTTCTGCAGCAGAGGTAGCTGGGATGTTATAGGTATTGCATCAAAAGTGTAGACCGATTTGGAAAGTATTGCAGTCTTCTAAACACTTTCATTTTCTAGATCATAAACATGGGATGTCTTCTGTTTATTTGTATCTTCTTTCTTTTCTTTCAGTGTTGTTTCATATTGAAGTTTTCTTTTAATGTTGAATGCAGAAGATGCACCCTAAATAACAATCATCTTAGCACATTAGCTAGTCATGTGACTGGTACAGTTAGTGCTTTTGTACCTGATAACGCCTGATAATAAAATTTTTTCCTAAGATGCGGCTTTAAGAGAAAGCCACTATAAAGAGGGTGGTGGTAATAATGACCCTTGCAGCTATGAAGCCCTGCTCTGAGGGGAATCTGGCACTTGCAGAAATACTCTGGTGAATGCCTTTCTATGAATGCCTTTCTGAGCTGCATTGCTGTTCAAAGATCCCAAAGATCTAAGTAATAGATAACGTTCCTTTAATTGTTCTCTTGAAATTTTAAATTAGTAGACTGAAGTAGAAAATTTAATTAAAATGTAGACGTAATCTCTTACTTATATAAAAAATTTAAAGCTGAACTTAAATGTTCTATGCTACAATTTCAAATTAATCAGGGCTGATTGCTTTGGAACTTGCCAAAACTAAATTTTATAAATTCTGTTTTATATATTTAGGTATTTTGTAGAAGATTGTGGTAGAGAGGCTTATATGAGAAGTCTGAGTCTTTAACACCATTTCCTATCTAATAAGCTATTTTCCAGTTGGGCTTATATATATTTTGCTGTAAAGTGTTTTCAGTAAATCTCAGCTTTGAGGTATTTGTAGAGTTCAGAATAATAGATTTTAAAAGTATTAACTTTTTCCCCTCATATGAAGGGCCAGTTTTAAGACTGAGGATAGTTGATGAATTTTTATAACTAACAGAGTAAACATTTTTAATTAGGTAAGAATGGCCTTTGATTAGATAGACAAAAATTAGTATTGATTTTGGTGAATTAAGGAGGAGCCATAGTTAAGTGTGAACACAGTAGAAGCACAAAAGTGCTGCTTCTAAAAATGGTCTAAAAAGATGGTCTAAAAAGTCACCATCTACAGGGAAACTGGGAAGTTGTAGCTAAGTGTACCTTTATTACAACATTTTATAAAATAGTCTCTATGTGTTGGCCACCTGGCCAACAAAGGAATACCCCACCTCTACAAAAAATTAAAAAGCTACTTAGAAGGCTGAGGCAAGAGGATTGCTTGAGCCCAAGAGTTCAAGGCTATAGTGAGGTATGATCATGGCCACTGCATTCCAGCTTGGGTGACAGAGACCCTGTATCTTAAAAAACAACAAAAAAGTCCTTGTTTAATAGCCAGATTAGGCAAATTAGAATGACTTATAAAGTCGTTTTAGTTTTATGCTGTTTGAGTCATGAATACAATACTTTAAATAAAGTAGTGCTCTAAGACTTGACTCTCTGACTGCAGTGTTTCCCTGTTTAGTGATTTGAGGCAAATGCTTTTTTTTAATTTGTAATTTAAAAAAATTGGTAAACAGCTCTTTATACATCAGTGGTCACAAAGATCAGCTGATTTCCTCATGTGAAAAGTAAAAGTACACTGTTTTCCTGGCTGTAAAACAAAACTTTTTTTTTAATGTTTCATGCTTTACATCTTACTCTTTTTTAGTTTTAAATGAATACCTTGATGCTAGATTGTTAGTGTTGCCTGATTTTGTTTTTTCTGTATGATTTCTCCTTGAGGTTTCAGGTTCAGTGACACCTTCATAGCAGCTTTGTTTTCTATTTAAGTAGAGAACCAGTTGGAGGTTGGAAACACAGATCTAATAACAAATTCAATTGTTTCTTTTTTTGTAATAACAGAGCCGATGGAGTTATGAGAACAATGAACACAGAAAAACTCTTAAAAACTGTACCGATTATTCAAAATCAAATGGATGCACTTCTTGATTTTAATGTAAGTTGTTCATGCTTTCAGAATTTAAGATGTTAAAAAAATTGATTGTAACTCATTATAGTTTTTATTCTCGTTTTTTTTTAATTTTCAAGTTTTATAGACTCTAGATTTCATATGAATATGCTACTTAGCTAAAGATTTTCTGTAAAAACTAGTCCCATTACTTTAACTAAATTGCTAGCTTTATCATTTGTGATATGTTAGAAGTTAGCAATTCCAACTCTGTTCTTTTGGGGGGGGCACCTATCTTAAGACATTTTATTTTAGAGATTGTAAGTGCAAGTTAATGAATGGAACTATGTCAATTTGATGCTGAAATTTATTTTTTCTTTAAATTTTGCTAATTGCTTTAAACTTCTTTACAGCAGAAACTAAGTCTGCTTTGTTCTCTTAATTCAGAGGTAGGGTTTTTGTCAATCTCACTTAAAGCATAATATTAGCTCATCTTATTTTCTAATTTTTCCCTAGGTTAATAGCAATGAACTTACAAATGGGGTAATAAATGCTGCCTTTATGCTCCTGTTCAAAGATGCCATTCGACTGTTTGCAGCATACAATGAAGGAATTATTAACTTGTTGGGTAAGTACTTCTGTAGCCTGATGACTTTTTTATTTTGTGTCAGATGGATAAATAATATTGACTGAGTTGTTATTTAAAGCTTATGAAAAATTCATTATGGTCGGTCATTCATTATAACAATTAATTTGGGAAAGAGAAATTTATGCCTAGTTATGTGCTGTTGATTAAATACTTTTTTGTAACTCGGATGTTCAGCTAGATGAACTTTATATTTTTATAATAGGTCTTTTTTCTACCCATTTTATTAATATTTTGAAATATAAAAACCTCTTAAAAATTTAGGTGAGTTAAGATAGTAAATTTTGTTATATGTAATTTTATTTATATATATATTTTTTATTGTTGGGGATTCATTGAGGGTACAAGAAACCAGGTTACATTGATTGCATTTGTTAGGTAAAGTCCCTCTTACAATTATGCCTTGCCCCCAAAAGGTGCATCACACACTGAGACCCCACCTCCCTCTCTCCTTTCTTCTCTCTGCTCTTCTTTCCCCCACCTCCCTCCTCTTCCTCTCTCTCTCAGCCCTCCCCTTCCTCTATCCCCCACAATGTACTAGGTCATTAATTTGTCCTCATATCAAAATTGAATACAAAGGATTCATGCTCCGGTTTTCTTGTGAAACTTTACTAAGAATAATGTGTTCCACTTCCATCCAGGTTAATATAAAGGATGTAAAGTCTCCATCTTGTTTAATGGCTGAATGGTATGGTATACATATATCACAGCTTGTTAATGATGGGCATTTAGGCTCTTTCCACATTGGGGCAATTGTAAATTGAGCTGCAATAAATAGTCTAGTGCAAGTGTCCTTAAGGTAAAAGGAATTATTTCCTTCCGGGTAGATGCCCAGTAATCAGATTGCAGGATCAAATGTGGGAGGTCTAGGTTGAGTTCTTTGAGGGTTCTTCATACTTCCTTCCAAAAAGGTTGTATTCATTTGCAGTCCCACCAGCAGTGTAAAAGTGTTCCTTTCTCTCCACATCCACGCCAGCATCTGCAGTTTTGAGATTTTGTGGTGTGGGCCATTCTCTCTGGAGTTACATGATATCTCGGAGTGGTTTTGATTTGCATTTCTCTAATAATAAGGGACAGTGAGCATTTTTTCATATGTTTGCTAACCATCTGTCTTCTTTAAAGAAGGTTCTATTCATGTGTCTTGCCCATTGATATATGGGATTGTTGGATTTTTTCATTGGATTAATTTGAGTTTTCTATATATCCTAGTTATCAAGCTTTTGTCTGATTCAAACTATGCGACTATCTATTCCTATTGTGCAGGTTGTCTATTTGCTTTGGTTGTTGCTTAATGAAGCTTTTCAGTTTCATTAAGTCCCATTTACTTATTTTCGTTGTTGTTGCAATTGCCATGGCAGTCTTCTACATGAAGTCTTTCCCAGGCTGATATCTTTCAGTGTTTTTCATATGCTTGCTTTGAGGATTTTTATCGTTTTCATGCCTTAAATTTAAGTCTTTTATCCATCTTGAATCAATTTTTGTGAGTGGAGAAAGGTGTGTGTCCAGTTTCAGTCTTTTACATGTGAATATCCAGTTCTCCCAGCACCATTTATTGAATAGGAAATCTTTCCCCTATTGTATGTTCTTGTTTGGTTTATCGAAGATTAGGTGTTTGTAAGATGTTTGTTTCATTTCCTGGTTTTCTACTTGATTCCAAATGTCTCTGTCTCTATTTTTGTGCCAGTACCATGCTGTTTTGACCACTGTGGCCTTGTAGTACAGCCTAAAGTCTGGTAGGCTGATGCCTCCAGCTTCGTTTTTATTACTAAGAACTGTGTTAGCTATACAGGGTTTTTTCTGTTTTCTGGTACAAAACGAAGAATTCTTTTTTCCAAGTCTTGAAAGTACGATTTGGTATTTTAATAGGAATGGCATTGAATCGGTAGATTGCTTTGGGAAGTATAGACATTTTAATAATGTTGATTCTTCCCAGCCATCAGTATGATATGTTCTTCCATTTGTTAATATCCTCTGCTATTTCCTTTCTTAGGGTTTCATAATTTTCTTTATAGAGGTCTTTCACCTCTTTTGTTAGGTATATTCCTAGGTATTTCATTTTCTTTGAAGCTATGGTGAAGGGAGTTGTGTCCCTAATTAGCCTCTCATGTTATATGTATTTTACTGTTTCCTCATAATTTACGCCATAATGAACTTTGTAAAATTGGTATTTTTTCTAGACATTTATTTTTAATGGTGCCTTTTACTTTTGAGGCATTTTAGGAATTGTAGTGTCTTATTGTGTATTCAGTATACATGAAATGGAGTTAATTTTGCCTAGAAATGTTCCTTTATTTCAGTAAGATTTTGATGGGGTAGACTGTAACTGGCTGCAAGAAGCCCCAGAGTATCAAGTGTCAGATGTCAGGTCTGTGTACTCCAGTGTGCTCTTTCTCTCCTCATCCCTGCCTCCTGCTGCTTTTTGTTTTAAATAGTCTGGGGCAAAATGAATTTATTTAGGATGCTTTAATCCATGGAATTAGGAAAATTTGGCTTATTTTTTCCCAAATGAAAAAATGGGAATTTTCTTTTCTATAAAACTTTGGAAGCCATAGTCTTCCACCCTATAATTAGTATGAATTAACCTTTTTATTGCTGTTTTATATTAAATTTAAATACATTTTCTGACTGACATTTGAACATATCACTAAGAATATTAAAAGTATATGTTAATTGTTTTAAGTGCGGTAACATGTGATATGTGTTTACACATAAATATATATTTAAGGAATTGTGAAGGAAGAATTATTGTGAGGGCCAGGTGCAGTGGCTAACACTTACAATCCCAGCACTTGGGAGGCCAAGGCAGTGGATTGCCTTAGCTCACAGGTTTGAGACTACCCTGAGCCAGAGCAAGACTCCATCTCTAAAAATAGCTGGGTTTTGTGGTGGGTGCCTGTATTCCCCACTGTTCGTGAGTCTGAGGCAAGAGAATCGCTTAAGTCCAAGAGTTTAGGGTTGCTGTGAGCTGTGACACCACGACACTCTACCCAGGGTGACTCTTGTCTTCCAAAAAAAAAAGAAGAAGAAGAAAAAGTATTGTGAAACAACCTAATAATTAATAATTGAGTATAAAGTCAAGTATTTTTTCTTTTTTTAACTTAATAGCACCTCTTCTAATTTGATACATAAGCTAATTTAGCACTGATACTTTTCTAGGAGGGTGTGTGTTTTCTTTGAGAGACTTCTAAAATCTCTGGTGATTTTATAAAATAGGTAATCTTTTTTCTTTTTTAAGTGTCATATTTTGATGTGAATTAAAGTATTACTTTTCGGCAGAAAAATATTTTGATATGAAAAAAAACCAATGTAAAGAAGGTCTTGACATCTATAAGAAGTTCCTGACTCGGATGACGAGAATCTCAGAGTTTCTGAAAGTTGCAGAGGTAAAGTGTGTTCGTGTGACTACTGTGTCTCTTAATTTGCTTTTTGCTTCTAAATATGGATTTTGAAGAAGACATACATAGTCTGAATGAAAGACATGTCTTAAATAACTATATTGAAGGTTTTAATCATATTAATATATATTGAATTCTTTGCAGTTATAATATCAAGTAAAATATATGCTGTATATTTACTTCAATATAGAGTATTGAAAGATGAGCTATTTCTAAATTGTTTACTTCTCTATAAAATTAAGTAGGTAGCATGCAGTGGTAGTGGAGATTTTTATACTTGGAATTAACCATGTATTTGAGAAGGTTTATTTTGTTAAATGTGGTTGGGAATATTCAAGGTCAGGGCAAGTGTCTTTTTTCCAGTGAGACTAGAGCATATTAGTCCAAAATGTTTTTGTTCCCCTGCAGAAATGAATTTTGTGTATTAATTGTTTATCATTGATTATAAAAGCTGCAAAAGTAGATTATAGGATAATCTAATCATGTAGATCTGTTTAAAAATAATTTAATGAAATTGTCATAGAAGGCAGTGTGGTAATGCATTACAGGCATTATATTGCTAACATAGAGGGAGCTCTTAAAGTTTTTGTTTTTCCTTTCTCCAGCCTCTACCCAGAGATGTCTTCCTTATATAATTTGATTCATTACGTCAAAGGCGTTACTCTGGAGCTAGCAAGTTAGTGAGGGCTCTATTACTTATAGTGATAAATTGTTACAGATGGAATAGGGTAGAACAGGATGATGAGCCTTTTGAAGAAAATAGCTGTGTTATTAATCAGCTGTTTTATGAAACCTACTGAGATTTATTTTGAATTTAAAGATCTTTCTAGGAGAAATCAATGTTTTTGTTCATTTCTTTGGGATTAGTCATATACTAAATCTGAAAGAAGACAGTGTTCATGCTGTGGTTCCAGTAAATTCTTTAAATAAGTTTAATTTGTTAAGTTTCCCCTTTGGCCTTATGTTCTTTGCATTTGATAGTAGTAGTTACTGACTTGAGTTTTAAGGCCCCCTCTTTACTTCCAGATCTGCTGTTCTCTAACTCTATATTGGGATAGACAGAGTGTTCCATACAATCTAAGAAATGTAAAAGGACTCCTCATCCTAAAGTATTCTGTAATGAGATTGTCTTTCGGTTTGCAGTTTCATTAGAAGACCTTAATATTTGAGAGAAAGGCAAGAGTAATGTGCTTGAAGGGCACAAATGTGTCAGGTAGTGATTAGCTATTAGCTGTTAACATCAGAGTGTGAATTAATTTATCAAATTTTCTATTGACATCATTCTGAGAGTGGTCCCTGAGAGCTTGACAAAAGGAAGAGGGAATGATTAGAAAATGAAACATAGCCAGGAGAGAAAACAGTTGTCTAATTTGGGTACTTGCATAGGCAGGAATAGTTTCTTTCTATTTTGTTAGAAAATGCCTTAGGGCCTGAGCCATCATGAAAATACAGTGAGATTGCTTTGTGGAGATAGTTACATCTTTGTTAGATATCACTTGACATTTGCATAAAACCTGGCCTACCTGACAGACTGTAGGTTTTCCAAAGTATTGTATGTAGTAATTGTCAAGGAAAGCGTATTTTATGGAGAAAGACAAAGTTAATGTCTTCAAAGCGTATTTTATGGAGAAAGACAAAGTTAATGTCTTCAGTTATGTTTCTTTTTATGCCTCAAAGAACTTGTTCATGGTTGCCTTTCTCATTCTTTCCAGTGTTTTTATCATATGACACATAGCAGAGATGGATTTTTTGGTTTGTAATAGGCTTCTTGAATTTCCTACTCTAGTTTCCTGACTGTTACAACTTCTAGAGTCATCAAATAATATCTGAGCCATTGGAAATAGTGAATACCTTGAGAGATTAAGTATTTTTCTGATTTTTAAGTTTATTTCAAATTTAGCAATACTAGCCATAAATGTCATTTTTTTCAAGTTTTGTTTATAAAACATCTTTATTATAGTTTTATCTGCTAAATATCCTGTTGTTTTTTCTTACAGCAAGTTGGAATTGACAGAGGTGATATACCAGACCTATCACAGGTAAATATAGCTTTAATATATCAATTCACTATGTGTTGTATACTGCTGGATATGAAGAATACTAAGATGATTCTGCTGTCAGAAAGCTCAGTGTAGTTTTTCCTGACAGATTTTAACATTTTGATACATCGCTGGAGATTTTTCTAACAATATGACCACATAAAATGATCTGCTTACCTCTTATTGTTGGTGGCTTTAACTCACTATTGTATCATGCATTCCTTTATTCCCTTAATCTCTTTTTCACAGCATCATCATTAAAAAAAGGAAAGAGGGAAAAAGGAACTGAACTTAGAGAATAGTATTTAAAAATAAATTTTCACTATGTTACTGGTAGAGAATTATATTATACAGGATCTAGTTTTCCTGTTTTAAACTTTCTACTTTGAATCAGATGCAAATATTAAATAGGAATATACCTCAAAATGTAATATTGGGTTAAGAGAGCAGGTTTTGAGGTGAGATGTCAAAGTTTGAATCCTAGCTATGCCATTAGCTGGCCCCTGTGACTTTGGGGAAGTTACTCACTACACTTCAGTTTCATTATCTATAAAATGGAGCTGTTACCGTACCTACCTGAGATGGTAGTTTAGGGAATTAAAGGAGTTTATACCTACAAAAACATTTAAGCATTAAACATTGAACAGTGCTAGCTGTTGTTACATTGTCTTTATCATCATCATCATCTTTAAAAATACCATACTTGCAGTTTTTCTGGTGTCTATTGAATATTAAGAATAAAAGTATAGTTGTGCTTATATCCCTTGTGTCAGCTCTCTCCTTAACAGTTGGCATCTCGTCTACCTTGCTTTGAAATGTTTTGAGACATCTTTTAAACACTTTGTTGTTAATAGTTCTTGTTTCTTGTTAATGATTGGTCCTCACTTGTTCAGATTCATCTGTCTCTCACAAAGTTGAGAGTGTGCAAAAAATCTAGTTACAGGTTTTATATATAAATAAAGCACTCTTGCTTATATCTACTTGAGATAAATTGGTTTCATTAAGATCAAGCAAATTATTCTAGGCCGAATATAGAGGAGTATTGCTTGACTGATGTGTAGTATAAGATGATTTGTTGACTTTAGGTTCCCCCATTACGTAAGCACCCCATTTATAATGTCAGCTATAGGCTGTCTTCATGTGTCTGTACTTTGATATTCATGGTGTGGTAATAGTAGCATTGGTCAATCCCCATTCTCCTTTTTTTAGTGATTTCTGAACAAAAGGAAATTGCCAGGGAATTGGTAATTCAGAAAATTCTCAAAAATGGACTAAAGGCTGTTTACACTTTAGGTTAAGATGGTGTAATGCAGAAGAGTGGAAACTTGAAATTATGTATTTTTTTGTTACTGCTATATATTGTTCTTTTAAAATGTGAAGCATCACATTTTCTTCACTCTATGTAATGCATATTTGACTTCTGAAGAATAGCCAGATAAATACAGAAGGAATTTTAGAAATTGCAGCCTTTTCAGGGGCTAGTCCTTCAGAAAAAAAGTCAGCTACAGTTTGAATGACCACAGTTTCAGAATAGGATTTGGTAGCATAGTAGTTAAATACCTAGGTTTAAGGTCACAAGTACCTTCTTTGATCCTGTTCTGGTTCTTGCTACATATCAGATATGTGATCTTGGACAAATTAAATTTCACTGTCTCAGGTTATCTATAAAGTGAATATACTAGGAGTGTCCACCTCATAGGATTCAATGGTAACATACAAGGTAGCTAGCACAGTTCCTGTTGTTAGAAGAACTTTTTAAATGTTAACCACTATCATCAACATCCTCATTATGTCCCCTGAAAGCTCTTGAGACAGTACTTTGCTTGCTGAGTAGCAAACATTTTGGCGAGGCTGTGGAAGTGTATATATTTTCTTAGCTCAACATAGAAGGCAGTTTTATAGTCTGTATTTGGTTTTAGATGACTTTCTGCTGTATCTCCCTTGAGCTAAGAGTCTTGACATTTGTAGAGAAAATATTGAATGAAAGAAATTGTTAAAGTCATAAATGATAGAGAAATTAGCTAAATATTTCCTCTTCTGTTTTAAGATCCAGTAATCTAGAAACTGTATCTCAGATCCTAAAGAATATTTGAGGTAAATAAAGGCCACTAATGTGTTCGCTTCACTTACTTGTATTGGACAATTCTTGTTCTGTACACTGAAAATGTTTCCTTTTGAATGAATTTACCTTTCTTCATATTAAGTTGAGATTTGAACTATAGCCTGGAGGTTTAAAACTAGTCTTCTATTAAGAAAGAAAATTGAGGTAAATATCCATTTCAGTGAGATATGATAAATGCTGACATTTTTGTAACGAAAACACCATTCAAGACATAGATCAATTCCATCATCTCAATCCTCACTCTCCCTTCCAGTCATTCCTTATCCCTCTCCATACAAATTTATTTTGATTTCTAATAGCATAATCATATTGGTTCTTGGACTTAATATAAATGGAATCATATAAGCATTTAACTCTTGGGTCTGGCTTTCTTACTCATCACAGTGTTTTTAGATCTGTCCATGTTGTCGAATATACTGTTAATTCTTTTATTGCTGAATAAATTACGTGGTTAATTATGTAAATTTACCACAATTATGTCTATCCATTTTCCAAATGATAGACTTTTGAATTGTTTGCAGTTTTTGACTATTGTAATAAAGCTGCTTTTAAAACATTTTTAAGTCTTTGCTTATGGAGATAAATTATCTTCTCTCTGGAGTTAAATAGGAGTGGAGTTGGATCATTAAGGTAGGTGTGCATTTAATTTTATTTTTTAAAAGATGGATCCCTTTTCAAGGTGATATATTCCCACCAGCGGTGTGTGGAGTTCCAGTTTTTCCATATCCTCACCAGCATTTGATATTGCTTGTTTATTTTCACTTTAGCCATTCTTGTGGGTGAAAATGCGTATCTCATTGTGTGTTTCATTTGGGTTTCCTTGATGCTGGTGTTCAGTATCATTTATCAAGAACTCTTCCAGAGTAATGACTGGAGACTTTGTTACTCAGCACGTACTTATTAAGTACCTGCTGCATTCTCAATAGAATGTAACTGTTAGGAATATGTTTTTACTTAAAATCCAAATAAATTAAATATAAAAACATTTAAGTACTCACAGCATCCTTTTATTGTTTCATATTTACATAGTCTTTAGCTTTTATATTTTTGATAATGTTTATTAATACTTCCAATTAGATGATAGTTTATGTAACAAAAATAGGATTGTTTTTCTCATTGACACTATTAGTGGATGAGGAATATACCTGTTTATTTTTGTTGCTTTCATTTGTTAGATGATACATGATTTATTTTAACTAGTGGCCTGATTATCATGACATTTTTAATATTTGTACAATTTCAGGCCCCTAGCAGTCTTCTTGATGCCTTGGAACAACATTTAGCTTCCTTGGAAGGAAAGAAAATTAAAGATTCGACAGCTGCAAGCAGGTACATTGTTCATTGTAAGGTAAAGAGCAGGAGTGGTTTTTCTGAGGGAGTGGATAAATCCAGCTAAAGTTGCAAGCCACTTAATTTCTTTTTATTTTGATTTAGTTATCTGTAAATGAGTTTAATCATAGTGTTAACCTCATAAAATTAGTATTGGGATTAACTGGGTTAATACATACAAATTCTTGAACTAATTCTTACTCTCAATAAATGCCAGCATCCGTTAAGGTGATGACAATAACTGCTTGTGTTTATGATGTCAAGATTTCTCTGAGAGATAATAATGCATTGATTTGTATCATGCTTTATAAGATACGTTCATATTAATTTGCTCAACCCTTACGGTAACTCTGAACTCTGTGAAATATGTAGTCATAATCCTGGGATTCAAACCTAGGATATCTGCATCAAATTTCATCATTTTTCTCTAAAGCCAGTTCATGGGGTTGGTTACTGATATGTTATATTTTAATCACTAAAAGTTTAGAGCTAATTCCCCAGAACAGTTAACCTAGCAAATTGAAAATAACACACAGCCATTTCAGATTAATATGTAACATGATTTTTGCATTGGATTAATTCTCATGTTTTCCAATGAAGATTTCCTTTTAGCAGCATGAAGAAAAAAATTGCATAAAGTATAATGAGAACCCTCCTTTAATTCTTTTTTGGCTTTTTAGCATTTTCTTCCCTTTTTTAATAATAAATTTATATAATTTCTATAATACAATGTCATTACTGGATTTTAATACTTATTTTTAATCTCAGATTTGCACTTTGAATTTTCTAGTAGAGATTTAGAAGCAATAGCCAAAGCTATAAGGCTCATTTGTCTGAGAGAGTAGTGAAAAATATAGCCGCGTAGCTTAGGTGCACCACTTCACCTCGAATTTGTTGGGTTTTTTGCATTTCCATTACAACTATATTATTATTATTACTTGGTATTTGAAGTTGTATGGGTTTTTTTCTTTTTAGGGAGAGTCTCACTTTGTAGCCCTCGGTAGAGTGCCATGGCATCACAGCTCACAGGCAACCTCCAGCTCTTGGGCTTAGGCGATTCTCTTGCCTCAGTGTCCTGAGTAGCTGGGACTATAGGGGCTCCGCTGTTTTTTGTTGCAGTTTGGCCAGGGCTGGGTTAGAACCCACCACCCTGGTATATGGGCCCGGCCCCCTACACACTGAGCCACAGGCGCTGCCCTGGAGTTGTGTTTTTTGTTAGCTCATTCATAATACTGATTTTACATAGAATTTAAATGACAGTTTTTACCACTTTGTGTGTGTACAGTAGCAATTATTAATCTTTGGTGTGTGGTAAAAGGATATTTAATAAAGGTCAGAGTAGTTCTTCATGTTAGAGTTCTTTACCACATTTATTTAGTTTGGAACTAACATTTGGAAATTTAATGTTGGGTTTATGGTATGGATCAATCTTTGATAAAAGGGAAAGGTAATTCCTTGCCAGTGAGTGATGGTGCATATATAGTAAGTTTGAAAAGGAAATTCTAGTTTGGCAAAAGGGCAGCACATAGAAAGGAGGTGCCACATGGACTGGTGGACAGACCGAAACCAACCTTCTTTGAAGAAACTGGAAGTCCCTCCCCTAGGGATGACGTCTTTGGGGTTGTTATAGGGAAGACATCTAAACACCCATTACTTACTATTAGTATTCATGCTTTGGTGTTCCTGTAGTAGACTACCAAAACCCTGGCCGTAAATTAGCAGAGTGTCTTACCCTGTGAGAAATTCAACACTTTTTTCCCATTAGGACTTTTCAGAGAATGTGTCGGCTCTTTCCCAGTTGCATTGGTTCCCTCTCTTAGGGTTTGAGAGAGGCCAGTGTGCCCCACTCTGTTGTGAACCCTTTCCAAAGTCTAACACTTCAAAAGTAGTGAATGTATAAATCAGTATTCTTCTATTTGGTATAATTTTTTAGGTCACTAAGAATATTTCATCTGAATTACTGGGTTTGAGTGTATATCTTAAGTTCATAATTACAATTCCTATCCATGGCCAGGTTGCCAGGTCATTTTAAGACATGGTATAATGTGAAGTGCTTAGCAAAAAGCCTTATTAGCTCTGTCCAATTATCCTAGGGCAACAACACTTTCCAATGCAGTCTCTTCCCTGGCAAGCACTGGCCTCTCTCTGACCAAAGTGGATGAAAGGGAAAAACAGGCAGCATTAGAGGAAGAACAGGCACGTTTAAAAGCTTTAAAGGTAAGTGTGGGCATTCTCTTTATTTGGAAAAACAGGTACAGGTCTTCATAAAGTACATGGGGCCTCTACACAGACTAGTATTTAACTTACATACCTAATGGGCTGAAACCCAGTCTTGAATTTTCATCTCAACATAGAATGATGTGGCCAAAGCAGTGAATATCTTTCTTGTATCAAAACAAAATCAGAAAACCCCGAGGCTGTACAAACAAATCTGTTTCTGGAATCCTTATAGGTTGTTCCCTTTCTCAACAGGAGCAGCGCCTAAAAGAACTTGCAAAGAAACCTCATACCTCTTTAACAACTGCAGCCTCTCCTGTGTCCACCTCAGCGGGGGGAATAATGACTGCACCAGCCATCGACATATTTTCTACCCCTAGTTCTTCTAACAGGTAGGGGGAGAAGTTCAAGTTACCTTTGAATATGTAGGTTGACGAAAGTATTTCAAATTGTATAGAAAATCAGCACATTGTACCCCATAATTACATTAATGTACACAGTTACGATTTAATTTAAAAAAAGAAATATTGCAGGGGTTTTCAGGTTTACTTTGATTAATGATTTTGTAATCATTGATTTATACAAAAGAGATGATAAATGGTGGTATTGGTGTAATACCTAAATACAAAGTGATAAGAATTTATATTGGGTATTGGGGAGGGAAAGATGGTTAAATTACTGGTTTATCCTAACTGGAATATAGTGATTATCTTTGGACAAACTTAATTGTACAAAAATTATGATTGAACACATATATGACCATTTATATAGGTCTTGGATATGTATTTCAGATTATCATTTCATTGACTATTAAGTGTCTTTCATGTCTATTTCCTTGTGTTAAATTCTGTAACTCAAAACATAGTAATAGAATTTGGTTGACAGATTTCTTGGGAGAGAAGCCTCTTGGACCAACTTTAACAATGCTGTTGTTTAAGCTACATAACATGGAAATATATTTCCAGACAAATTAGAATTGGCTTTTTCTAAATCTCTGTGTTTTACCTATGAGTAGTTTAAAGTAGTTAAGACGTCAGATTCTGTTTTGGATCCCAGTTCTGTTATTTCTTAAACCATCTTGAAAAACTTTTCCCAAATGAGATAGTGAACCACTGTCAGTGGTTCTCAATCTTAAGCAAGCATCAGAATCACCTGGAGAGTTCATTTAAACCATCAGTGTCTGGGTCTCAACCCCAAATGTCTTAGTAGGGAGGGAGTAAGGCCTAAGAATTTTCATTTTATAGTTGTTGGCATTTATTTTTTTAACTCATACTTGAAAGGTCTTCCTCTTACCTGCTGACTTCTATAACAAGCTCAGTGTAAGTTTTGATATTGAGTGCTGCTTGCTTCATGCATTCTAGGTGCTACCTGCTCCCTAAAATCTTGGTAGGTGTTGAATTTAGTTCTGTGTTTCTTAGCTTATTTATTTACTAAGCTGCCTTCCTTAATCCCCAGTCACATAATATTGATCCTACTAAGAGACATGTTCTCAAGTTGGAGACCCTGAAAAGAAGTTTATCTTAGGAGAGATAAATGGAAAGAATTTTGATTGAGTGTTTTCTTTTTTTTATTTATCATAAACACACAGATTGTGTATACATTAATGCATTTATGGGGTACAAGGTGCTGATTTCATATAGAATTAGGAAAGCTTATATCACACTGGTTAATATATACCTCATCTTGCTTACTTAGTTATTGTGTTAAGACATTTATACTCTATGCTAATAGATCTGACATGTACCCTTGCATTATGCACCATAGGTGTGATCCTGCCATTCATTCTCCCTTGATCTGACCTCCCCTCTTCCCTCCTTCAACTTGGGCCATAGTTGTGACCTATTCTTCATATGAAAGTGTGGTGATTATAAATTGGTTTCATACTAGTACTGAGTACATTGAATATTTTTTCTTCCATTCTTAAGATACTTTACTAAGTAGGATATGTTCCAGCTCCATCCCTGTAAACATAAAAGAGGTAAAGTCTCCATCTTTTTTAAGACTGTGTAATATTCCATAGTATACATATACCACAATTTATTAATCCATTCATGGGTTGGTGGGCACTTGAGCTTCTTCCATGACTTGGCTATTATGAATTGAGCTGCAGTGAACAATCTGGTGCAAATATCTTTGTTATAAAGTGATTTTTGGTCTTTTGGATATATAGCTCGTAGAGGAATTACAGGTTCAAACGGCAGGTCTACTTGTAGATCCCTGAGTGTTCTCTATACTTCTTTCCAAGAGGGACATATTAGCTTGCACTACCACCAGCCATGCAGAAGCGTTCCCTTTTCTCCACATCTACAACAACATCTATAGTTTTGGGATTTTGTTAGGTGAGCCACTCTAACTACTGGAGTTAGATGATTCCTCAAAGTGGTTTTGATTTGCATTTCTCTGATGATTAAAGGTGATGAGCATTTTTTCATATATCTGTAGGCTATGTGTCTATCTTCTTCAGAGAAGCTTCTTCTGTTCAAGTCACTTGCCCACAATGAAATAGGATCACTTGTTCTTTTCTTATTAATAAGTTTGAGTTCTCTGTGGATTCTGGTTATCAAACCTTTGTCAGAAGCATAATGTGCAAATATCCTCTTCCATTCTGAGGGCGGTCTACTTGCTTTATTTACTGTGTTCTTGGCTGTGCAGAAGCTTTTAGTTTGATCAGATCCCAGTAATGTATTTTTGGTGTTGCTTCAATTGCCCCTGGGGGTCCTCCTCATAAACTATTCGCCTAGGCAGTTTTCTTCAAGAGTTTCTCCTGTGCACTCTCCAAGATATAGTTTCATCTCTTAAGTTTACATCTTTTATCCAGTGAGAGTCAATTTTTGTTAATGGTGAAAGGTGTGGGTACAGTTTCAGTCTTCTACAAGTTGCCAGCCAATTCTCCCAGCACCATTTGTTAAATAGGGAATCTTTCCCGCAATTTATATTTTTGATAGGCTTATCAAAGAGCAAATGACGATAAATGTCTGGGTTCATCTCTTGGTTCTCAATTCTGTTCCATACATTTACCTCTATTTTTGTGCCAGTACCATGCTGTTTTGATCCCTATAGAGTTATAGTATAGTTTGAAGTCTGGTAGCATGATTCCTCCCGATTTGTTTTTATTTCTGAGTAATGTCTTGGCTATTCGGGGTTTTTTTCTGGTTCCATATAAAATGAAGTGCTATTTTTTCCAGATCTTTAAAGTATGACCGTGTTTTTGATAGGGATTGCATTAAATTTGTAAATTGCTTTGAGTAATATGGACATTTTAACAATGTTGATTCTTCCCAGCCATGAGCATGGTATGTTTTTCCATTTGTTGACATCTTCTGCTATTTCTTTTCAATTGAGTGTTTTCTTGAAAGTGAAACAAATTATTGGATAAAGAGCTAAGTTCACTAGATTTTTATCTCATACTAAAAGTTTTCACTTTTTTAATAGAAATTAAGGACAAATTTTACAGCCCACTTACAGAATGCCTAATGTGTATTTTTATTTCTTTTCAAAGCATTAGACACATTTATATGTATATCTACTATCTACAAAACTACATCTAAAAGACATGTCCTGAAAACTTAACTTTTTTATAAAAATACAGTTAGAAGGAATAAGTTCCTTTCAATAGCACAGAAGGGTGATTATAGTTAACAGTAATTTATTCTGTATTTCAACATAAAAGAGACATTTTTGAAATTTTCCAACACAAAGAAATCATACATGTTTGAGATGATGGATGGCCTAATTACCCTGATTTGGTTATTACACATGATATGCATAATATGAAAATATCACATGTACCTTGTAAATTTGTACAGTTATTACATATCAATTTTTAAAAGGAAGACAAAACTTCTGTTTTTGAGAATGTATAAATGAAAAACTTGGAGCTGGTGTCTTTAGGACCAGCTACTTGGGAGGCTGAGTTAGGAGCATCCCTTGAGCCCAGGAGTTCTCACCAAGCCTGGGCAACATAACAAGACTGTTTTTTTTTAAAAAAAAATTATATTGACCTTCATTAATGGAAACTCTGGGATCTTTTTTTTGAGTTATTTCTTAAAATCATATAAAACTCTGGTGGTCAGAAATATATCATGCATATAGGGCCTTCTGGAATCTGTGGTTATGAGATGGAGTGGCTTTTATTTTAAGCTACACATGCACATACAATTTTTTCCCTTTATTTTTGATATGTTGTTTGGATATTGAGGCAGTGGAGGTGAAGTTAATAGACATTTTACTTTGGAGAGGTATTGATATTTCAGATGTGATTTAAGTTCTTTGATGATTAGAAACAGGAAAAATTTTCCTTAAAAGAATTAAAATCCCCACAATGTTTCATAGTTTAAAACCTTGTTGTTTGGGTTCATTTCATTATGGAAATTGGCATTTTCCTGGGTAAGTCATTGTTCCTTTCCAGAAGAAGTATTGTTATTTGGGTCCTATGGTATTTAATGATTTTTTTCCAGACCTTGGAAATAATCCTGTTATATGAGGGGCATTCAACTGTTGTCTTGCTGAAGCTGCTCCTCCTTTTGAGGTTTCTTCTATTGGGCTTTTGTTCACTTGTCTTTTCAATGTTTATAGTTTGAGGGGTGGAATGGTGACTAATGTAGCAAAGTTGATCTAGTAAATAGAACATGTTTCTAAAATATCTTTCTAGCACATCAAAGCTGCCAAATGATCTGCTTGATTTGCAGCAGCCAACTTTCCACCCGTCTGTACATCCTATGTCAACTGCTTCTCAGGTAGCAAGTACATGGGGAGGTAAGCATTGACAAATTCTATTTTAGAATTATCTCTCCTGCCCATTTTGTGATGTTTTATTTATTTGTATGTGTAGTTTTTGTTTATACTTGATACATGAAAACTTGAGAAATATTAAAATAGCAGTCTATCTCTTGAAGATGTTTTCATTTTTTTAAAATGTAGTTTTGGAATTTGTGTTCAATTGAATTATTAAGTGAAGTTTAATGAAGTTTACTTGTTAGGAGAAAGAACATGTGTGTAAGTATGAAGTCATTCTTTTAATGTTGAATTTCTATTCCATAATCAGAAAATGTGTAGTGGTTATTTTCTCTTTGATATGGAAAATACTTTTTTACTTCTGATGGAAAAAAAACTTCATCTTTGTGTAAGTATATGATCAGGTACTAGTAAAACTCAGATGGTATCATCAGGCAATGAACTATGTTATGACCAAGATTCTCATGACAAACTTCATACTGCTTGTATTTTAAATGTTGACTTAATTCAGACGTCTAAGATTTTGGTATTCGAAGAATTTTCCCCTAGTACCAATAGGAACGTTTCCTGCCTTTGACCAGTTCTTTGATATTAAGGTAACAACACTGTGATTGTGACCATTGCCTGCCATCTTTGAAAGAGAGGAGAGCTTAGTCGATGTCAATTGTAAATAGCTTTGCTTAGACATCAAGTATGTTTTCAGGTTATCTCCTATGGTTGGTTGTGATGCTTCTGTTTGCATGCATGTAAGTATTATTTTACACACAGACACTCAATAAAATTTCTGGGGAGGGAAAAGAAATTCTAAGAAGGATACTGTCTAATAGAGAATGGTAAGATACCATAAAATTTATTATTGGCTCACGTGTAAACTCTGGATAGATAGGCTTACATTTCATAGCAAAGATTAATTATTCTGATTAGTTTTCATGTTATATGAACTTGGCTTTTTTATTTTAATGATTTGAATTTTAAGAACTTTTTTTTTTTTTGAGACGGAGCCTCAAGCTATCCCCCTGGGTAGAGTGCTATGGCCTCACAGCTCACAGCAACCTCCAACTCCTGGGCTCAAGGGCACCTGCCACAGTGCAGGCCATTGTTTGGTTGCAGCCGTCATTGTTGTTTGGCAGGCCCAGGCTGGGGATTCGAACCCGCCACCTTAGGTGTATGTGGCTGGCGCCTTAGCCGATTGAGCCACAGGTGCCGAGCCCATTTTTTGTTTTATTAAGGTACTACTTCTATGCTAGAGTATAAGCTTTGTGAAAGCAGGAATTTTTAAATATTTTGTTCATTGCTGTATCAGTATCTAGAACACTTCTTGATATATGTAATATAGTAGGTAGTTTTTAATTATTTGTAAAGTAAGTGGACATTTTCTCTTCTTCTGGCCAGGTTATTTCTGTCTCAAGGTAGACCATGGAACATAGATAATGGAACACTAAAACACTAACATTTTAGCCTAATTTTGTAAGCTTTAACTGGATTAAAAGAACTAATTGACTCTGAAGGCTAGTTTAATTTAGCTAAATCTTAAGGTCTGTAGTAATTTCTAAAAATGATAAGATAGTTTGAAGTCAGTAAGTATTTTAGAATTATTTCAGAATGAACAGTAAGCAGCAAATTAAGGTTAAGAAAGGAATTTTTTAATATCCTGCTAAGTTTTGATTTTAGGATTTCTAATCTGCCAAATTTATGGTGTATTTCCTACATTCTGAATGAATTGTTTTAGGGATTTTAGTAGAATTAACATTACTAGGCTCAGCGCCTATAGCTCAACCGGCTAAGGCGCCAGCCACGTACACCTAAGGTGGAGGGTTTGAATCCAGCCCGGGCCGCCAAACAACACTGACGGCTGCAACCAAAAAATAGCTGGGCGTTGTGGCGGGTGCCTGTGGTCCGAGCTACTTGGGAGGCAGAGGGAAGAGACGCGCTTGAGCACAGGAGTTGGAGGTTGCTGTGAGCTGTAATGCCACGGCACTCTACCCAGGGGGACAGCTTGAGGCTCTGTCTCAAAAAAAAAAAGAGAATTAACATTACTATTTGAAGAATTTTGATTTGTTTCCTTTTTTAAAAAAAATGTACTTGTCTTTCCAAAACTATGGCCAAGGAGTTGTTTTTCTAAATAAACTAAACATTTTACAGACTGCTGAATTAAATTAGTATATTTAATGTTTCAAAGAATCCAAACTGTGAAATTCTTAATTATTCTGCCTGGACACTATGTATAATTCATTCTAAGAATGACAACTGAAAATTTCTACTTGAGCTTACTTACTGAACTCATGCATGAAAGTAAACAGATTCACTGAGGAGACCAAAGCGAATTTTAAGCCAAGAAATTTGAATTCTTCCTAATTCATTCAGAGTTCATATCCATGATGTGCAGATTGAGAATTTTTTAAAATTAAAATTAGCTTAAGATAAATAAATCTTAGATATAAGGTTTAATCATAACAATAAATGTTTAAAGTTAATCATTCATGTGAAAACATTAAATATGTAACATTTCTTATTGTGTTGCTTTTTGTTTGTTTTTGGTTTTTTGAGATAAAGTCTCAAGCTGTTTCCCTGAGCAGAGTGCTATTGCGTCACAGCTCACAGCAACCTCAAACTCTTGGGCTCAAGTGATTCTCTTGCTCAGCCTCCCAAGTAGCTGGGACCATAGGCGCCCTCCACAATGCCAGGCCATTTTATTTGTTGCAGTTGTCATTGCTGTTTTAGCTGGCCCAGGCCAGGTTTGAACCCGCCAGCTTCAGTGTATATGGCCAGCGCCCTATCCACTGAGTGCTGCCCTGTGTTACTTTTATAGCATGTGGTAAAGCAAAGGTGTGATTTTTTTTTTTTATAACCCCTAAATCTTGCTCTGTGCTGCTTGTTTTCTGTTAGCCAAAAATAGATGCCAATAACAGACCTTGTATTTAATTTATTTCTTTTAAACACCACAGGATGATGTATATTTCTAGTCACAGACAGGTTAGTGATAAGGGGAAGAAAACTTTGTATGTTTATATGAAAGACTTTTAAGATTCCACTTGAAACTGAAATTGAGAGAGGATACAAGCTCTCCTGTTCACCTGCCTCGTTGCATTATTAGTGGCCTTCGGATTTTTAAGAAATGGTCTGGAGTCTAAAGAATTACTGCTGAATACTAAAATCTGAGAAGACTTACGTTTTTATTACCTGAAAACTTTGAGTTATAGCAGATCTAAAAATATACAATTTGAAGCAAGATGTTAAAATTTTAAGTCAAGTATAAAATGATAATTCTCAAGTATAATATACTTTATTCTAGCTGCCACAGAACATAGAACACTTTTGGGGGTGGTGGTGGTGTCTCAAATGTTAACAACTTTTACTCCCAATTGAAATTACACTTGAAAACATAAATTCCACATGAAAATTCTGTGAATGTTATGTGAATGATGATACTTTTAAACTTACTATACCTAAGTATTATGGACAAAATTATATAACCTACTGTTTTTATGTTGATAGTAACATAGTAACTTGAAGTCTAAAAATAGTACTGAGACTCTAGAGGTCTTTCTTTTTTTTTACTCTGGTCTGTTATTTTACTCTCAAAGGTTTTTTGTTTAGTTTTATTTCAGATTAACACATGGATACATAAGATTAATTTACATTGTTTGCATTTGTTAGGTAATATTTTATCCGATTTGTGGTTCAATCCTTTACCCAGGAGCTGTGCCAAAAACCCCTATGGTGTACTGGTTTGGGGGAGCTTACCAAGCCCCGTGCCCCTCCCCACTTTTTGAATTTAATTATGTTTTTCTCTCATATGAGAAACATACAATACTTTAGGAAAAAATACAATTTTCTATGAGTAATTGTACGTATCATTTGTTTAGGACCTCAAGACATTAATAGGATTGTGGTGCTGTGTTGGTCCTTATTTTAACTCTTTTAGATTGTTTTTCCATGAGTATAGCATAAAATTACATTTTTAAATGATTAATGATAAAAATAATGGTTTAAAACCATTTTTAATATTTTTAAGGAATTGCCAGTCTAGTAGATACAATTGGAATAGCTGGCACATTGTTATTATCTATCTTAATTAAGTTTTTTTATTAGAGCCTAATTTTCTCTGATAGGTTAACATCATCTAGATTACCTAGTATTTTATCAAGTGGACAAGAAGCTGATCTTCTTTATTGTTCTATTGATCTGAATATAAATGTACTTGTACATGTTCTGTATATTCTCTAGGATATTTTATATAGTAAGAAATGATTGAAATTGGGTGCTTAGATAAAACAGGATCAATTGATAAAACAGCAGGTAACTAGTAACCTTGCCTGATTATGTCTCTTCACGAACCAATAGATCTGTTATACAAATGTTGCCCTTTTGTAAAAATGAATTCTCTTGTGGCTTTGTTTGCGTGAATTACTAGAGAGATGCTTCTTGTTACTTACATGACAAAATGTAATATCCCTTCAAAACTCCATGCCACTATCAAGTATTTAAAAATAGTTCTTTCAACCTAACCAGTCAACTCTAAACTTAATGCAGGAAGGAATTAGAGTAGCCATTGGTACATTTTTATTTTAGCACACACGCAAAACAACTTCTTATATGTTTCCTGCTTTTTATTTCTGATTTTTTTGTTTGATTCTTTTTTCCTCAGTGTTTCAATTATTGGGGGAGTGGATAGGTAGGAACGATGTTAAAGCATGACAGAGTTAGAATAGTATAATTAGCAAATTTGCTAATGTTTGTTGGATACTACTTTTTGAATATGAATTGATGTTCAGTAAGAATGCTTAATTCCTAGAAAAGCTGTCATGTGATACAAAAATTAAAGTTATTTAAAAGAAGTACTAGGAACGCCTCTGTAGTTATGGCTACTTGGGAGGTTGAGGCAGGAAGATGGCTTGAGCTCAGGAGTTTGAAATTGCAATGAGCTATGATGATCCCACTGCATTTTAGCTGGGGCACCAGAGTAAGACCCTGTCTCAGCAACAACAAAAAAAGATGTATTAGGTTTAAACTCATGACCTTAGGATTTTCTTAATATATTCCTTTTTAAATGGTTGTATTTTGGTTTGTGGAATACTTGCCTTGAATTTATTGACTGTAGAGAAGGAAGTGTACCTATGGGAAATGAACTATTCCTGAGGCCATCATTGCCTTCTTATTGATAAGTCATACAGTAAAATACAATGACACAGTAATTATCTGATTCTAGAATAGTAGGTACAGGATTTGATAGTGGTACCTATTTGGTATCATACTAGTAGGGAACTAGACTTGTTCTTTAGTAAATCATTTAAAGACTGTGAAGCTCTTAACTAGACCTTCAAAGCTGTGCCCAGTTTATTAAATGGGCTGTCCTCCATCTTTGTTCTTAATTGTCTAAAATTTCTTTCCCTGTCTTTAGATCTTTATTTCTTATTTACCTTTGAACCTTTATAGGAGTTATCTTGTATATGCTAAAAACAGTCTCTTGCCCCTAATCTGTACTCCTCTTTTTTTGGAGTTTGCTTATATCACACTCACCCTAATTGTTTGTATCAGTTATTTTAGTAAATACAGCTATACCACCAAATCCAATATATTCCCACCTGAGGCAAGGAAGATGGGGACCGGGTAGGTGGCTTTTTTATAAAAATATCTTGGTTCTTCTTCTTCTTTTTTTTTAACTACTCTGCTCTTGGCTTCCTGGTGTTAGAGAACAAATAAAATGCTTTTATCCTACGGATTCGTTTTAAAATATGTTAAATGCAATTCTTTCATCTTGGTAATTAGATATTTTTGCATTTAAGATTAATAAATAGTAAATAACTGCTACTTTGCACTTTGCATCTTTTGACTAATTATGATACTAATTTATTTACTTCCTTTCTTCATTTTGCTGTAATACATTTGGACTGCACAGATCCTTTCTCTGCTACTATAGATGCTGTTGATGATGCCATTCCAAGCTTAAATCCTTTCCTCACAAAAAGTAGTGGTGATGTTCACCTTCCCATTTCTTCAGATGTATCCACTTTTACTACTAGGACACCTACTCATGAAATGTTTGTTGGTAAAGTACCATTTAACCTTTTTTTTTCCAATTGATGTTTATATTGCCTAAGTATTTTTTACGTATCCATTAATTACTTTTAAAGCACTGCAATAATTACATTAAATTTTAATATCAAATTTTGAACAAAACGGCAATAATGTAGTGAGGTTTCTTTGACACTAGCATCCCTAATTTTATTTAATATAAACTTTAAGGAAAGAAAATTTTCTTTGATGTTTAACTCTTTCTTAACTCTTTCTTTTAGTATTTTCTTCTCTATCAAGTTAACTAGTGCAGTACTCTAGCTGTCTAACAGCAGCACGTGCAGTATCCAGTATCCTGTTTTAGTTTGAAGAGTTGGTTGAAAAGTAACATCTCTTAAACTTACATGTTTGAATGTGCTTAAATTTTTTCCTTTGTGCTTGGGAGAGAGGGTGGTTATCACTCTTAGCAGCAATCTTTAATCTTTTATTTCTTTTTAAAATGTTGCACATTATAGTTTTATATTGTCTAAAATCCATGTATCCATCCATATCCTTCATCCCATTCTTAAGGGTTTCCCTTTATTGTTAGCCTGGAGATAGATGAAAAGTAGGAAGTATGTGTTCCCACTTAACTAAGAAAACAGGAAGGCACCTTGACTTGAATATTTGAATATTCTGTAATTATAGTATAAAAACCCTTAAAAAGTCAAAATTTCACACCAAGTTTATAAAGGGAATAATAAGTTTTTAACTATATACTAAAACTGAAATAAATGTTTTTGAATCCTGCCAAAAAAGCTTCTAACTGCCTCTCAAAAGATGGTGAAACTGCTTTTATTCAGTTCTCAGAAACAGCTTAAGGTGATGTGAATCTAAGTATTTGATTAAAGTAGCATGCAGAAAATCATCTATGTACCCAAAAGAGAACAGATGACCACATTCTAAATACTCTGGTAGAAAGGAAAGGAGAGAGGGAAATAACTAGGAAACAGTTTAGTACTGGAAAGAGATTGGAAAAAAATTCTAAGTCAGGTATCCTATATGTAAGTAGTCTGAATAGCTTAAGCCACATATGTAATAATTGATTACAATAATTCCTTTGTTATTGTCATACAAGGTTACCAACCTGCCCTCTGTGATTAGACGAACATAGAAAAATCAGCAGTCCAACTTTGTCAGAGGAAGACATTCATCTGACAGGATTATCAGTGTAACAGGTAGTTTGTTGTCACTGAAGCTTCAGAAACAACAGATAGTGAGCCGAGGTTGTGGTCCTAACTGTACCACACTTGGATATCTGTGAAAAGGTCTAGGCCTGCTTCCTTTTCATATGAGATGGGTTAATAATATCGCCTAAAAACTCAATAGCATCATATTTCTTTTTCTAATGAGATGCACTATTGTATTGGGTTTTAAAAAAAAAAATGTTGCAAAAATAGTTTTCTTTGAAACTAGAATACTCATAATAGAGCCTTAAGGTTTTTTTTTTTTTGTAAGTTTTAATTTGAAGAGTGCCAAGTGCTTAGACTCCCTCCCCCTATTCTTTGTTTTGCTTTATTTTGTTTTTCTCAGTTATCTATTCTACTGATAACTGTTCCTCCTTTTCTCTTTCTTTTTTCCTTTCTCTTCTTCCTCCCATTCTACCCCCCTCCCTCCTTCCCTTCCACCCACTTCCTTCCCTCCCTCTATTGCTGTCTCCGACCTTGTATGCTTTGTCAGAATTTATTTGTGGCACTCAGGTTTATCCTGTCCCTTTTGTGCCATGTTACTTATGCTGTAGCTAGCTTATGAGGAAATAGGTAAACAGTATCTTTAAAATTTCTCTGTTTGTACAGGAGTGCTTTCTTAAAATGAGTTTTAAATAAACTTGGTAAGAAAAATACATACTTGTTTTTGAAGAACATACCAGTTTTTAACCTAATTTTGTTTACCTCTGATTAAACACATGTAGTTTTGTGAATAGATGGCTATCATCTTCTTCCTTTAATCCACACTGAGGGCTTTAAATTTTTAGGAAAGTACATACATTTTAATATTACAACCTTATGGAATTTGAAGTTCTTTGTCTATTTGTCTTTTCAAATATATTCTAAGCCATTCCAGTAGCAATAAAACCTCAAAGTCCATAGTAATATACTTAGTTTAAGTTGGCATTAGAATGAATGTTTGACATAACTAAAGAGTTGAGGTTCTTGACTGGCAGTAAGGTTGGACATGGCTGAACATTTTTAAATATGTAGTTTATTAATATATTTGATAAAATATACTTGGATCTCTAGTAATCTTGGGTTTGATTCCTAGTTCTTTCTTTTACTTTGAGACAGAGTCTTATTATGTCTCCCTCTGTAGAGTGCTGTAGCATTCTCGCTCACAGCAACCTCAACCTATTGTGGCATCCTCACTCATAGCAACCTCAATTACTAAGCGATTCTCTTGCCTTAACCTCCCAAGTAGCTGGGACTACAGGTACCCGCCCTAATGCCCAGCTATTTTGTTGTTGCAGTTGTCATTGTTGTTTGGCAGAGGCAGCTCCTATGTACGTGGCTGGCACCCTAGCCGCTGAGCTACAGGTGCTGAGCCTGATTTCTAGTTATTTTATTAACTGTGTGGCTTTAAGCAAGCATTTAACCTTTCTAAGCCTGTGAAAGTTGATAATAGTACCTTGTAGGCCAGGCACGATGCATTATGCCTATAATCCTAGCACTCTGGGAGTTCAAGGCTGGAGGATTGTTTGAGGCAAGGGGCTCAAGACCAACCAGAACAAGAAGATGACCCTATCTCTACAGAAAAATTAGCTGGACGGTGTGGTGTGCACTTATAGCTGCAGCTACCTAGGAGGCTGAGGCAAGAGGATCACTTGAGCCCAGGAGCCTAAGGTTAGAGTGATGTATAATGACACTATAGCACTCTAGCCAGGGCAACAGAGCAAGATGCTGTATCCAAAATGAAAAATCTTTTGGCTTTTCATGAGATTTACATATATGTTTATATGACCAATCTAGCACTATTCCTGGCAGTAAAATTATTTAAACTATTAAAATCCATCTTGTACATATGAACAAATTATTATTTGTCAGATGCATTTTGAACATTGATTATTTTGACATTGCTTTTGGATTTTAAAATTTCTAAGGATTATTCACTTTTCTAGCCTAGTGTTAGCAATGAAAAGCTCAAGAAGTTTACAACCTCGAATCATTTTTAGTTAATAATTATTATAGCTATAATAAAAATTTATCTTTCTATATACTAGTTTATAGAAAGTGAAATACTTAGGATTAAAATGAAAAAAATTCTAGTAGATTCTAGAATTAAACAAATTGAGGTTTACGTCTTGGTTCTGTCACTTAACTAAATCTTTGACTTTGGGTAAATTTTCTAATCTTACTTTCCTCATCTGTATAATAACTATCTAATAGGATTTTTGTGAGATTTCATATCCTTTTTATAAAGCCCTTGCCATCTAATAATTGTTGGCACTTTTACAAAAAAGTAGGAAATCCAGTTTATTATGGAACTACCACCAAAATCTTAACAGCCCAGCTAATTTTTTTCTTAAAAGTGTTTGGAATGCCTTTCTGTCCCCAGTCTTGTACCTTTCAGTTAGTTTATTGTTGTCCTCTTGCGATTTGCCCTTCAGGCCAGTGGTTTCTCAGTGTTAATCCATGGACTGCTGCTGGTCAGTGACAAAGTGTTCTGTGGGCCTTGCGAAGATGAAGGAATAGTCAGGACAATGTAATGATCACATCATAAAGATAACCTTAACTCAGAGAGTCTGTTCATTTTTTGTTTGTTTCTAAACTTACCACTTTGAAATGATACTAGTTTGATCTGTGTTTTAAGTTTTAAAAATTAAACATTGACAGCCCTGACTGATTCCCCAAAAGTGACTTCAAACAAAAAGTTGGTGATGTTTATTGAAATGATAATGTAAAACTCTTACCTTTATGCTGTGTGTGTTACTGGAACGCATTAATTGCTTAAAAGATTTTTACTTTGAAAATATGCTGATTGCTTCCTTCGTAGCTAATCAGCTATTGCAATTTATTAAAAATTTCCTTTTTACTCTTTTTCTGTGTCTACATGGAGGTATTAAAACCTTAGATTTGCCAGGCACAGTGGCTCACGCTTGTAATCCGAGCACTCTGGGAGGCCGAGGTGGGTGGATTGCTTGAGCTCAGGCGTTGGAGACCAGCCTGAGCAAGAGTAAGACTCCATCTCTAAAAGTAGCTGGGCCTTGTGGCCAGAATCTATAGTCCTAGCTACTCCGTAGGCTGAGGCAAGAGGCTCTGCCAGGAGTTTGAAGTTTCTGTGAGGCCATGGCAGTCTACTGAGGGCGACAAAATGAGACTCTGTCTCAAAAACAAAATAAAACAAACAAACAAAAAAAAACCTTGAGATATAAGCTCTGGATTACTTTATATCCTTTTAAACCTTTTGTACTTTTAGGTAATAATACTGTAATATTATGGATTATTTTCCCTAGAGACCTCAGGAGATGGCTCTTCTCTAAAAGAAAGTAATAAAGTTGATAGGCTTATCTCTGATAGCAGCCATACTCTGAAAAGCTGGATAAAAATAGCAGGAGAAAATAGGAGTTTAATACATTGGCCTAGTTTTAAATTGTTCCATGTCTGATCTAAGGTAGTGTATCACAGTCAAGATTATTACCAGAATGATTTAAAGAAATACATACATACATATAGAGAGAGAATATGTATGTGTTGTGTAGTATATGTCTATACACATACACTAATGTGTATACAAATACACTGTACTATGATGGTAGCATGAGCACATAATTAAGCATTTTGAGTTGATACATTGGCTTTTTATATAAAGAGTTAAGAGAAGAACCAGTAAACCCATGATCTAATTCTTAAAACAGCATGTACACTAAAATGTTCCTAAACTGCTAAGTCTAGAATTCTAGGAATCTTTTGGTGAATAGTCAAGAGATTTATATATACTAGATTATTTTGTATTTTGATAGTGTTTATGTTCTCATTGGGTGACCAGTATCTGAATTAAGAGTAGTTTAAGGGTTAAGTAATTAAGACCAAATTGGTACATTCTCAGAAAACTTGTGCCCTACAGAATATTCTTTATTATAGCCGATAAGATGCTATTTTAGAATAATATCTTTGATGTATACCAGCTTGTATGTTCATTGCTAATAGTAAATCATCGTTTTCTGTTTTTTCTGTCTTTGAGGACCTTCTTAGACTTCTTACCAAGTTTTGTCCTACTTTTCACAGTTTTCTTTAAGAACAGTCTTTCTAGCAGACCACATCATTGTACTTCATGTCTTCGTGGTGTTCCTTAAGAATTAAAGTGATATTCTGACTAAAGGTCCTTTAGTAGAAAGGTGCCAGAGAAGAGAGCTTGCCTGTGTGGGACTCCAGAAGTCACAGGCACTTGTTAACTTTCCAATGTCAGGTGGTTTTTGTTTGTTTTTTTACATTCTGACTTAATAGAATTTAGAGATGGAAGAGACCTTAGGGGCCTTACTGCAGCCTTCCTCCACAAGGTGAAAGAAATCTCTCATTTGTCATCCTTACTGGACTCTTATTCCTCTTTATTTGACTATATCTAGTAATTGACAGTTCCCCAAGTCACGTGACAACTCTAACACTTTTAGTTGCTTTTATTTCTTCTTTTCAGCCCCTTCAGATATTCACAACTTCACTTAAATGCAACCTGACATAATTGGAAATCCTAATTTGTTACCTCAGCATAGACTGGCTTTGAAGATGTGAGCCTGGTGTGCCTAATACCACCAGCATGAGTATAACACACACACACAAAAGAATAGAGTTTCCTGTTTATGGTTTGGTGTTTCAGGCTAGAGTTAGATTAATTGACATACTTGGTAGTCTACTTGTCAGCCCCACGTTGAAAGTAGTAAGCTGAAGGTAGAGGAAGATTCAGAGTTGAAAGTGGTGTATCTTTCTTCTGATATTTGGAAAGCGTTTGGATACAGGTGGCTGTAAGGATTGGCAAGTTAACAACTTTCAGAATCCTGTCACTTCTCAGGTGTACTTACAAGTTTTTAGTTTTTGGCTGATTGTTGAAGGAAGGAAGGGAGAAAAGTAGGAAGGAAAGGGGAATACAGGAAAATAGGTAGATGGTGGGAGGAAGACTTTTATCTTAGGGATACTCAGGTAAGATTCATATTTCATTAACCACCATAGAATTCTTACTTTATTCTCAAATGATCCCTTACGCTGTGTATATATTTTGCTACATGCAAAATCTTACAGTTTTATTTTGGTTTAGTTTTTAAAAGATTGTCAGCATACAAAATTAAGGTAAAAGATAAGTATTTATATCTGTGATGAAACAAACTTGCAGTTGAACATCAGTTGCTTTTATTCATTAGTTTTTTTGGTGGGATGATTTTGTAATGGGAAATGTAATCACCACCAGAAATGTGGTGTAGAAAACATTTTGTTTGAAACACTGGCACAGTTTTTGTTTGGGGCATTTATTGCTTTTTCCATTTTGTTGTCATTGTTATTAAAAAGCTGTAAGTGCAGAGTTTTTAAAGGTTTGAGCTTTTTTTTTCATTTTGATTTTTCTTAGGATTCACTCCTTCTCCAGTTGCACAGCCACATCCTTCAGCTGGCCTTAATGTTGACTTTGAATCTGTGTTTGGAAATAAATCTACAAATGTTGTTGTAGATTCTGGGGGTAAGAAAAAAAATTTTATTAGAATTACTATAATGTTCTAATTTAAATTCTGTGTAAGGAAAGATAATGCTGCTTCTGTTAACAATATGTGTAGGTAGACTAAGTTGAGGTAGCCAAAGAAATCGTCCCCCTTCTCCTCATTCACCAGATGAGAGCTTTAAGCCATTATCCTTTTCTTGGTGGCAGTTTAGACTCTGGGAAGCTTTTGTTTGTCTCAAAGCGAAATAAAAGAGAGCAAATGAGACTCAGCTCAGTATAGAATGCTGAGTTGCTAGTAACTGTATATAGAATGTTATGCCTTTTTGGGCATATAATTTTTACTTTTAAGAAAGTGAATAATAAACTTACTATTAATGAAATTAGCTGTTTTTGAAAATTAGGATAATATAACCTGTGGTACCTTGACTTTAGACAGGTCTGTGTGTAAACAGCTGGATATATTAAATGTCAAACCTGTGGGCACAGGGGCTTTTGATTGTGTAAAGAATGATTCTTAATTTATTGTCTTAAAAAAATCTATAGAGCCAGATTTTTGCTTTATGTTTTTGTTAATACCTTCTTAATTTGAAATTCCTCTAAAACTTTGGCACTCATTAATTCTATTTTTTACCTTGGGATGTCCTTTGATTTTGGTTAAAAATTAAGTTTTAGCCATATACACAGAATATATTGAGGTGTTCTTAAATTTATAACATAATTAGTTATCATGCAGTAAGTATGTAAAGTAAGAAGCAAGCTTATCAAGAATGTGTTCAAACTAAGAATTTTTTTTTCTTTATAATCATGCTTTCTTCTTTGTAATCATACTTTTTCATGCATTTTGAGTTTTTCCTTTTGAATTTTTTTTTGCCTAAGAGGAAGGAAATAGAGACCACTTGTTCATATTTTGTACACTACCATTTTCTTTTTCAAACTCTGTAGTCTTTTTGGATAGTGCTATTGAATCCCATTGAGGGCTGGTTTGTTTGGATTTGCTTTTATCTTTTACCTTTTGGTAAAGAAGCTTTAAAGTGTTATTTTTAAGAAATATCATTTCTAGATGAGTTTATGTGATAAGAGTTGTTTAGCAATTTCTTAGATCAGCTCTCATATTCTGCACTTTGCAGGGTATTTAAAAGTCTATAAAATATTACTTTTTAAAGTATAAAAATTTTAGGGTTACAGAGATGTATTTATAGTCCATGTGTCTTTAGACATGAAGGAGTCTTCAAAAAGTTTTGCTGGGTGAGGGGAGAGGATTATATTCTGGTTTCTTCCCTTTCTCTAATCCCCTTTAACCTTAATATAATTTTGTCATGAGATAAGAGCAGTAATTTCTGTCAAAGCAAATAACTGCCTTCTCAGTCAGTTCACTACATACTAGTTAATTACTCCTTTTTCCATTTAAGGGCATTTATTTATATATACCTATTTCTGTAGAACGTTTCCAGTGAACAAACAAGGAGAAAAGGCAAGAACTTCCTTTAGAAAGCTGTAGCAACATAAAGTTCCTTACAAGTTCTATTTCATCTGTTTGTAACTTTAAGGCTTTGATGAACTAGGTGGACTTCTCAAACCAACAGTGGCCTCTCAGAACCAGAGTCTTCCTGTTGCCAAACTCCCACCTAATAAGTTAGTATCTGATGACTTGGATTCATCTTTAGCCAACCTTGTGGGCAGTAAGTAATCTTTGGATTCTTTAATCTTCTTTAAAATAAGTAGTTTTATTAAAATGAGTTTAGTTTTAAAATGCTTTCTTTTTCTCCTTTCCTAGATCTTGGCATTGGAAATGGAACCACTAAGAAGTGAGTGTTTTATATTTGTGTTCTTTCCCTGTGTGTCATTTAGAGGTTCATGTGGCTTTCATCTCTAGAGTACGTATGAGATGTCAAGCCTGCATCTTAAATGTTCTGTTCAGTCTAAGTGTATAGTATATAAAGGAACTTTATAATTAGGAACATTTAGTATTCTCACTTATGTTTATTTAAAGTGATGTAAATTGGAGTCAGCCAGGTGAAAAGAAGTTAACTGGAGGATCTAACTGGCAACCAAAGGTTGCACCAACAACTGCTTGGAATGCTGCAACAATGGTGAGTTGGAAAATCTCCTGATACACTAACATATGAATAATTTAATTAAATGTGTAACATGAAAACATTTTAAAGTGAAAGCCATAAATAGATTGTTACTGAGTTTTAGAAATATGAGTAATTTGTATTTCTTTTAAAGGAAGCTGGTTGACAATACCTGCCAGGTACATTTTAGTAGCTAACATGTATTTAAGAGTTACTTTGTACCAGGCATCATTCTAATAAATAATAATATGGTTTTATTTTGGATAACCATCATTAACCCTATATGTAGTAACTATTATTATTCCCATTTTACAGATGAGGAAATGGAGGCACAGAATTATTAATATGCCCGGGGTTACAGAGTGTTTGAATGAATGGGGGGATTTTTTAAGAGTCCCAGCAAACTAACTGCAGAGTGTATGCTCTTAGTCACTGTACTACTAGTCTTAAATTTAGTATTTACTTGTCTAAAACATATAATCTTTAATTTTCTTTTGATTTCACTATTGGTGAAGAAATTTATACTTGCTTGGTTTTGTTAATATTATCATATAATTTATACTTTTGATTCTCATTATTTGTGGCAATAAGTTACTCAAAGTTGCCCATAACACTGAATTAGGGAACACTGACCTTTTACTAGGGAAAATATGTTCATATATACACATCCTTCATAGATTATAATCCTAAATCCTATTTGTTTTTAAAACATCTGGAGAAGATTATGTTTTATTTTACTATATACAAAAGAGCAAATCAGGGTCAGAAATGTTAAATGACTTGAGGCTGTCTCACTTACTGGTACCAGAGTTGGACTCTAGCCCTATCCAACTGGCCCCAGAGCCAGAGCTTCTTGTACAATGATGGACTGCCCCTACCTTCTCCATCCTCTGGTCTGGTATGAGAGCTGAAACAAGGCCAAATGTCACCTGTCCCACCTCAACTGGGGATGACCGCATCAGGTGAATCAGATTTTTGCCATTCTACACATGTGCATGAATGACCTGGAAAGCACCACAAGTATTTATTTGTGGGCTACAGATTTTAGCGATTGGGTGAATTTGCAAATGCAGAATCCGTGAATAATGAGCAGTAACCATATTTGCCAAAAATGAGCACATATTACTGATGAGGTTCTAGTAATGTTTTTGATTACTGTAGTTATGATAGGCCCAGGGTAGCTTGTGGCTCTTCCCTTATCTTTAGCCAGCTAATAATTTTAGCAACCCAACAAGCATCTCTCAGTCAGAGAAAATAACTCCTTGTGAAAAAATCTGGAACATGCAGTTTTCTAACAGTGGGTCAGTATCAGTGTTTTGATTACACACATATTGTAGCCTTCCTACTATTGTTAGAGACACCCCCCCAATCGTCCTTGATTAGAGCCATTTCCGTAGTATTGCTTGGCTTCCCTTGGGTTAATCATACGGTAAAATTAATAAGGTGAGCTAAAAATAGTATGTTGATAGCATTTTGTGAGTTTTATGGGCTTCAGGCCTCATAAATGGGAAATAATATTAAAATATGGCTATTCTTTTTAAGCCAGTTATTTTTCACAGCTAGTAGTTACTACCATCACTTAATAACACAATGTGTTTAGGTTTTTACACACACACACAATCTTAAGCCTGAAAACAGTGCTCTCTGGGAGAGTTTGTTTTACAAAACTCTACTTGTTTTTGCCCAAAAGCAAAGTGGTTGAAAAGCATATTTAAATTGAAATCCATCCCTACTTGCTTTGAATCCAGTGTTTTTTCCGCTATAACACTAACTAGGGGATAGAAAATTTAGGCTAAAAAAAAAAAAAGAAAGAAAATTTAGGCCAGTGGATTTTATGGTCTCAGGTGTGAATTACATGTTGATAATTTATGAGGAATAATATAAATACAAGTGCTAATATTAAAACATTTTCTTACTTAGTTTTAATATATATAAAATATTGGAAGTTTATAGATAGTGCTTAAGATTGAAATGTAATGGATATCTAACCATGTAGAATTGTGTGTAAGCTGATGATAAGATAGTGGTGTTTGTGGTGCTGTGTTACATACAGTAATGTGTATCATCTCTTGAGGATTTTGTTAAAATATTTGTGTGTATTTTATAAAAAGTTTCTTTTTAATGGCTAACGTTTGAGGCTCATGATGTGATTTACTACTTAAGATAAAACTGCTGCTTTTGACATTTCTTTACATTTCTAACCTTTTTATTAATCCTTAAACACTGTCAAGGTTTTTAAAATGTGTTTTTATTTAACATATTTATTGAAATTTTATTAAAATATATGTTTATGTTATACTACAAAATCTTTTAATTAATGCTTGCTTTTTTCTTGAGGTAGACCTCTGACGCAACCCTGTTTATGGGATGCACTAAATTGTTCACTGTTGACACTACTGAATAATTTTATGTTTTAATGATATTTGTAACCAGTACACTTAAGTTTCTCTTATCAACCTTGATAGTGTTTTAGTATAGATAGATGGTCATTAGATACTGAAAATACAAGGGATTTTAGGTAGTTAGTGAGTGTACATGTGAACTAAAATGCTCTCTGTATTTTCTGTTGTGTGAGTACTTGTTCTAATCCAGTGTTATTGCATTATGTAATTGTTCTCCCGGGGAAAAACAGAATGGCATGCATTTTCCACAATACGTAAGTGACCAAAAACTAGCCTTTTTGCAATAAATTGGCATGCTATTAACCACTGCTATAGCAGAAACTCATAACCTTTCAGCTGTTACTTGTTTTCACATTCAGATTTTCAATGTGCAGAAATTCTTCCTAGCATCTACTGATTTCATGGGTGTGTTGCAGAATCAATTCTGATGGTGGCATGGGAAATACCAATTTTTTTTCTTGCTTAATATTCCGCCATTTGCTGCCAGATGGCTGGGTGTCTGTGTGTGTATCTGTGCTGCCACTGTGCACTTGATGACTTCTGAATGAAGGGAAATGTGGATTGTGGTAATGTTTAAAATAACAACTGCATGAAATCTTACAGGCTTCTGCTGTACTTGGCAGTGTGTCTACTGCTCTTGCAGATTTTGGTTTTTAAGTAAGGGGAGACCTATATGCCCTATAGACTCATCCAGATACTAAACTTTTAACTATTCACTTTTGTGTTATTTTTTAAAAGTTCCACTTCCTCCACTTCCTTTAACTTCTTCATACATATGTTCAAATTGCGGTATAATTTCAGTTACTGTGTTTCAGCAGTTGGTCTTTGACCTGTATTCACTTTATGTTTTCATTAAGAGAAACACACAAGGCTTAAAGATAGATTGTTTCTCTTAAGTAATTTTTGGAATAAATTAGAAGCTAACATAAAAACTTTTATGGAAGAACTAAGTCTCACAGAAATAGTCATACTCACTAGTAGTTTTGAATCCCTTGGGGTTCTTTGAAAAGCGTGAAAGAGATCCTTAGAAATTAATTTTTCTTTTGAAAGATCAAATTATTAACAGATTTGAGGTCTTTAAATATTTTTCTTGAGTGCTAAGGAAATAAAGTACCTAGATGGCTATTTAGAAATACTTTTTCTGGGTAAACATTTTTGTGATAGTGATAGACTTTAAAGTTTACAGGCTCAGCACCTGTAGTTCAAGCAGCTAGGGTGCCAGCCATGTACACCGGAGCTGGTAGGTTCGAATCCAGCCCAGGCCTGCCAAACAACAATGACAACTACAACCAAAACATAGCCAGGCATTATGGCAGGTGCCTGTGGTTCCAGCTACTTGGGAGGCTGAGGCAGGAGAATCACTTAAGCCTAAGAGTTTAGGTTGCTGTGAGCTGTGATGCTACGGCACTCAGCCCAGGGCGACAGCTTGAGATTGTGTCTCAAAAAAAAAAAAAGTTTGGAAGTTCAAAATAGTTTTTAAAATCTAAAGATTTTTAAAGCTGTAAAAGCACGTTGAAATCTTAGATCATTGTATCTAAGTGGTATTTTTTTTTCATCTACTAAGTCTGCTTTTCTGCTAATTTCATGCACTTTTTTCATTGAGCATTAATTGACACAGTTTTTAATGATCACAAGTGCCACTTAATCACAGCTGTTCTAGCAATTCTTCTTAGTAGAACTACAGCTATTTGATCTCATTTGATACCTCCTTGTTTATTTTTCCTTTCACCATGTTAGGCACCCCCGGTAATGGCCTATCCTGCTACTACACCAACAGGCATGATAGGATATGGAATTGTAAGTATTTTTCAGTTACAGCTTTTGGAAAAAATGTTGATTCATATTTAAAATGCTTTCAACCTAGAAGAGAATTTTCTATGTACCCTGAGTCCTATTACCCAACCCAGTTGAACCACAGCATTGGTTTCTTACATGTTTCTAGAATAATCATATGAGAGTTAGTGTTCATTAATATTCTTAGTATTACATGACCCACTTATTTTTGTCCTTATAACTTTGCTAAACATTTAATATTTTCATTACAAATTCATGTAAATGAATTAATGTTACTCTAAACCTTTGTTGCTGTGACCTAACATTAAATATCAGTGAGGTCTTAATAATTTTAATATTATAGGGGAAGGGAGGAATTAACACCTTTTTTAATTGTATAGGAGTAAATTTAATCTGGTAAAGGGTAGAAAATTTTTCTATGACAGTGGTTATAACCTTAAAAGATTAAAAGAGTGATCTAGATGACCCTCACTCTCCTAACTCTTTCAATATATTGACTCACTTAGATGAGAAATGCAGGTGGTAGCTTCAACTCATTGGTATATATTTGAGAAACTGTTCCTGGTAGGAGGTAGCACTATGACCCTTGGTATAGCTACTTAGTTGTCCTGCTACTTCTTTATGTGAAGGTAGCTCCTTTCATACATGGGGAGAACTTCTACAGCTTTTGTAATAGTGGTCATTGCATTAAAATATCTGGGTTCGGCGCCTATAGCTCAACCGGCTAAGGCGCCAGCCACGTACACCTAAGGTGTCGGGTTCGAATCCCCAGCCCGGACCCGCCAAACAACAATGACGGCTGCAACCAAAAAA
>NW_003852396.1:16913436-16935660 GCF_000181295.1 Otolemur garnettii
AAAAAAAAAAAAAAAAAAAATCTGCACAAAAACTCAGGCCATAAAGTTCTAGATGCAAATTAACAATGTACTTGAAAGGTTAACTAGAACTCCTTGAAAGACAAGATTTTAGAGCATTGCATTTTAACCAAAATAATAGAGTGGTCTATGTGTGCATTATTTTCACACTAGGTATTGTAACTTACTATATTAATTTTATACTCTGGAGTGGTGATTTCTAAGGAAACATACTTGGTTGAGATTCTATTTTCAGTTTCTCCAGAATGAATTATAATCTTTTTGTGTAATATAAGTTCTTTATCAATTCTCCCTAAGAATACCTGAAATAAAATGAAAGAACTAGGGGGAGTAAACGTCTCTTCATAGGATCAGCTGTCTTCACTGATGATCACTTACATAATGGCATAAATACTTGATTTGATATACCAAGGCAATTTACTTCAAAATGCACAGTCTTAAGGTTTCTCTATATCTAAACTTGACAAATTTGGAAATTTTGAAAGTTTTTTTGATTAAATAATTTTGGTATATTACAGTAAAGTTCAAATGTTGCAGCTCAATAAAAACACACTTTGTTACCAGCTTTTAAAAATGAGCATATTAAAGACTTTGCATACCTATATAATACTCCTTAAGTTTTATAGTTGTCTTATTAACATTCTGAGAAAGCTTCCCTTTGAGTCAAAGGAAGCAAAGATACTAGGACCACTCATTGCTGTTATCATTCTTATTTACTTATTCTTGATAAGGAATATATGTGAGCCAGCATCCTTTAACTTAATACTCTTCTATTTTTTAGCCTCCTCAAATGGGAAGTGTACCTGTAATGACACAGCCAACCTTAATATACAACCAGCCTGTTATGAGACCACCAAACCCCTTTGGTCCTGTATCGGGAGCACAGGTATTATGTGCTATGTGTAACTATTGCAGTGTGCTGATTTGTAAGAAATATAAAGAACTCTTATACAACTGGAGAAACAAGTTTTTAGCATTTCCCCTCTTTATCATAGATGTTACTTGCATCCTATCTTTATGCTGCTCTTTTTATGAGAGCTTTTAGAAATACCAGTTATTGAAGGAAAGGATACATAGATTGCAAATATTAAAGGTAGAAATTCTTGATAGCTTATAATTGGTGCCTCCAGAGGATGATTTTTCTGAGTTTAAGGAGCCTATTCTCTCTTCATGATTCTCATGATTCTCAAAACCATTAACTGAGACCTTTGGTTCCTTCGCTAGTGACTTAAATGATGACCATAATAAGATTGCCCTTAAAATATCTGTAATACCTCTTAGGAAGTCTCAAAAAAAGTTTAGATGCTATTTTTTTATTAGGTAACTTTCGCCACTGAGTATTGTATTCAACAAAACAAAACAAACAAAAACAAAGGGGCAAAAAGCTTTAAAGGTCATGTTGTCCTAAATTCTTTAAACCAGAGACTTTCCTCTGCAGATGATGTTCCTAAGCCCCTATCCTAGTTTCTGAACATTCACCTTAAATAATTTGCTTTCTGTTTTATATTTCATTATTGTTGGCATAGGAGGAATCTGATTTTTTTTTTTTTAAGCTTTTACGTGTTATGGTTAGGACCAGAGATAGGAAATTCTTTTGTTATTTGCTTCTCCAGTGGCACGCTATGGAATGTGACGTAGGTGTCGTCAGAGCTCACTGCAGTCTTGAGCTCCTTCACTCCTTGTAAAGTGACAGGCTGGCTTATCCTTCTGTGTCTCTGACTCTGCCCCCACTATTTAACATTTAGAAAAGTTGGATACATGCAATTGTTAAAACACCTTCCTTTTCTTAAATGGTTTTGCATACCACCTGATTGGCTGCTGTTTAATGTTGATTGGAAAACATTTGAGTGAGCATTTGGTAGTAGACTTTTTTATTCCTTTCCACTTGAATGCATGTAGATTACATTTGCCAAGGCATACAGAGTTACATTGCCAAAATTAGTTTATATGGATCCAATTTGGATCTGGTCTCTGTATATCCTCCCTTTTCCTCAGGAGATATGTTTTAAGACCCCTCCCCCCAGTGCATGCCTAAAACTGGGGATAGCACTAAACCCCATATATGGGATGTTTTTTCCCGAGACACATCATGTTATACCTGTGATAAAGTTTAATTTATAAATTAGGCACAGTGAGAGATTAAAAATAACTACTAATAGAATAGAACAGTTATAAACTCTGCTTTCCCCTGCTCCTTTCCTCTGTTCCTTTTCTCTCTCAAAATATCGTATTGTATTGCAATCACCTATTTTCAGACCACAGTTGAATGCAGGTAACTGAAGCCACAGAACGCAAAACCACAGATAAGAAGGGATTACTGTTTTTTGTAGACTAGTAATGTATAGGAGATCCTTTCATTTTTCAGTCTTTTTGAGTATTGAAATCATTTAATAAATTGACATCTCTGTTGTCTGAGAGTGGGTAATGAATGTAGTTCTGATTAAAAGAGAAAATCCATGTTGGTTACAAGTCAAACATTTGCCCACACATCCCACGCCTTTTTCTTTTTCTTTTTTTTTTTGAGATGATCTTCTTCTCTTACCCTGGCTGTAGTGCAGTGGGGTCATGACAGCTCACTGCAATCTCAAATTCTTGGGTTCAAACAATCCTTCTGCCTCAGCCTCCCAAGTACCTGGTACCACAAGTGTATGCCACCACACTTGGCTAATTTTTCTGGTTTTGTAGAGATGGTAACTCCCTCGGGCTGGTCTCAAACTCCTGGTGCTAAGAGATCCTTCTGTCTTGACCTCACAAGTGCTAGGATTACAGGCATGAGGTGCTCACTGGGTCTCGACATGCCTCTTTTTCTTTATCCATGTTAAAGTGACTTTTTCTTTCTGTTCCTTAATTAGTTAAATATTTATAGTGAATGTAGCTTAGGGGTAAGGATAATTCACATAGTCATTACTTTTATGAGTCAGTGATTTTTTATGCACTTGTTTTTATAAAGTGGATTATGGATATCGATCGCCGCCTTTCTCTTCTGCCTTTTACTAGCAGTAGTTCTGATTATTGGTATAACTTACTAAAGAAAAAATCCTAGATTTTGATACTACCTTTCAAGAAGTATGTTGATGATTTATTTCCTTATCGATATTTTCTTGAGGTTATACGATTATACATTTTCCTCATGTCCTTTAATTTTTTGTTATTCTTACTTTTAACTTCAAATATATATCATTGACTTTTAAAAATTAATTTGATTTTCTATTGTGAAGGACTAAGTGATAAGATAAATGTATTTTTAAAAAACTACCATAGTCTAGGGCTAAAAACTTAAGAACCACTGACTACTGAAGTTTTTCGCTGATGCGTAGACAAACCCATCCCCTGGTCTGTGTCTTATTTTGCAGGCTCCTGTCAGAATATATTGCTTCCATAAGCTTAGATACTGAAAGTTTTTAAGCCATTTGACATACGTAGTCCAGATTCTCAAAGTAATCTTTAAGGTAGCCAGGGCTGTTGTCACTATCCCATTTTATAAATGACTGCTGACACTTGGAAAGGTTTTTCAACTCAGTCACTTCCCGGTATCCCTGATTCCCGGTCCACTGCCGACTTGTACCATGCTTTCCCCTGCTAGTGGAACTCAGCCCCAACAGCCACTGTAGGACACTTACTGTCTTTTGTCAGCAGTGAACCACTCTGCAGAGTCCTTGGGTTTTTTGCTGGATTATAAACCACATTTAAACATTCAGGAATTAACAACTGTAGTTGTCAAGAGCATCCTCTGTAGTCATGGGTAAAACTTTCAATCTTGAAATACTGTATATGAGTTTTTCTCTTTCAAAAAATTGGTTTTAAAAAAGTCTTAGGGGCAGCACCCGTAGCTCAGTGGGTAAGGCACTGGCTGCCTACACCCAGGCTGGCCAGTTTGAACCCAGCCCGGGCCAGCTAAACAATAATGACAAATGCAACAAAAAAATAGCCTGGTGTTGTGGTGGGCGCCTTTAGTCCCAGCTACTTGGGAGGCTGAGGCAAGAGAATCACTTAAGCCCAAGAGTTTGAGGTTGCTGTGAGCTGTGACACTGTGGCACTCTACGAAGGGCAACGTAGTGAGACTCCGTCTCCTCAAAAAAAAAAAAAAAGTCTTAGTAAAAATCTGCCCTTAAAAACATTGCTGGCACCCCATTCCCCAGTATCTACTCTTGACCCAGGTTTTTTTTTTTTTTTATCTTATTGCCTTCTAAAATCCATATAACCCTTTCATTGAAAGTAAAAATGTTTGAGAATTTTCATGTGCATGAAAAGAAACAGTGACTGAAATGACTTTCTCTGGTTACTTTATGCCAGAAGAGAAGTGAGGATAGTGTAAGTTTCTTGTTGAGAGATAAAATTTGAAATGAATATTTAATCCTAAATATTACTAACTGAGAAAGTAAATGAAGGAAGCAAGTTGGTAACTAGAAATAGAAAATCAGGGGGGAGGGAAAATAAAATAAAAAAAATAAAAAAAAAAAGAAATAGAAAATCAGGTGGCAAGGAAGTAGCCCCAAGTTCTGGTCTTTTCCCGCAGTCATTTGAATCATGTAAAAGACAGAATCTTAACTCTTTTAATGTTACTTTGAATTCTTTCCCCCCTTTGTTCTCTATGTATCCAATCACAGAGTCTCAATAACTGTTCCCTGTTACTAGGTCCACCCTTCGTGTGTTTTACAGCCTTCACCCAGGGTGGAACGTTCTAATTTACTCTTGTTTTGCCACAGGAACCATGATCTTTGCCTCACTGAGTTAATCCTTTGTGTACATACTGGAATAATTCTTTATAGACAGCATTTGTAGCATCTTAGCCTCTGTACTCAAACTTCTAAGGAGGTGAATCTAAATATAACTGAACATTTGAAACATGCCCTTAGCTTCCCTCTTAAAATTCATGAAGTCTACATATTTTTGAGAGTGATGATGAATGAACAGAATATTTAGGTTCTTTAGTTCTCATTCCTTAATAATTCTCAATAAGTATCCAGTGTTCTACTGTTATTTGTCTTTTTCAAAAGTCCTGTCTCTGCCATGAAACGGATTGACTCATTTCCCATAAGTATCTCCTGTCTCTTTCTAGTCTTTATGAGATCTGGAATCTCTTTCCTTATCCTGCATTACTTACCTTTGTACAGTGGGGTGTCCAACCTTTTTTCTTCCCTGCTGCAAATTGGAAAATAAAAGTTGCTTTGGGCCACATATTAAGTACACAAACGCTAAGGACAACTGATAAACAAAATAATAGATCCATGCATACTTTTTGCAGTATCCAACATTACCGATAAACAAAACAGAACTCAAAATATCTGCATGTGGTCTGTGGGCTGCAGGTTGGAAACCCCTTTTTATAACTTAGGACTGCCTGGCATCCATCCATCCATCCAGTCCGGCAAGACTTCTTTACTAGATTGTGAACTTGCTGAAGGCAGGCTTCTGTGTGGCGTGTTTCTTTATGTGTCTCAGGTTCTTAGAATAGTGCCTGGCCACTTTTGGACATTATTTGTCAAATGATTAGATCCTGCTAAGAACTTCATCATGTAACTTATTCTGCTCCTTTTTCTTTTTTTTTTTCTTTCTTTCTTTTTTTTTTTGAGTCTCAAGCTGTTGCCCTGGGTAGAGTGCCATGGCATCATAGCACACAGCAATCTCCAACTCTTGGGCTCAAGCGATCCTCTTGCCTCATTTATTTTCTATTTTTATAGAGACGGGGTCTGACTTTTTTTGCTCAGGCTGATCTCAAACTCATGCAAGCTGTCCAACCACCTCAACTTCCCAGAGTGCTAGGATTACAGGTGTGAGCCACTGCACTCAGCTCCTCTTTATCCCTCAGTTTACTCATAACCATTGTAATAATTTATATGAGTATTCAAAATTGGTTTGATTTGGTGGCTAGTAGTTACTGTGAGCTAAAATTACTAGATGGCTCACCTAAGGATTAAAGACACCTTTGACTTCAGGATTGAATACTTTTAACAATTAAAAACTAAACTGTTTATCTTTGAAGTAGATAAGATTTTTCTCTTGCTTTAATGTTTCACTTGGATTAAATTTTGTCCATACAATGTTAGCTGTAACCAAAATAATTTTTCATAATGAATTACATTTTAATTATTCTTTCATTGTTTTGTTCTTTTCTCTCTCTCCCTCCTTTTTTTTTTTTTTTTTAAGACAAAGTCTCTCTCTGTTGCCCAGACTAAAGTGCTGTGGCCTCAGCTTACTTCACAGAAACCTCAAACTCCTGTGCTCAAGCAATCCTCCTGGCTCAGACTCCCAAGTAGCTGGGTTTACAGGCATGCACCACCATGCCCAGCTAATTTTTCTGATTTTAGTAGAGACAGGGTCAAACTCCTGAGCTCAGGAGATCCTCCTGGCTCAGCCTCCCAAAGTGCTAGGATTATAGAAATGAGCCTCTGTACCCAGGCTGTTTTGTTTTCTTTTTTTCCAATTGGATTCAGAATTCCTTGAGGGTAGAGACCATTTCTTTGTACATTGAAGTAAATGGTGATTTAAATGAAAATGAAATTGAGTTAAAGTTACAGGTGTGCCCATCACCCAGATATTGTGCATTATACCCTTGCGTGAGATTTTACCCATCACTGCCCTCCCCCAGCCACTTGATTTCCATGGAGTTTTATTTTCATATGTGCACAACAAGTGTTGATCAGTTCCAGTCTAAGTGAGAACAAAAATTTGTGTACCACGAATTTGTGTATTACCCTTGTACAGGGCCATGCTAATTTTCTCTATATCATTCCAGTTTTAAGATATGTGCTGCCAAAGCCAGCGCCAAGTTAATATTTTTGTCAGTACCCTCACTTTCCCAGATATGTGTATCCTGTTGCCATTTAGTGAGACATTCCAGACAGTGTGTTGCGTGTCCTCCATTATATCTAGTTACTCTAAGTGCTATATTAGTGCCTGCTTGTGAGAAACCAGCTAATACTTTTTAGATGGCTGTTAGCTTGGACTTTGTTTTTACTGTTCTTTAGGAAATTGTCATTAGAGGTACTGCACTGTACCTTTGAAATTACACCTTCCTATGTACTCTGTTCTCTCTCCATTATTTTTGCTCCATCATTGTTATGGATATATTTTTTAGATATTTTCATGGAATTGTTAGTTGTTTAAAGAGGGGCACCATTTTGTTCTGTTTCATGCCTAACTTGGCTGTTTTTAATGTGTTCTGTATTAGTTCTTCCTTGTAGATGTTCATGGAAAATGCTAGAGCTTTCTAATTTTTACTTTTTTGTGCTTCCTCACAGTCATACTATTTATTACACTGCTTGTTAACAGGTTGCTGGAGTGTCTGTTTAGTAACTTAGGGGAATAGGTTCTCTTAGGCTTTCTCTTACTGGTGCTTTATAGAATACATGTGAAATATTTTAAGTGGAGGATTGCCAGTTTTGTTTTTGGAGAATAGGGCCACAGATGCAAAATGGCTGCTGTATTTTTGTTTGCAGTGTCCAATTTTAAGTAAGTCTGACATCAGTTAAGTGTCTGTAAGGAAACAAAGGCTGGTTGTGAGTGTTTTTTATCATTCTGAATGGGGGCACTGTTGGCTTTAGATATTGGAATAATTTAAGCCTTACCAAAAATGGCCCTTTTGATGATTTTCTTGTATTTAAGAACTAACAGCTCTTTGCTTTAGGCCTAGTATTTGTTATGGTTTTTTTTTTTTTTAATTTCTTGGTATGTTAATAGTGGGTATTGGCTTTGCTGCCTCTGTCAGCTGATCTGCCCAGCTGGATTTCTGAGAAGGTCTTTTGCTTTGACAGGAGTATGTTGTGCTCATTTATCTCTTGCCATAAGGGAATTTACTTTGAGGATTGGGATTTAGTACTAAAGGTGAAGAAGGCTGGTTCTGTAGTCCACAGTGCACACCTAAAAAAGTCAAAACAAAAATGTGAGAAGTCGTCTCTGCTAACCTTTATTGTTAACAGGATAACCTAGAGCATGAAACCTTCCTTACTAGGTTTTTGCTGGGGACATTCTTTGTAGAAGGTAAAACTATAACTTCCTAATAAATAAAACCAGAAAGTATTCTTAAAATCTTGGATGACTATGAAGTTCTGTGAAATCTTCATGATGAATATGACCACTGTGTATACAGAAAGCATGGTAATGTATTGACTGTCTAACTTTTACTAGAAAAGTCTCTTTTTATTTCTCTAACTTTTTCCTGCAAGATAAATATAGCCTTAAATTCTAACAGAGTTGAAATTAATTGGGATAGCAGATTTTAGAGAGGAAAAAACCACCAGCCTTGGAGTCAGCAGATGTACTTAAGAGTTTATATTAGTTTCCTAGGGTTGCAATAACAAAGTATCACAAACTTGATGGTTTAAAAAAAATAGAAATTTATTTTCTCCCCTTCAGTTCTGGAGGCTGAAAGTTGAATTCAAGGTTGTTGAGTAGAGCAGTGCTTCCTCTGAATCCTCTAGAGCAGTGTTTTTCAACCTTTTTTATCTCAGCACACTTGACCTATAGTTAAACTTCCATGGCACACTTAAATTGTGTTGATCGAAAGAAAAAGAGTGAAAGCAAGAATATACTTACTGTGCTTTGAACTTATTTCAAAAATAATTTAATTAATGATCATTAAAAATTTTCAGACTTAAGATCATCTCAGGCACACCAGTGTGCTGCTGTACACGGTTGAAAATCACTGCCTTCAAGTGGCTGCTGCTTATGTGGACACCAGTCATGAGATTAGGGCCACACTAATGCCCTCATCTTAACTTGATAACGTCTACAAAGATCCTGTTTCCTAATAAGGTCCCATTCATGGGCACCAGGTCTTAGGACTTCAACATAGCTTTTTGGGGGTCAGGGGGCAAAATTCAGCAGAGTCTCAACTCTTCACTAACTATATGTTTGAGAACAAAATTGTCTATGTAACTTTGAGCCTCATTTTCCTTATCTAAAATTGTGACATTACTTTATAGGTTTGCTGCAAGGATTTCAAATGAAAATATTTGCAATTGGTTTAGGAATGTGGAGGCTTGTATTTTTTATTGATGATTGTAAGGAACATTTTTTGTTTCTAAGAGAGAATTTAACAAGATTGCCCAACTTTCAGAAATTGACCCCAGTCCCTGATTTGTCTTCATTTCCCACTTGTAATTTATTACAGTCATATATTTCTTTCTGTGCATTACAGGTTTTCTTGATTATAAACAATTTGTAGTTCATTAGTTCAGAATCTTAATTCTGACTCACTGTTATTTGATAGCATCTTTTAAAAGTATGGAGCTCTCTTAGGTATTTTTAGTGAAAACCCAATCAAGAAAAAGCAGGCAGCCTCAAGGCCATGCATGGAACATAATTTCGAGTGTTTTTTTAACCAATACATTTGCAATAAATGGAAATTTAAATGATGCATCTTAGATACATGTAATTTTTATGCATCTTAGATACACGTAATTTTTATTTTGTGTTACAGTCCTCAGTTGACATAAACTTTAGGTTTTTTATTTTCTTTGGTTTTTGAAGCATCACAAATTGAAATCTGTGTGAATCAACAGCAAACACTTGGGTAAGCTCAGCCAGTTTTTATGATTTCCATCCATCTAGTGCAACTTTAAAAGGATTTTTCTTGCCCTTGGAAGCATTTGTTATACACAGAAGGTGATGTTTATTTGAGCCAAGGACATTTAATGATATTTCTTCCTCTTTAATTCTTTGTCAGTTTAGGTTACCACCAGTCTAATGCAGTGACTTCAGGTGCCATTTTTGAATACCAGATCCATTGCTCTGTGCTAACATTTTTAAGTTATTGTAAACTCTAGCCGTAGTCTTTAGTTTTAGAGAGGTATTCCTGCAGGATACTTTCAAAGAGAAATGCTCCCAGGCCACTGTATGGCATTCCCTGAAACAAGATGGATAGTGTTTTGAAGGCACTGTTTTCAAACACAAAATAGTGATGTTACTGGTGGGCAGAAGCCCAAGATGAAGTGTTGAGCATAAACCCAAAATACTCAGCTTATAGTGCAGGCCCTGCACATGCGGGTAGTAGAAGAATCCTTTCTTTTAGCCATATCTCACAGAGAGAGCTGAGGAATAGCATTATGTTTAATATAAAGTAGATGAAATGCAGTACTGTATGTTTATAAACCTATGTAGCTAAATTCAGATGTACCACTTGTACCACTAGTGGCCTGGCGGTGTTCTAAGCATTGTTCAAAACCAGCTTAGACCGTTCTGTGACTCAGTTTTAAGGCTGATGTCTTTGTGGAATCCTGTTGAGTAGCTCTGTGGTCTCCAAATGTTTTGATTACACAGCAGTATTAGGGAAAGATGATTTCAGCATTGTCTTAGTTTATGATGAAGAGAAATGTATTGGCTCACAGTTTAGGGGCCTGGGAAATCCATTATCGTGGTGGCATCTGACAAGTGCCTTCCTGCAGTGTCGTACCATGACAGAAGGCATGGTAAAGAGGAGTAGAAAGCGAGCAGGCTGTTCATTCCCTTACTAAGGAGCTACACATCTCTTAAAGGGCCTGCTTATTAATACCGTTTACAGTGGAACTAAATTTCAGCGTGAGCTTTGGCGGAAGCAACAATTCTGACCAAGCAAACATGTACCCTCAATGTTATATGTATTTATAGATTGTACATTAAAAAAACATTTTAAAATACAAGTTTTTGAAATTAAGAGAGAGGTTTTAGTAATTCTTAACATCCCATTTTGGGGACTCTTTTTATTTTAATTATTTATTTTTAGATAGTCTCACTTTGTTGCCCTCGGTAGAGTACTGTGGCATCACAGCTCACAGCAACCTCAAACTTTTGGGCTTAAGCAATTCTCTTGCCTCAACCTCTCAAGTAGCTGGGACTACAGGTGCCTGCTACAATGCCCAGCTGTATTTTAGAAACGGAGTCTTGCTCTGGCTCAGGCTGGCCTTGAACTCGTGAGCTCAGGCAATCCACCTGCCTCGGTCTCCCAAGTGCTGGGATTATATGTGTGAGCCACTGCACCCAGCCTTTGAGACTCTTTTTAAATAGAGCTTATTTTATCACCAAAAGGCATTTTAATTTAACACACTTTACAGTGCTTAACAATGTGCAAGTCACTGCTAGTTGCTGAACAAGAGACAGGTAAAATGTGTTTTTCATACCTGAGGAGCAGAAAGTTGAGTATAACATTGGAAGCACAAGTGACTGCTTGATGGTAGAGTGAGAATCTGCATGAGAGACACAGAGTGCTGAGAGCACAGCAGAAGGGCAGGCACAACATGGATTCAGTGACACTCGAGCTGCACCTCTTAAAAGCATAGATGCACATTTGATAGCATTTAATAGGGAAGGTGGAACTGATATTTGAGCTACTTAATTTAATATATGCCAGGCAACATGCTGGGTGCTTATGTTCATTTAAAGTCAAAGCAGCCTTAAAGAAGGGTGTATAGGTATTGGATCTAGGTATTCTAGACCCCATTTTATAAGAGAACCAGGATTAGATTGAGTTCCATCTTTCTGTAACACTTTGCTTTGTCATTCTGAGCAAAGTATACCCATTTTTCTCTTAGGATGTTGACTTTGCTTCTCCAGTGAAGATAGAATGAGTCTGTACAGCATTATTTGCTGTAGAGACGCATTTTGTTGTATGCAGACACCCAAACTTTGTAGTGACTAAAAAATTCAAATATAAAGATGTAGCAAAACAGCTTGTCTAAGAATTTTAAGTACAGCCAATGATACATCAGAAGTTTTTCCCTAAATATCCAATTTTCTATTTCCACATAAACTTTAATTGCACTAGCCTCACTTTCCAAAGACTGCTATTGTTTTCTTGTTCTAACTTGAAATTTTCTTTCTTTGGTGTTAAGCAGGAGCATAATGAAGGCGTAACCATTAAAATGGTTTTATGATGGTTGGTCTACTAATAGGACTTTTAAAAACTATTTACTCTAGGTATATTCGTTTTTTATTAAAGTTAATTTATGATTACTCTGTTTTTAGTATAGTAAACCCTCACTATGAGGCAGGGCTCATGGTGGCTCACACCTGTAATCCTAGCACTTTGGGAGTCTGAGGTGGGAGGGTCATTTGAGGCCAGGAGTTCAAGACCAGTCTGGGCAATAGTGAGACCCCATCTCTACAAAATTTTAAAAAATTTGTTTTACCAAGGGGGGGGGGGAACATAACTGCTCTATAACCAAAAATATCTTTGCTCTGGAGATGAACATTAGAATTTTTTTTCATTTCAAAATATTTTTTTTAAGGTTGATTAGAATGGTAAAAGAAGGAGAGTTACTTGCAAATTTTAGTATTTTTATTTATATGCTGCTCTTCTTAATATTTCATTTTCTTTTAAATGAGAAAAGAAGACTAAATGTACTACTGTACCAATAAGACTGGCCACTTTGTTTAAAAAATAACTTTCATTGTGCTGTGGATGCCTTTGATTTGAACAGACGGATGGGTGTACAAAGTGGTTTTTTTTTTTTTTTTTTTTAGCCCTGTGGGAATTTTGGGGTAGATAATATTATTTTAAATGAATGGTGTAAAGATTTTTAGTTTAATTTTTATTTGTTATAGATTTCTAGTGATGGTGTACTTGTGACTGATCATGATTTCTCTTAAGCCGGCTTGCAAAATTTAGTAACTTTTTGATAAACATTCATGAGTTTTTTTCCCTGTTTTTAAAAATTGTTATCTTCTAGTAGTAGTACTTTAACTTTGCCTTTTGTTAGTAGTCCTATGTCATGTTCTTTAATTTAGTCTCAGAAATGGTAAGTAGAGAAGGGACCGCTCTTACTGTTTGGCTGACAGAGTTCTAACATTTTGTAGCTTCTTACTCACCAGAATAGTCTCTTCATGCTCTTCTGCTCACCTGCTTTCCTTGAGCGGTGATCGGGCTATTACAGCACATTTCCTTTCCTTTTTCCCTATTTACCCTCTGGGCTGACGACTACATCACCAGTGCATGGTGTGTCTATACTTTGATGCAAATGCTGGGAAGTGGGGGAGACCAGATGGTCAGGGGCTGCTAAGAGTCCCTGTCTTTGGAGCTGTACAACCAGCCAGATCAGCCTGTGCTGTGCTTTCATCTGTTTCTTATGGACATTGGTGATAAAAACCTTATTCCCAGGATTTTTTTCTCATTAGAGTGCTGTAGTGTTACAGCTCATAGCAACCTCAAACTCTTTGGGCTTAAGTGATTCTCCTGCCTCAGCCTCCCAAGTAGCTGGAACTACAGGCACCGGTGACAACGCCCAGCTATTTTTCACTGTAGTTGTCATTGCTGTTTGGCAGGCCCGGAGCGGGCTCAAACCTGTCACCTCCAGTGTATGTGGCTGGCCCCCTAGCTGCTTGAGCTACAGGTACTGAGCCCATTTATCATATTTTAATTTGATATTTATATTGATATATTTATAGGTGTAAGATGTGTGTATGTATTTTACCATTTTAAGAGACTTGTAAAAGTTTGAGTTAAAACCAGGTATGTTTTTACATTTCAGTTGTGTTCCTCTTCAGCATTGTGATCCTCTGGGGCATCTTTTGTAAGCATATGTTTACGTATCAAGGATAGAAGTGTCTCTTGTCTGTATTCTTCAGGAGCATTTTCCTTTGGACAGTCAGGTCCTCAGGCTGCTACCCTCATTGAGACGTAATTTAAAAAGATATTTTAGTATGAGGCCCCCATAGGAAATTTGTGATTTTGGATGTAGTCTTACCTGCAGTAAGTAGAGTTTGTTCTTGTTCTAACTTCACATGAAAAGAGTAAATCTGCTTGGGAGAGAAACCTAGTTAATCTTTTGGTAAATGTGGATGTTGGACTCTCCAGCTCAGTGACTAATGATCACTTTACTTGAAATCAGTCTGCTTCAGGATTGTTTCGGTGGTTAGGCTGAAGGGAGAGGAAGGGGCATCCTTCCAATATGATTATCTTAGTCTGTCTCTGTAGGGATGAGATCTGAAACCTCAAGACCAGGCGTATATTGCCTTGTCCTCCTGTCTTTAGCTGCTGGTGTGATTCCATCATCCTTCCTGTTGTCTCTTCCAGTTGTCTTTGAACATTTATTTCTGCGAACCACTAATGTAACTGATTATGATTTCTAAACCTATAAATTGATCTTGGCATCCAGAACAACAAATTGCATATACTCGCGATGTGATATTTGCTGAAGGCCATTGGCTACTCATTCTCTATAGTGCTTTTCCTAAAAGAAAGAAAGAAATGGAAGCGAAATTACTTGGAACCAACAAAGACAGATTTTGCAGTTTGAAATCCCTTATAGGATTTGGACGTTGCAGTGTGAATTGAAAGTATTTTCATTTAGTCAATTTTGATAGAATGCTCAATTGACTATCCTAAAAGATAGCTCATTTTCTAACAGCCCTGTGTTTGCATGTTCTGTAAGATTATGCAAAGACAGAAAAAGAGTTAAAAGTGTGTCCCAAAGTAAATGACTCGTGTTGTATTTGAAATACTTGGTGAAAGGGATACATACGTATGTGAAAGTCAGCATGTTGATTCTTTGGGAGCTGTCTCTCTTTGGGAGAATATTAAAGATAATATTGCTGAGTTCAATGGTCTACCTGCCCTATACTATATTAAAATTAAATGATAGGAACAAATTCTACAAATCAAATAAATATGTGCAAACTGGAAGCAGGATCAAAGATCTGAAAGGTTTTCCATTTTCAGAGCAGTATGTTGTCAGTTACATTAGGTGACCTCTAAGATCCCATTCATCTCCCACAGTATATACATCAGCTGGATGTGTCCAGATAATCAGGGATAGCTCCATATTAAAAAAGGCGGGGTGGGGGTGCTGAAGACAGGACTTTGCACTCTTTATGAAGAAGAAAGGAAAGAATGTTGCAGCTAGATGTGTGTGTGTTTTGGGTCTGGACTGAGGTCAGAGTTTGCACAGCTTTGGACAGATAGCTTGGACACAGGAACCCATCTTTCTTCCATTTTAAAAACACAGTTATGTATCTGTCCCCTTCCCTGTAATCCCCTCACCCTCCATGCACACACACTAAAAATCTTAACCATGGGTCAGCTCATGTTGACCTTTTTGGGTAAAAGACTATTCCTTTGGAATTTCAGAAGCAAAAATTTGTTTTCTGAAAACCACCTACCATTGGATTCCTTTTGATTGACTTGATTAAAATTTTTGTTTTAACAATTCCATTTTTGACAAAGGCTGCCTTTATACGGAGTGGCCATAAAGTTCACGGGAAAATTTTTTAAAAAATTGCGCATGAACTTCATAGCCATCCTGTATTTATTGAAGATAACAAAACCAAAACCACTTCTTCTTTCATACATTTTCTGCTTTCATGATCTGTCATTCTGAGATCTTTTTTTCTTTCCTTCTCTCTGTCTTCTTTCCCCCCAGCTGTCGGCAGCATCCAGCCCCTCCAGTCACAGTCCTCACAGAGCTTCAGGAAAGGACCCTTTTGCAGAGCTCTCTTTGGAGGATTTCTTATAAGTCACTTTAGGTATTGCTGCTTGTTGGGGGAGATGGGGACTTAAATATATATATATTTTTAATTACCAAACATTAAGCACAATTCACTCTTCTTCTTTGTTTCTTTAAGGGACTCTAGGTTCCCTCTCCTTTACCCACCACCTCCTCCTCTCTTCTTTAGGTGAAGGATAAAAATAGGTCAGGCTAGGACATAAAGAAAAACAACTTTTGGAAAATACTTTTTATAATTTTATCCGCTGCTCACAGCAGATGGATGAGATCAAATACCACCCGTAGAAACAAGATGTTTTAGTCACTCTTAAAAGAATTAAAGAGAGCAACACAGCCTTGCACACTGCCTTAGAGTGTGACTGGGAGCATCTCTGATTGTAGTATAAGGCCAGGCCTAGTTGTGAAAAATTCATTTGAACACTTCTTTAAAGAGTTGTAGTTTTATGTATGCCTTTCCATTTAAAAATACTAACTTTTCTTTAAAAGTTAGTATTTTTAATGCTTTTTAATTAAGGGCCCGTGAATACTTAAGCCCTTGTTCAATTAGTGTTTTGCATATGATCCATATTGCCTCTGTTTGCTGGAAGATGATGTAATTTCTTCTTCTTGGTACACTAGCTCCTGGTTCAGATATACCTTCTAGATCTCTGGGAAGTTTACTCTTCTGATTTGGCAAGTTTATTATCGCATCAACTTCAGTAATAAATCTTTCTTTGGGCAGTTAAAGGAAATCATGAGTTGAAGTGCCTTTGAGTGAACAGTGATGCCCTAGTGAAAAGTATTTCTTAATAGAGCTTTCAGATTTTGGTTTATATTAGTAAAGAAATGACTTAGCTGTAGTTATTAGCTATTAGTTACCATTTTAGCTATAGTTGCTTGGAAACAATCTTTGAAACTTTGTCTTCCCAAGTGAGATTTTACATAGAATAGTTATGCTTATAGAGAGATTCTTCCAAAATTGTTATGCAGAAATAGGTCATTGGTCTTCATCCCTTCCCCTACACACTGCCCCTCTGTTTTTAGTAATTAGAAAGGTATTGGCTTCAAATATGGAGCCTCTGACCCCTGATAATAACACACTTTGTCTGTAGTCATGGTTTGTGATAAGCATGTTAGGACACTTCTGGGCCAGGAAGTGGTAAAGGTAGCAGGGCATTTTTAATTGTGAGAAAACATTCAATAATGCAGTGAATTAACTTACACACTTATTTTTTTTCCAGATACAGTTTATGTAAGTAGATGGAAGAGAATGGGATTATTCCAAAAAGACAAGTGCTCAAATGGCGAATCCTTACTTCCAGCAAAATCCAAACTGCTGTCTGTTCAACTCTTCTTCCATTAGAATGCTACAGTAACTCAGTGAAGGCCCATGAAGGAGACTGGAACTAGTTTCTAGGAGAACGTATCAATACAGTTTATAAAGCCAAGAGTTACCATGATTCAAGACTAAGACCTGTCTTTTTGGTGACTAACCCTTCAGTTCTTTCAACTCCTGTTAATACCCATAATCAATAACCTACCAAGAAAAGCCCTTATTTGGAAAGTGTGAAATTTGTATTTGGAAAAGCTGCCTGGAGAGAAGAGCTGTGTCCTTTGCTGTAATTCAACAGGACTCATTGGGGGATCAAAATCATAATTATGTATTATCTTTCTTTTCTCCAGTCCTCACAGATATAGAAATGGTAACTGAAATTAACTTTTGTTTTTAAAAAAATTATATTCAGTTTGCAGTAGACATTCCTTAAGTATTTGTATTTATTTATGATTATCAATTTTACATAACATTAATATTGTATCAAACCTCCTCATGAAAATGAGTATGGATGTACACAGTATGTTTGATTTTTATCCACAAGAATGAATCTGATTCAGAATGCTTTTCTCAGCTGACATACAGAGCACTAAATATTTCAAGGCAAGTCCATAGGTCTGAATCTCTTAAGAATTCTCAGTTTCTATGGGATTGAGGGAAGCATTATATAAAGGCATTAATCCTTATAGTCAATTCTGTGCCTAGGATTTTGCCAGTTCACTGACTAGGAAAAGCACTACATTTTAAATTCAGCATTAGTGCATTGGGAAGGATCTTTACTGCTTTGTGCTTGGCATGTCATTACTTTCCATTTGACATTAGGGCCTTTCCAAAATGAATGTGAGGAATTGCTTTCTCTTCAAGACTTTCCTTCTTTTCAGTAAAACTCTAGGAGGTGTTACAGGGGGAGGGATGGGGGACAAAATCCTTGAACCTTTTATTTGGCTCGTGCCATGTTATGATCATGTACCTTTTAAATAAGGGGAAATAGTATCTTTAAAGTTAATGTCTAGCCAAGAGTTTAGTAAACGAAGAATTAAACTGCACTGTTGATCGGTGCTTTGTGTAAATACATCTTAACGTTTGGGTTGAGAGGGGCCTTAAGAAGGACAGTTCATTGTAGGAAAGCAATTCTGTACATGAGTTTAAAGCATACTTGTTGCATTGTCTCTGCAGATTCTATTTTTGTTTACAATATTAAAATGTATGTTAGCAAAATGGGTGGATTTTCAAATAAAATGCAGCTTCCACAAAACTTTCATTATGGTATTCTGGTCTGAGGTGCATTTATTTTCTTTTTATCTTAAGTATCATTTTTTCCTAATAAAAGTATACCCAGATAAGTATGTTTACTGATTGAGTAAAATGTAAGATTTATTTGTTTTATATATATTTCCAAAAAGATTTATCTTTGCACTTTTTGTTACCTTCTAGACTCTTGCTGATAAACTGAACTACTTATTAAAATTGTTCACTTTAGTCTTTTGATCACATTGCTTTAATAAGATAAGTTTAAGGGAGAAAATGCATTTGAGTTTGACGTATTGGTTCCTATGATTATATCTGCCAAAGAAACCTTTGATAATATCATATTGTCCGCTAAATAGTAGGATTCAGAGTACATGATAAAGGAATTAAAAGCTTTGCCTTGATAAGTAACTGCATCATATTTGCCATGGTTGGAAAAATACAGTTTTTAGCCGATGTGTTTTGTTAATTTTACTGGTTTTTAAGTTTTCGCTATTAAACCATTTTCATATGAACTGGGAAATTGCACTTTTATAAATTACCTTCTTATTCCTTAACATCATGAATCTTGATTTGTCTCTCCTGGTGTTTGAGATGGTGTTACATTTAAGGTCTGTGGCTTGTTTCGTTCCTAATACCTTTTGGGGGGGGTTTGTTTTTGTTTTTTAGTATGTTTCAGTATGAAGTGCTTCATAACCATTTCCAAATGCTTTTGGGCTATGTTGGATAGATACGTATGATCCACATTTCCCCCACTTTACAGATAAGAATCAGGAACCAAAAAAGGAACCTGCCCAGATCAATAAGTTCATAGGTGGAGGAGTTAAATCTCTGGTTTCGTGGTCTCTTGTTCTCTCTCTGACCTGCTATCATTAATATGAGGTTATTAATTATGAAATGTCCAGTTTCCTTAAGTAATAAGTTTGAAAGTTGGTATCTCTGATGTTTCACTTTGACTTTTTTTTTTTTTTATTGTGAAAGTACATCTCAGTCTTTCAAATGTATATTTTGGCTTATGATTATCTTTTAGTTTTTGTTGTTGTTTTTTCAAGACAAAGTCTCACTGTGCTGCCTGGGCTAGAGTATCATTGCATCAGCTTAGCTCACAGCAACCTCAAACTCCTGGGCCCATGTGATCCTCTTGCCTTAGCCTCCCAAATAGCTGGGACTATAGGTACCTGCCACAGCGCCTGGCTAATTTTTCTATTTTTAGCAGAGATGGGGTGGTCTTGAACCTATAACCTCAAGGATCCTTCTGCCTGAGCTTCCCAAACTGATAGGATCACAGGTATGAACCACCACACCTAGCCCCCATTTTTTTTTTTGAACAATTTTTGTGAAACCATGGATAACTCAAAAAAAAAAAAATGGGATTATTTTCAAATATAAGTTCTGTTATGAAACCAATCTAGTACAAATAGCTCAAAATATAAGTGACGTATTCATGAAAGACGTGGCTAATGAATGCAGTGTACATTGATAGTTTGAGAGGTTCCATTCTTAGTGATTTAATCTTGAAAGTGAGCCATGTGGGAGAGTGAGACCAAGGTGGATAATGATGGGCTGACAACTGTTGAAGCAAATTCTTATCAGCCTACATGTGAATTAACAGCAAGGTTTGACCTTAATATTCCAGCAACATCTGACTATTGAGAACAAATTGGGAAGGTAAAGAAGCTGGTGTGTTCCACGTGAATTAAATAAGCATTGCAAGAAACATTGGAAGTTTTTCTTTGCTGTCATGACATAAAAGCAAACCATATTGTTAGGTGATGAAGAATAGCTTCTTTGACAGTTGCAAGTATTGGGCACAATAGTTGGATGAAGATGAACTGCTGAAACACAGTCCAAAACTGAAGATTCATCAAAAAAGCTAATGGTGTCTGTTTGGTTGCCCAGCACTGGTGTTATCCATTATAGCTTTGTGAAACCTGGTCAGCTGATTACGGCAGATGTCTGTTCCAATCAAATGGACAATATGATGTCGAGATTGTGTCTCAGCAGCCGAGACTGGTCAGTAGAAATGGCCAGTTCTCTGGTGAGACAGCGCTTGAGTACGTGTCACACAAACAACACTGCTCAAAGTACCACGGCTGGACTTGGAAACTCTTGTCATCCACCATATTCACCAGACGTTTCACCAACTAACTACTTGTACTTCTGGGCTTTGGACTGCTCCTTGAAAGAAAAGTTACTCAATTCTCAAGCTGTGGAAAACACCTTTTGCTATTTCACTGTCACTTGTTCTCTAGGCTTCTTCTCTTCTTCACTTCATAAACAAGCTGTTGTTAGGATAGCAAAACGGTGTCAATAGTTAAGGCACATACTTTAATTGTACTGCTTCTTGTTTGAGATGTATTAATGAACTTCATTCAGAATCAGACATTTCATATTTAGTGACCTAGTATAAAAACTGAAATGGAGATTGTCTCCCTCTGCTGTCTATCCTCAAGTGGCCTTCTAGAAAATACATTTCCTGCCTCCTCCAGCCCTGATGCCCAGAGATTACCAACAAGGAAGAATGCAAAAATAATAACTAACTTTAATCAAAATATAACCAGTGAAGTATATTTAAATCAGCTGTTGAGTACGTGACTACATCAGCTTATAAACTCATACATGCCCGTACCGTTTTACTACCCAGTTAGCAATTTGGTAGCGGCTGCAGGGGCAAGTAACATTGTTACCTGAAAGCAACTGTTCCTTCTCAAATCACTTTCAAAATTTTTTGCTTTTGATTTAACATCTCATGATTAGCATTCAGTGTTTTAAGAAAGACATTCCTTAACCAATGACTGTGAGAATCCATTATTAATCAGAGGCCTTATGTTAGACTAGCGGTCTTTTGTTTTTCCAGAAGCCAACAAAATGTAACCTTGCAAGCAAGCCTTTATGGGACCTTTTTTCTTGTACTGAAAATGATTCCAAGGCTCTTGTTTATCATCATCCACAAGTTTCCAAACTCTTGGGAATTCAGAGTACAGAGGCAAATGCTTATTCTACAAAATTCCATGGAGGAAAAAAAATCTGTCCATTCAGGGCAAGTGTGACTCTTGAGTGCTGGAGTGACTGGGTCACAGAATGTATGATGAGACCACAGTGCTCAGCCAGTGATTTTACACTTGCCTTCCAGAAAAGAGTTTCACAGCTGCCACTAGGGCCCTCTGCAACCACCTTGGCTCTTTGACTTGCCACACGTCTGTGGGGTATTACTAGCCTTTCTAGAAATCTGTTGGAATAGCCTCTGAAAAAGACAGGCTGCAGTGTATCATCTACTCAGTCTGCTATAGAAAGCCAAGCTACAAGAAGGACTGTAACATGCAAGTATTGTAACCTAGTTTGCACCCTCACATTCACCTGAGATTAAAAAAAAACTTCAAACTGTAAAATGGGAACGATAATATACCTACCTTATCAAACTGTTGTATTTAATTAATAAATGGAAACATTGAAAAGGATATGGCATATGATAAGGGTCCAATATATAATTACTGTCACTTTTGCTGGGCTGCAGAATAGGTTGTGGTCTAGAACTTGGATTCTGCAGGCTCTTGTCCACATCCTGTCTCTGCTCCTTACTAGCTGGGGAACTTGGGAAAGTTAGCAAATCTACCTCTGCCTGCATTTTAATCTAGAAATTGGGGATAATTACAGACCCTATGTCATAGGATTACAATACAATATGTATGTAAAGTGCATGTAATGAGCACTTAAGTGTTTGCCATTGTTAGTACAAAGGGTCTTGTAAACCATCAGTCTTTGGAGTCGTCCATTCTGCTATTAATGCAGAGTTGACATCAGCTTACTGCTGGCAGAGATTGTGTGAGCTGCTTCCAAAGTAGAACCCTGGTCTGACTCCACATGTCCTCACGCAAACAGGAGTTCTTGGCCCTGAGGCAGCTTCAGTAATACTGTGGTTTGGTGGTGGAATTGATTTTACTTTATTTTGAGGCAGAGAGTCAGCAACCTTAAACTCTTGGGCTTAACCCTTTGCCTCAACCTTCCAACTAGCTGGGACTATAGGTGTGGGCCACCATTCCTGGCTAATTTTTCTATTCTTTTTAATAGAGACAGGGTCTTGCTCTTGCTCAGGCTGGTCTCAAACTCCAGCTCAAGTAATCCCATCTGCCTTGGCCTCCTAGAATGCTGGGATTACAGGCATGAAGCCACCACATCCAGCCCAGAGCACTTTTTAGAAAACAGCTCCTGGCTCGGCGCCTGTGGCTCAAG
>NW_003852396.1:16935811-16997953 GCF_000181295.1 Otolemur garnettii
ACTCACTTGAGCCCAGGAGTTGGAGGTTGCTGTGAGCTGTGATGCCACAGCACTCTACCCAGGGGGACAGCTTGAGGCTCTGTCTCAAAAAAAAAGAAAACAGCTCCTCATGTAAGTATACTTAGTACTTGTAGATGCCTACAGATACTTTCTAATTTATGGGGTGTCCCTGAGGTTTGTGCGCAATTTAAAGAAGTTTACTGCACACAAACCTTATGGACTTACTTCACATTGCACACAAACATAATTTATGGACACCCTGTATTTGGGCCCTTTTTCCCTTTTTAGCACAGAATGTTTTACTTACCCAGCCTTTATTTAATGTCCTGGAGACTGTTAGGTCTGTGAAGGGCAAACAGTTGGCATGAAAGTAAGTGGTGGGGGGGGGGGGGACTGAATTGTGGCTAAGTACCAAATTGTGGATGGGAACTCTTCTCTGCTGGGAACATAATATCATCATCATATGGAATTCCTGGTGACCTTTAACTGACCCGGAGCACTTTACCATTTAATTAGCACAGCATGAGTGGAGTTGTCATGAAGGATTCTGGCAAAGATGCACGCGTGGAAAGGGAAACTTATATAACCCCGTCCTGTCAGTCACTGCAAAGGCGGGAAATGACAACCAATCCTACTGGAAGAAAAGCAGGACAAACTAGTGAGTGTGCAAATTCAGACTGTGGTGTCTTCTCCACTTTCAGAGCCTGGCCCATTCCCCTCTCTAGAACAGCGATTCTCAACCTGTGGGTTGTGACCCCTCTGTAACAATGAAAATACTTCCTGCATGTCAGATATTTACATTATGGTTCGTAACAGTAGCAAAATCACAGTTATGAAGTAGCAACGAAAATAATTTTATGGTTGGGGGGTCACTCTAAAAGGAACCGTATTAAAGGGTCGCGACATTAGGAAGATTGAGAAGCACTGCTCTAGAATGTGTTTCCACTTTGTTGTTTGTGCAGCTTCCTTCTTCTCTGCCACTTTGTATAGCTGCTTTCTTCTTCCTGTAATATCTGTTTGTGTGGGATCGCTCTGTGTCTGTGATCACTGTCATCAGCTCGACTTGGTCCCAGTGCTCATTCCAGACACTGGAAACCCGGGACCAGGGAGCCTCCAGCAGACCTAACAACACTACATTTTACTATTGAAAATACGGACTTTCTCATAAGGTAAGCATTCAGTTAGTCTCTGTGTTAGGATTAGTTTTGGTTGTGTACAGACAAAAACGTACACTGACAATGATTCAGACACGATAGAAGTTTCGCTCACTCAAGAAAGTTCGAGCTGACGTGACAGCGTGGCCCGCGAGATTGCTAGGTATTTACTTTCAGGTGTTAGGTGTCTGGGTGTTGCACAGTCCTTAAAGTGTCACTCTGGCTTTCATAATCCAGTGTGACTGAACCTCGTAGCCATATTCCAAGCAGCCAGACAGAGGAGGGTGAGGACGGGAAAGATAACTCAGAAATTATTCACAACTTCTGTTCACATTCCATTGGCCAAAACTTTCTACCTGGCTATTGAAAACAGAAAAGCTAGGAAATAGATTCCTTAATCTGGGTGACCATGTACTCAGCTAGGACAACTAAATGAATGCATTATTATAAAAGAAGGAGGGAGGATAGATTTGACAGTAAAATAGCAACCATTGCCACAGTCATACAATTTATTAAAAGAATCGTTAATTTTGTAAAACTTTGTGATCTGTGACTGCAAAACCCTACTGTCATGGATTCTAAATTTAGATCTGAGAAGTCCGAAAAAAGAGGTTTAGAACTGAAATGTCTCAATGAAAACAAATACCAAAAAATGTGAAGAGCTTAAAAAATGAAAAGTAGGCAAATCCTAACTGCTGGTGCTGAGTAAATGTTACAAAACGTAAAAAATATGTACATTCTCAACAAATTTTAGGTCCAGTCATACCACATTGACATTTTTACATGAATAGCAAACAAGTTGCTTAAAAATAGCACCTTTTTAAGTTGCTAGGAGAAAATGAATAATGTAAATATGAGACAAAGAACATCAAAAATCTGAGGTTAATATTTGCACTATTACCTGAAGTGAGGCCAGGGTACGCCATCCCTCTGATTTAGTGGCTGAGGGCTTTAAGGTAAAAATGACTCACTGGCCTCAGACTAGTCATAAAGAGGGGGCTCTAACACAGTTAATTTGCATTCCTCCTAAAAGGGAAATGTTGCAAAGGCTAGCGTATTTTTATAGCTGAAACTATGCAAAAAGGTGGCAGTAACCCAAAAGCCAAGAGGTCACGGAGTTGACACGGATTTGGGGAGAGAAATGCTGACAAAACCATATACCAGGATATCTGAATCTGCAGTCACTCATTTGCTGTGCTGGAAATTTGAAAACAGTACTATTTAAAGACTGCTTAGAAGTATCTTGAAGGTTTTTAGCACTTACTCTGATCATAAGCACAGAACAACCTGAAACAATCAACCAAAAGGCCCATCGTCAAAAAAAAGGCAACCTTTCTGGGAACTTGAGCTTCACGAAATCATAGAAATAGGAAATGGCAATACTTAATCACGTTAAAGTCACTAATATTTAGAAAGCATGAGGGCATGTTTCCTTGTTATCTAGTGCAAAAGCCAGTTTATTCCAAGAAAAATACAGGGAACTGTTGTGCTGAAGTCCAGTAAAACAAGGGCCAAGCAGGCCTTTAACAAATAGCCCCTTGTTGCCACAAAAGTACCCTAGCCTCTCTGTTCTCTGAATCGCTCTAGTGTCTGACTACAGGGTTCAAAAGGAGACAAAAATGCCCATGCACTCCCCTCCCCGCTATATGTAAGAATCTTAGAATTGGATTTACAGCCTGATGTAGATGAGCAGATTCAGGGTGGGGGCCTCTTGGAGCCTGTAGGTTCAGACAACTCCCTCATCCCCAATGGCAGCTGATTTGCTCGCCCCAGAAGATGGAGCAATCCCCTAGATAAAAAAGTACATAGTTACCCTGTACTTATGTACAATTATTATGTGTCTATAAAAATTAAAAATAATACAAATGTTTAAAATGTGGAGAGCCCAGCTTGACTCATTTGCACCTCACACCATACAATGGATTAGACACAGACACTGATTTGTGCATCTGGATGTGACTCCACTACAAAGATAACCACATGTCTTTGGCTAGTTTCCAGAGAATCTTCAGGGATTACTGTTAAGTGTCTCTAAATAATTATTTTAGCTGCCATATATTGCATGTCTACTATTTGCAGGTTATGTACTTTCTTTCCAAACCTTAAGACAATCCTATACTGTGGGAATTGGGTCCCATGACATAAGTCAAGGAAACTAGAATTTAAAGAGGTTAAGTCACTGCCCACAGGGCAAACTAGCCAGCCTAACTCCAGAGCATGTGCTTTTTTATACTCTATATACCTCCTTAATTTCATCAGGCCTATTTTAATTTCTGGATCTAAAGTAAGCAATTTACTAGCCTGAGCCTAAAACTGGCATCACCTTGCTCCTGCCCCCCACCCCAATCTTGCAAAACTCACGTACTTGCTTATTCTGAGAACTGAGCCTACATAGAAACTTTCTAAAATCATTTTGATTTAATTTCCTTTTTCCAAATCTATTTCTAAAGGTGCTAGAAATAGAACAATGTGAACTAAAACGGTAGCTCTACCCACCACCTACAGTAGGGTCCTGTCTCCCCCGTTTCCTTGCTGGCATCTCTGTTACCGCTAAAGACGGAAAGCAGCAGGACTGGCTCATGTTCTCTTGACTGGACCTTGAGCTCCTTGAAGAAGAGGGCGATTTGATTCTGCATCCTTTTTTTTTTTTTTTTTGTAGAGACACCCTCGGTAGAGTGCCATGGCATCACACAGCTCACAGCAACCTTCAACTCCCGGGCTTAAGTGATTCTCTTGCCTCAGCCTCCCAAGTAGCTGGGAGTATAGGCGCCTGCCACAAGGCCCAGCTATTTTGTTGTTGTTGTTGCAGTTTGACAGGGTCAGTTTTGAACCCACCACCCTTGGTATATGGGGCCGGCGCCCCACTCACTGAGCCACAGGCACCGCCCTGATTCTGCATCCTTAAAACCTTCAACACAGTGTCTGGCTGGAAGGACTCTTTCCATACAGGCTTTATTGAGTGAGTGACCCTGATAGGAAGTTCACAGGGATACAACTTTATTGAGATTTTCTCTGCAATGTAGGTGTCTAACAAAGCTACCACTGTATACTGTTCAGAATTTGGGTTGTTAAGAAAATCCTGCAGATTTGTTTTAGAGACACTGCTATTCTGCACATGCTGAACACAAGAAATGATATAAGGAAAGGACATGAGGAAAGGACAGTCTTTCCTTTTCCTTTTCCAAATGATGCCTTTTCAACTCTGCTATCTTCTTGGCAGCAAACAAGACTTTTAGTCATTTGATACGTTTTTTTCTGATTCAGATTCACACTGTGAGGAGAAAGTGCCACAATAGCAAATTATGCAGGAACCCTACCATGTTGGGCCTAGCTCGTTTCCATCTGAACTTTCCAATTGTGAGAGGAAACCAATGTCAGTTTCTGCTGACAGCAGCGGGCTGTCACCTGGGCAGTTTGGGTTGGTTACTAGAAGCTCCTTGATTTGTCCCAGTGGAAAGTCAGAAAGGTTTTTTTTTTTTTTCTAAGAAAAATAAAGATACATCTTATCTATGCGAAGTTTACCCTTTTAAAAAAGAAAACTGGCAGGTCACCTACATTGTATTACCTTCCGCAAGGCCATTTCTGTCTCTGTCCATCTTTGGAAATCTGCCCTAAGGAGACTTTTGCCTTCCTGTCAGGAAGCATTCTTGCTGCCTGTCACTGCAGGACATTGGCCTGGTCTTCACACACTGTCACTTTATAGGATGGATTAGGGTATGGGTATCTGGGGGACGATGTTTTTGAAACCTTTTTGAAGTACACATCTGTCATGCATACAAAGCTTAAGTGTCCTACATGATGAATGTTTACAAAGTGAGCACACCCCTGTTAACTGTTAACTCAGATCCCACCCTAGTCCACCACTCACCACAAAGAAGACCACTATTCTAACTTCTATTGTCATAGATTAATATGCTTGTTCTGTTTTTGACATTAAAGCTGCTTGAAACTTCTTCGTACATGTCCTCTGGTGAACATAAGCATTGATTTCGGCTGAATATAAGGCCACAGGGGAATTGCTATGTATCATGGGGTATGTTTAATATATACTGTCAAAACATATTCCAAAGTATTTGCGTCTACTTACACCTCCACCAGTGTATGAGGGTTTGAGGTGCTTTGCACTCTTTTAAATATTTAATTTCTTCAACTTTTTCATTTTAGCCATTCCGGTGGTATCTTGTAGTTTTAATTTGCTTTCCCCCAATGGTAAGAATGACCTCCTTTTTTAGTAATTTGAATATATTATACTAAATGACATGAAGGCTATGTTAACCAGTTTGATGGAAGTGTTTCGGATTGCGTGTGAAAATACCACACTGTACCCCAGAAGTGCATTAAGGTACATAGTTATCATTCAATAATAAAAAAAAGAATATATTATACTTTCTGAAGTGCCTAGTTTTTTGCCCATTTTTTCTAAAATACCTTTTTTTCTACAGACCTATAGACATATATTTTGATATGATTTTGTTAGATACATATATAGGAAATATATTCTCTCAATATGTGGCTTGCCTTTTGAGTTTCATAATGGTGTCTTTTGATGAAAGGAGGTCTTAATTTTCAAAGTCCAACTTCGATCAATCCTTTGATGCCTACTGATTTTAATGGCATGTCTAAGAAAGTGTTGCCTACCTCAAGGTCATGAAGATACTGTATATTTTCTATTAGAATTGTTATTGTTTTCCCTTCCATATGTAGGTCTCTGATGCATTTTGAACTTTTTCTTAAGAATTGAGACCTTAATGTTTCCCAGGCTAACCTCAAACTCCTGGGTTCCACGGAAACTCCTGTCTCAGTTTCCTGAGCGGCTGAGAATATCTGCTTATACCACTCACTGCACCTGGCTTTCAATTGACTTTGATTTTCTTTCTTTTTTGTTTGTTTGTTTTGAGACAGAGTCTCATTTTGTTGCCCTTGGTAGAGTGCCTTGGCATCACAGCTCACAGCAACCTCAAACTCTTGGGCTCACGTGATCCTCTTGCCTCACCTCCCAAGTAGTTGCGACTATAGGCACCTGCCACAACACCTAACTATTTTTAGTGATGGGGCCTCTGAGCTCAGGCTAGTCTCAAAGTCCTGAGCTTACGTGATCTACCTGCCTTGGCCTCCCAGAGTTCTAGGATTACAGCCACCATGCCCCCCCCCCCAATTGACTTTGTATGTAGCATAAAATAAGAGTCAAGGTTTATTTTTCTTCCCAAGCAGATATCCAGTTGCTTCTTCATTTATTATTAAAAAGAACATTTTTCTCCACTGAATTGTACTGGCAACCAAGTGACTGTATATGCGTGGACTGTATAATTTCTGGACTTTATTCTGTTCCACTGGACATTTTCTTTATCCTTGGGCCAAAACTATATGGTCCTAATCCCTAAAACGTTATAGTAAATTTCAAAATCTGATAGCCTTTTTTTTTTTTTTTCTTACTTTTCTTCAAGGTTTTCTTGGCTACAGTAGGTTCTTTGCCTACATTATAAATCTCCACAGTAGTTAGCAATAGATTGTCAATTTCTTTCCAAAAAGGCTGCTGGAATTTTGATTGAGATTGCATGGAGTCTATAGATTAATGTGGAAAGAACTGACACCCTAACAATATTGAGTCTTCAAGTTCATGATGGTGTTTATTTCATTTACTTAAGTCTTTTCTGTTTTGCAGTCTTTAGCATAAAAATCTTGCTTATATTTCATTTGATGCTATCTTAAATAATATTATTTAAGATTTTTATTTTTCATTGTTTATTGCTAGTATAAAGAAATACAATACAATGTCAATATCAAATTGGAACTAATAAAAAAAGAAATACATGGATATTTAATTATTGACTTTGTATCCTGTGACCTTGTTAAATTCACTCTTAAATCCTGGGATTTTGTATATCACTGTGGATTATCTACATACAGATCCTTGACAGTTTGCTTCTTTCTTTCTCTTTTCTTTTTTTTTAGTAGACAGAGTTTCCCTCTGTTGCTCAGGCTGGAGTGCAGTGGTGCCATCATGGCTCCCTGCAGTTTCAAATACCTGGGCTCAAGGAAGTCCTTCGGCCTCAGCCTCCCAAGAAACTGGGACTACAGGCATGTACTATCTTGTCTAATTTTTTTTCTTATTTTTTTTGTAGAGAGAAAAAGTCTCACCATCTTTTCCAGACTGTACTCTACTCCTGACCTCCAGTGATTCCCCATCTCTGGCCTCCTAAAGTGCTGGGATGATAGGCAGAAGCCACCGTGCCTAGCCATAAAAATATTTATAATGGAACTATTTCATATTGAAATCATAGTAAATTAATCAGTAATTTTTTTTTTTTTTTTTGAGACAGAGCCTCAAGCTGTTGCCCTAGGTAGAGTGCTGTGGCGTCACAGCTCACAGAAACCTCCAACTCCTGGGCTTAAGCGATCCTCTTGCCTCAGCCTCCCAAGTAACTGGGACTACAGGCGCCCACCACAATGCCTGGCTATTTTTTGGTTGCAGCCATCATTGTTGTGTGGCAGGCCCAGGCTGGATTTGAACATGCCAGTTCAGGTATATGTGGCTGGCACCTTAGCTGCTTGAGCCGCAGGCACCGAGCCTAATCAGTGAATTGTTAAATGGAATGGAGCCTCAGAAACCACCTTGAACCTACTGTGATGCCTCTAAATATTTCAATGTAGAAATACAAAGTGTACTTTCATTTTGGTCACTCATGTCATGCAAGTAAATGAATAGCTGAATACTTGGAACTTTGATTTTAAATGTAATTATGACCTTTAAGAATGACAACTGGTTTAAAAATAAGCCAAAGTGTAAGTAAAATGGGCAACTGATACACTTCAGTTTCTAAAGAACATTTATAAGGAAAAGTTGTTTTTACTTTGCAGCAATCAGTCTTAGAGAAAAGACTTCACCATCTTATATGTGATGCGGTTTCCTGAGCTCCTGACATCCTCATAGAATTTGATTGGACTTTCCTTCTCTTGAAAATGAATGGGCATTTTCTTGCTCTTCACACTCATGAGTTTCACTCCCAGGGGGCCCAGATTTTGATAATCCTATGGTGAACAGACAGAGAAGAGAACAGGAGAGGTTATTCAGTGACTTACCGGCCTTGATAGATTAGGTTTTCTTTATTATAGTTGGCCTTTGTCTCAAAGATTTCATTGCCCTTCTAATTGCCTGAATGGTGTATAATGCATAAAATGTGAGAGCCACTATAAAATAATAAAAGCCCCAGAACTCTCAGTAAATTTCTAGGCACAGTAGGGCATACACAGTAGGCATGGTGTCTCAGAGCAGGCAGCAGGGCTGGCAGGCTTGTGTCTCGGATTGAAGGAGAAGGGATACTGGCTAGAGTGGGGGGATAGATGTTCTGCGAGTTCTTGAACTTGTGGAAGAGCCTTGGGTGTGTAGCATGTGCTGCTTGACAAGGATACATTCTGAGAAACTCATCGTGATTCTGTTTTGTCATTGTGTGAACATCACAGAGCGTACTTGCATGAACCTGTATGGTGGAGCCTATCACTGCGAATCTACAAAACTGTACAGCATGTTACGGTACCAAATAGTGCAGGTAACTAACACAATGCTGTGCATTCATATTCAGGAGTCTAAACAGATCTACGTAGAAAAGGCAACACATTACAATATGATATTACAATGGCCATAGTGTGACCAGGCAATAGAATTTTTCAACTCTGCTACAATCTGAACAGGACCATCATTATATATGCAGTCTGCCACTAACCAGAATGTTTTATAGTGCATGACTGCATATACATAGCCCTCTGCTGGCCAGGATATAAGCACAGCAGAGTTTTCCACATTATTCAAGAACAAAAGGAAAGACCCTGCAGAGGCCACTTTGACTATGAATATACTAATACTGACCAAATTCTCTATGAATTTCACATTTTTCACAAGATTTTAGGCTACTGTGTAGATAAAACTTACTGCATTCTGCCACACTATAGTCTAAGATACCGGCAATCAGGATTAGAAGTCTAATTCATATGAAATTCCACAGCCAACCCCCAACTGGTTTGACATCAACTCATGCCCTACCCGATGTCCTTTACTCTGAGAAGCCTCCCAAGCCATAATTCTTGCTTTTAAATTCCTTCAACACTTCAGCAAACCCTTTCTGAGTGCCAGGTCCTATATCAAGTGCTAAGGAGCAATAATAAAGTTACAGACCTGTCAGGGCGATGGGTACAGGCAGTACATTTCCTCTTACATAGTAATTGTTGGCTTTTAGAATCTGTCTCTATGAACCTATAAAACGATTTGAAAGTAAAATCTGCCACACAGGTGTCTCTGAGATTTCATTTCTTCCTATTGTCCCCTTAAATTCCCAAGCATCTAACAAGTGCTTGGCACGTTGTGGATTTCTCAGTAAACGTTTATTCAAATTTAGGAGACTCAAAGAATGAAAAAGGAAGGTGGTGTTTTATTTCTCAAAAATGCCTATAATTGTATTTAGCTTTCAAAATATCTATTTATAGAGCTAGAATAAATGTAAGATAGGAGAAATACAAATTGATGAGATCTACCACACCTTTCAAAACTGTCTAGAGGAAGACTTTGAAATAATGTACGATAGCCATGGCAGTTCCACCACATGAAAAAGTCGTATGGAAAGTCAGAGGTCTTTCATTCAACCAAATGGTATACTATTTGGGGATTTTGTACACAATTATCTACTAGCCTGAGATCATCGTAACATACTAGGAATCATGCCCATGGGGATGTTTGGGGCCAGAGAGACCTAAACTTTAGTCTTTCTGTGGTCACTTGGTGGTAGTAAGGACTGCATTGTTGTTAAAATGGTTTGTGTTGGTCTGTTTCCTCCACCTTCTTACACCATTCTTTCTTCTACCAGAGTTTAAATTTGAGAACTTTGAAGGTTTTGGTAGTAATGAGAAGGAAAATAGCAAGGCGTGGCTGTGGGGGTGATTAAAGTATACCAAAAAGAGGGTTTTTATTAATTTTTAAATTTTTAATTATTATGGGTATGTAATAGTTGGATATCTTTATAGGGCACATGTGATGTTTTGATACAGGTGTACAATATGAACTAATCAAATCAGGGTAAATAAGGTTTCTATTTTCTCCGATATTTACCCTTTCTTTGTGTTAGAAAGATTTCAGTCCTACTCTGTTAGTTATTTTAAAGTATACCCCTAACTTATTGTTGCTTATAGTTACTTTGTTGTGCTATTAAATATTGCTCAATCTATTTCATTATTTAACTATATTTTTGCACCCATTAACCATTTCTGATTCATCTCCCCCTCCGCACTATCCTTTCCAGCCACTGGTAATCACTATTCTCCTCTCTGTCCCTGTGAGGAGACATATTTTCATGTTTAGATGCTGCTACATGTGAGAACCCAAGGAGATTTGTCTTTCTGTGCTTGGCTCATTTCATTTAATATAACAGTCTCCAGTTCCATCCATGTTGTTACAAATGGAGGATTTCATTCTTTTGTGGCTAGACAATATTCCATTTTGCATGTATACCAGAATTTCTTTACACATTCATTGACTGATACACGCTTCGGTTGATTCCAAATCTTAGCTATTGTGGATAGAGCTGCAGTTCACATGGTAGAGCAGGCATCTTTCTGAACTACCCAATACCCTTCCCTTGGATGTATACCCAACATTTAGGAATGCTGGGCCATATGGTAGTTGTATTTTTAGGTTTTTGTGGACCAAAAAGAGGTTTTAAAATTTAAATGTTTTATACTCCAGGTTTTGACTAATGGCCTCTGTGGCATACTGTACTTTCCAAAGGTGGCCCTGCATGCTTTTCCTACAATGTGATGCAGACACGCCTCCATCAGGGTGCAAGAGCTGTGTTTCTTTCCCTTGGGAGGAACTTTGTAACTGCACCAACCAATGGGATATGGTGAAGGTGACCATGTTGACTTCCAAGGTTAGCCCCACAAAGCCCTGCAGCTTTCATGTTGCTCTCTGGATCTGCTTGCCCTGGGAGAAGGCAGGGACCCTAACAAAGGGAATTCAAACTGCCCCGTGGAGAGGCCCATGTGAAGAGGAACTGCGGCCCCAAGCTTAGCCTCAGCTTGCTGGTGTTATGAGTAAGCCGCCTGTTAAGTGGAGCTTCTTGCCCCTGTCAAGCCTATAGACAAGTGCAGCTCCAGCCATCAGCTGATTTCAACCACCCGGGAGCCTCAGTGAGAACTGTCCAGCGGAGGCCTCCCCAAATTCCTAATCACAGAAGGCCTGAGAGGGAATAAATAATAATTGTTATGAACCACTGGGTTTGGGGATTATGTACGATACAGCATTATGTGTATAACTTACTTTGTATGCTAGTAGTGGAGGTCTGTAAATGAATATATGTAGCAAATTGGGCAACAGTAAGAGTAAAAATAGTATCTAATGAGAGATGTAAATTGTTGACCAATTTCACTAATCTTAGCAAATAGAATTTTTTAATATTCATATTATAGATTATCTCCATTAATCAACAAAACGTCGTTTTCTCAGCAGAGTTGTTCTCAAGAATCTTACCTTGAAATCCCTCTCATCCTCATACAGTAAGTATTTCATGTCACACCACTCTGTGCTTGAACTGTCCTGTTCCTGTGCCCTCAGAGACTGGATGTATCTCATGCTGTCCGCAGGGCTCAGATGCAGGGAGCTCTCGGTGGAGGAGCTCCTCATGTCTGCATTCCCTTCTGTGCTCTGCTGCAGTCTGGACCTCTTATCTGGGATGGATACAAAGAAATCAATTATGTGTGCATTTTGAACAGATAAAGTAAAAACATAATATGTATTTTGCCACATTTTTAATTTGAAAGAACTTAGAGAGTTAGAAATGTACAATTTAACTATTAAATAGGAAGTCCCATGGTTAGAAACTCTGAGTTATAGCTCCTTCGGTAGCTAGTAAGTTACAGTAATCATTGGAAATACACGTGTATGTTGGCATTTTGGTTAGTTACACCGGGCTCCAAACCTTGCCAATGTAGACAACACCCCTTCCCTTGTCCCTCTCCACCAGCATTTATTTAATTCACTGGTTTTTGGGGGGGGGTGGGGGGGTGGGGGGTTGTTTTTTTGAGGCAGAGCTTCACTCTGTTGCCCAGGCTAGAGTGCTGTGGCATCAGCCTAGCTCACAGCCATCTCAGGTTCCTGGGTTCAAGTAATCTTTCTGCTTCTGCCTCCTGAACAGCTGGGAATACAGACACCTGCCACAATGCCTGGCTAATTTTTCTATTGTCAGTAGAGATGGGAGCCTTGTTCTTGCTCAGGCTTCTCTTGAATGCCTAAGTTCAAAGGATCCTCCCACTTCAGCCTCCCAGAGTGCCAGGATTACAGGCGTGAGCCACTGTGCCTGGCCTTTATTTAATTCGTTGTGAAGTGAAACATGGTGACTTTGATTTGAAAATGGGACTAGAGAGGGGAGATATGCTGGGTGTGGAACCTGCAGCCCTTAAGGGCACATGTGGCCTTCTAGATCCTCAAATGCGGCCTTTCGACTGAATACAAATTTTACAGAACAAATCCTTTTATTAAAAGGGGCTCAGCCCAGAAAGATGAAGCTTTTCTTGCCTCCTTTGGTGCTTAAAAAAGAACAATCTTGAAATCAGAAAGCCACAGATTCCCTACCCATAGCTGACGTGTATCTCTTCCTTGTGTGGGGGGCACCTGCCCATAATAGATAAGTGTTTATTAAATTGAAAAATAAGTATTTTGAAAAAAATCATCACATTGCAGTAAAATAATACCTATGTGTGAGTCTGACTCCAAAAGCTTTTCTTCAGGTAGCCCTTCCAGTCCAGCAGCTTGAGTAAGATACAGTTGCCTAAAAGAACAAATAAGAAAAAGTCTGTCAATCAATTAATATTGTATCACATCAGCAGTTCTCAACCTGTGGGTCATGACCCATGGGAACTGTATTAAAGGGCCGCAGCATTAGGGAAGTTGAGCTCCTGGTGTCTGCAGCATTGGGGAGGTTGAGCTTACTAGGTGCTGAAGATGCACAGATGAAAAATGAGGCCAGACACAGGGACTCATGTCTGTAATCCTAGCACTCTGGGAGGCCACACATCATGGTGGGTGCCTGTAGTCCCAGCTACTGGGGAGGCTGAGGCAAGAGAGTTTGAGGTTGCTGTGAGCTATGACACCATGACACTCAATCCCAGGGTGACTGGGTGAGACTCTGTTTCAAAAAAGAAAGAAAGAAAGAAAATGGGAACATAGGTTCTACCTCCAAGGAGCATAGGGCCAAATAGCCTTACAGGCTTACATTAAAGCTGTGGTTTGTACCATGATGACTAATTAGCATAGTGTGAGAATGCTATCAGGCAGAAAGGAGAAGCACTTGAGTTAGCTGTAGGAGGCGGAAGAGATGAAATCTGAGCTGAGCCTTCAACCTGGAGGTGGTCACTATGGAAGAGGTGGGGGTGAGAGAAGAAGAGCATGCCAAAGTAAGGTTGGAACACACTTAAAGTTTCAGAAATGAGAGGAAGCATGGCACCAGTGGGGTCACTATTGTAATAATTCAGGTGGGGAATGATAGTGGCCTGAATGGGATGGCTTTGAGATGGAAGACAAAGAGAGAAAGAAACAAAGAAAGAAAGCAAGCAAACAGTAGGAATCCAGGAGGTCATGGGGTTCTGACTTTCCCTGGAGGCATGTTTTGGCTGTAAGCTTGGTGAACCGATGCTGTTGCAGCTCTCGGTGCCTGCACTGAATTTGGCACCCTCCTCTTTAGAATGCCCACTGTATTTTCAATAAAAAAAAATGATGCCTTGAAAACTTTGGATGGCATTTCCCTGAAGTTTGCCTGAAAACAGCATAAAGCATACGGCCCCTTACAAACGTACAAACACCTCATGCTTAGCAACTGAGCGACCAGAGTGAATCCCCTGAAGTGGAGGCCGTCAGTTAATTAAAGACGATGAATGAAATGTTATCTAGATGCTTATAGCTCCAGCAAATACTGTAACTACATGCAAAATTTACATCTGTAAAACTTTCTAAAGACTTAACTTCATAAAAGTTTCCTGTGCAGCTCTGGTCTGCAGAGAGACATGTCTGAGGCCATCCATGTCTTTCCTTTCTTTGTTTTACTATTTGGAATAATTAAGATCTTACTAAATGCCATCACTTTCACAAATCTAGGCTTCTCTCTTAACCTTAGTTATTGTCATTTCTGTACCAATACAGGGCAGCAGCACTGGATATTTAATGAAATAGAAAATATTTCTACAGATGTTCTTATATTGCAGTGTTGGATAGATTTGTAGGTACTGGCCACTCAGCCTCAGCCCCGAGGCCCTGGAGTCCTGGGGAAGTCACCTTTAGCTGACAGCTCCCTCATCTGGAAGGTTAAGCATTACCCCAACATGTCCAATAAGTCCTGCAACATTCCTTTTTCTTATTTTTTTGACAATTTGATATTTTTACACTTAAAGGCTGATGAAAAACCATTTCTAATCCTATTAAAGAAAATTAATATTTCAATTGAAAAGCTTATGCTAACTATATTTACTTTTGAATATTATTTAAGTTTTTTAAAGCACAACTTGCAAACATTCAGCATGCATGTTTAATTTTAGAACAATGGACCAAGTATACGTATTGCATGCGTAAAAGCTAGATTACAAATTATCACATCATCATCACGTTCACTTTTTATTTCAATGCATTTGATGATCTTGTCATGACATCATATTATGGTGATAAGAATGTTTTGGACCCCATCACAGATGGATTAATCAGAGCGTTCTGAGGTACTGATGTTGCAGGAACTTCTGCTTCTATAGCTGGGGACTGGGAAGCAGGCCTCTGTACCATAGAGCTGGGCCTTGTGAGGGAAATTGGAGTCTCTATTTAAGTCGAAAACAGACACAGTTTAGGGGTCTATTTTGGTTTGGGGGTTTTGGTTTTGATGTGCCTTGTCTACCAGTAGCTGAATCAACACTTAACCAAGGAACTGCTAATTTTCCTGCAGAAGTAGATGTCTTTTTCTGTAAAGACTTAATTAAGTTTATAGTTTGGGGCTGTTAAGCAGTATCCATCAGGTGGCAATCTAGGACCTGACTACAGCAATGACAAACGGTTTTAATTTCTTTGTCTTGAAATATCTAATAAACTTCTGGGGGAGGAGAGGGAAAAGACTGGTCAGCACGGACACTGGATTGCCAGTCAAATTTTTGAGTCATCAGTATTTTGCTCACACTGCAGAAGGCAAACTTCGATATCTGACTTATAAGTCTCGGCTTATAGTCTGTGACCTCCAAATCCCTCAGGATTGGTGCCGTCGTCTGTGTGTCTTTTGGCATGCTCTTGGCAGAAGCCACCATGCCAGACCCCGGATGTCCGTGATCAGACTTCTCGAGCTACAGCATCCATATTAATATATTTCAATCCTGATCTTGGTGCGAGTCCTTTGTACAGTATGCTTATCCACCCCTGGTGTACTGATAAGCAGGATGTTCAGAAGCAGCATGGTCCACAGCACAACGGCTCTGAGCACCTCCCTGCGATATCCTATGTGACTGTGATGGAAAAAGTTGGGACAGCTCTGCATGAGAAATGGAGTAACTTTGTTAACCACAGTACCCTATTCCCTATCCAAATAGGAAAATAGAACTTCTTATATATCCACTGGGGACAGTTTACATCTATTTTTCTACTGGTATTTTAAAGGATTTTTATTATACAGGAATTCTCAACATTGAGGTGGAAAAGGCAGTTGTCATAAAATATACCATATATGGGTTTTTTTGAGACAGAGTCTCACTCTGTTGCCCCAGGCTAGAGTTCTAGGGCATTAGCCTAGCTCAGAGCAACCTAAAACTCCTGCGCTTAAGTGATCCAAGCAGCTAGGACTACAGGTGCCCGCCACAATGCCCAGCTAGTTTTTCTATTTTTAGTAGAGATGGAGGTCTCACTGTTGGTTAGGTTAGTCTCAAACTCCTAAGCTCAAGCAATCTTTCCCCGCCTCAGCCTCCCGCAGTGCTTGGATTTACAGGCATGAGCCACTGTACCTGGCCCATCTTGCATTATTTTTGACTTGGAAATATGTACAGTAAAAAATCCTGAATACTCTCAGGTTATCCTTCTCAATAAGAAGTCTAATAGATAATTGAAGGTTTACACACTTTCCTATTTCTTTATGCAGATCTTTATCAAATATCCTAAACAGTTGTCACAAGCACTTTGCAATCTAGCAAGGAAACACATTAAATAATCAAAAGTGTGATAAATGCTGGTTACAAAGGAAAAGTTTAGGGTGTGATCAAAAGATATACCAGTTACGCCTAACCCACTTGTTTCTTCATCTTCTTCCTAGTGTCCTCCAGGACCTAAACCGGTTCTTATAAATATTACCTATGTTTTTCTTTCTTTTTCTTTCCTTTTTTTTTGAGACAGAGTCTTACTTTATCACCCTCAGTAGAATGCCGTGGCGTCACAGCTCACAGAAATCTCAAACTCTTGGGCTTAAGTGATTCTCTTGCCTTAGCCTCCCAGTAGTTGGGACTACAGGCACCCACCAACCCCTGGCTATTTTGGGGTTTTTTCGTTATTGTTGTCATTGTTGTTTAGTAGGCCCTGGCTGGGTTCGAACCCACTACCTTAGTGCAGGTGGCTGGCATCCTAACCACTGAGCTACAGGCACCGAACCATGTTTTTCCCTTGGGAAGATTTTGATTTCATCTCTTCCAAATGTGAAGCAAGACTAATCAATTCTTGCTTCCAACTAAAGAAAACCAACTCCTGAAGCACTGATGAGTGAATGAATTTTACTGCAGATTTTCATGGGGAAGACAGAGGATAGGGTTAAATTACATACTACACAGCAAACTATTTAATGACAATCCCCACTAAAAGTTTCTCATCTCCATCCCTCTCCTTGCTAATACTGCTCTGGCCAGTGGAAGAGCTCCCTCTGTCATGACCTTAGTGCCCACTGTCTTATAATTATCAGCACAATCGTGTCAGCCCCAAGTCAGACAGACCACAAGGAGCTATTGAAGCAGATAGTCGGGGCTGACAGTTTGGAGGGTAGCTCTTTCCTCAAGTGCAGCCAGTTCAGAAAAGAGGACAGTGGGTAGCAGGCATGGCAGTGGGTAGGAGCCACACAGCAGCCTGGCTGATGGAGACTAGGGGTGACCACAAAGAAAGCCGCAGCAGGTGACAAGGAGCAGAGAGGCAGGACAGGAAAGTGAAGCTGGCGACCGATCACAGAGAGGAGCGCGGGCGAAAGAGATCTCTGCCTCCTGGGGAACAGCGAGGCATGTGGGTCCCAGGGCCCACCAGAGACGGGAAGCACAGGGGTTTAGCAATCCATCGTCAGTTCTCTCAGGCTGACTTCTACATCATCTACGTTGGTGTCTGCTCTTCCTGGAGTGCACCAGACGTGTGAAAAGAAGGCAGGAGGCCTCTTTGTCTACCCTGCCCCACCCAGCTTTTAGCCTGTGAAGTAATTACAGTATCTCCCAATTTCTCTATCCTGACACATCATTTAGCCTGGCAAGCAAAGAACCCACAAATTACCTGTATTCACCTTTCTTAGAAAGCATTTAAAAGTTTGTAAATAACAAATACATTACTAATGTCTCAAATAGTATTTTTCCAGGTCACATACGCAACAGGAACTATGTGGGTAGAAATTTTTTCCTGGCTCATCCACTAGTTTAATATCGACTTTAATTTCTAGAGTCAGGCACGTCTCTCCCGTGCTGGTACTTACAGACCCTACACTGTGTCCTTCACCCCCCCTCTTCCTAAACAGGCCACTGTTCAGACTGCCACTGGTCAGCGTGGACTCGGGATTGCCCGTCAAACCTCGCCTGCATCAACGGCAGCTGTCTCAGCATGACTTGAATACATTTTTGTTGTTTTTATATCAATAAATTTATTTCTTATTTTTAACTACTTGTCTAAATGATGAATGCCACTTGAATTTTAATTTTATATTCCAGGTCCCTAGTTTTCCATCAGGACTGATACATTAAGACACTCCCCCCCCCTTTTTTTTGTTAGGTAAGAAAAATAGCTAATCTTAAATATAAAGCTGTATACAAAACCTTTTGGTTTCTCTTGTGCAAGAATAAATGTGGCTTGAAATGCCAGGCTATTTTCTCTGCCTACAAAGTAGTTTGATGCTCTCATCAAACAAAATAATTCTATAGTCCACAAAGTAACCAACCAGAAGCCCAGAACACCTCCAAGAAACTTCTAGAGAGTTGATTACCCCTTCCCTGTGCTAACTCTGAACTTCACGTATCCTCTGATACGCTCTTAGGCATTTATTTTTATGACAATTTCTCCTGCTGACCTGACAGTTCCTGAAGTTGATAGTGTCATGTTCAGGTTATGTTTTGCTGTTATGACTACAGTGCATTTGCTAGAAAAAATGGGTCAAAGTTTACACTGAACCAATGGTCAATGGTAATAACCTTGTACCTTCATTGTGGCCATTTGGTGAGTTTTTTTCCTTTTACTATTGCAATATGGCCAGAACATTGGATAATTACATCATATTTTAAAAACTCGACTCTTTACAGATACAAATGTTCCCAAAAGACTTCCTTGATATATTAACAACTTTCACCTGGGTATTTTGAGATCCACAAGTCTACAGTTGAATAGTTGATCAATAAGCACCAAATTTTCTTCTTCCAGTTGTTGAATAGTATGTTCTAATTCTTCAACTTCTTTCCTGTGAATTGCAACCTGTTCTCAGAAGAGAGGAATAGAGAGATGTTGGCACCTACGGTTTAGTTCTATTAAGTCTTCTATAATAAATTCAACTCGTAAAAGTTCATTTGCCTAAGGGGAAGATCTATCGTGTATTATTTATTACTGGGTTTGCTTGCTTTGTCCTTCCTCTATAAGAAGGGATGGATGGGACACCTTTCTAGATCAGCAGAACTTGTTTGCATGATAAGGCAGTTATTACAGGATAGCAGGAGTTGTCTTTTTCTACTCTTCAAAAACACTGTTGAACCTATGTATGACTTAGAAACAGAGATAAATAAGGAAATATGGTGGATTAACGTAACAATATGGCATATTAGTAGCTAAATGTGAACACATCTAATTGTACTTACAAACAATACAACAAAGACTAATAACACTGGGAAAATGCTATCTTTTTGATGTAGTTTAAAGATGAGATGCATGGGTCCAGTAGTCCGTTGTATCGGCCTCTGTAATACAGTTATGTCCTCTGTCAGTGCTAGATAGTTCTGAGAACTGTCAGGGAGATAAAATATTGTTTGTTCACCCATTCATTGAATTGTTTTGTACGACTACTATCAGCCAGAAACTACATTACATGTTGGGAACAAAGGATCAATAAGACACAGTAACTTTCAAAGATCTCATAGCTTACTGGGAAAGAGGGTTATGGAAACAGAAAACAATGTGATAAAAACAACAGTGGAAACTGTCCAGGCGCTGTGGGAGGAGAGAGGTTCACCCTATTTCTGTTACGTGTCAAGGGATACGGGAGAATTAATAGAAGAGAGGGCTTCTATTCTGGATCTTGAAAGGCAAGTAGGAATTCCCTGGGCAGACACGAGAGGGTGTAATCTAGGCGGAAGCAACCACACGTGCAAAGGTGCAAATATTTTTCCATGCATAGACCCACAGTGGGAGTGGGGAGACGCAAGAGAGGAACTAGATAATTAGGGAAGAGCCAAATAATATTTGCTCACGAGTCTGGTTTTTTCCCTGGAGGTCAGGGGTGTCCAGGCTTTTGGCTTCTCTGGGCCATGTTCTATTTTAGAATTTTGAAGCATTCAGCATATTACCACATGCATAGCTCTATCACATAGCCATTTATTAAAGGCCTGAATTCTTGTTATGGGGAAAGTTCTGAGCTAGATGTAGGATACAAAGGTGAACAAGCCATGGCTTCTTCCCTAAGTGAGTTTATAATCCAGTGAACAAAAGCACAAATAATTGTAATATAAAACAACACCAGTGTCATAGAAAAGACTTAGTATTGCTGGTGCCTTGGACTTAGGAAAAAAACATACATTAGTTACCTACCTCCAACAATTTAGCAAAACCATTTAAGCCAATAATGCAAAGCTACGATTTGGCATTTTAGGACCTCATATGTGAGACATAATTAACCTGATTACAAGCTTGAATGGCTTTAGGAAAAGTTTGTGATTTTTAAATGTCAAAGGATGAGAAATAAAATTATAGTTAGAGGTTGTAAACAGGAGGAATTAATAGACCATTTGGAAATATTTGACCTAAGGGCTTGGCATGCTTGGGAGACAGCACACACAGTTCTTGGTCTCTTTCCAAAACTGGGAATGAGGCCCTTTTGGGGACTTTCATCACATCTTTCAGACTAATGATATCCTATGACCTCACCTACCCCCTGAGAGTATTAAGTTATATTCTCTTCAATTGTTGTCTCCCTCTTGATCTTTTGCAATGTTAAAGGAAATTAAAAAACTAGTTTTTTTTTTAATAATCATTAAAAAGAATTTGGATTTCTGGGGTCAGAAGGAGAAAAGGAAGAAAAAGTGGAAGAGCACATTTCCCTTCCCATGACAGCACCCCCATATCCAAAAAACACACATAGGTATTGCAAAAGATGATTCAGTTAAAACTAGTAGAGGTCTTGGCCTCTGTATGTTCTTATTCTATGTTCTATTCTATGTTCTTATATACATGTTCTTGACATTTTCTCCAGAAAGCTCTAAATTAGTTTTATGCCTCCCCAACTTAAAACTCTGATTTATAATTTCTTTGATTCCCTTTGTCTAGTTTCTCTGAATTTCCATTTGTTAAGTTAGTCTCAATCACTGGAAAATTGTAATTTTCTCCATTTTCTAGTAAAATGCTAAAGGAGGCCAGAGAAAGAAGATCCTGCAAGAGAAGATCCCAGAGCTCTGAGTTTCAGTGATTGTTGAGAGATAAATAGACATTCCCAGGAGTTCCACTATTAAATTCCCCTTGTTACTCATTCTAAATCTTCCCCAAAGAAATTAATTGACTTACAATGTTCTGTTTCTAGGCAATTTTAAATTCTTGGGATAATACTTATAACCATAAATAGTTTTAATTAATTTTGTGAATAAATTTAATAATGTTAAAATGAATATTTATGGAAATACAGAGAAACTGTCTGTTGAATTTCCTTAAAATAGTTTTTCCTTTATTGCAAAGCTCTTTTTTGCTCATGACTAAAGTTTTTTTTCTGTCTTCTGTTTCCATTGAACTGTGGAAAGTAAAAAAATAAAATAAAATAAAACATACTTTATAGCTTTAGTAGGGCAAGTCAAGTCACCAAAACAGCCCTTCTTATCAAATATAAATTTTTATAGTCATTTTCTCTAAGATCTATGTCATTTTATAAAAGTAGAATTGTTAAGTTACTATGATTAACATTATACTGTTGTAATTGGTGGGACCACACCTACAGTGCATCTTACAAGGGTACATGTGAAATTTATTAGGTGTAGAATATAAATGTCTAAACACAGTAACTAAGAAAATGCCGTGAAGGCTATGTTAACCAGTTTGATGAAAATATTTCAAATTGTATATAAAACCAGCACATTGTACCCCATGATTACATTAATGTACACAGCTATGATTTAATTTAAAAAACTAAAAAAAAGATTATACTGTTGCATTTATTAAAAGTATAAGAACTAAATATCTTCTTAATAGTCCTTAACTATTGAGTTCACCTCAAGTTTTTTAAATTGTAAATATCTTTCTTTAAATTAAGGATTAGAAAAACTAAAACAAAAAAACCTAAAAAACCAGTAAATTGGGGACATATGCAATTAGTTTTGAGAGGTAGTATGAACTCCTATTCACTATGACTTTACAAAAGCAATTTAAAGATAATTGTCAATTATTATAGAGAGTGTATGTATGTATGTATGTATCGAGACAGAGGGCTAGAAGGCAGTGATATCATCACAGCTCACTGCAACCTCAAATTCCTGGACTCAAGCGATCCTCCTGCCTCAGCCTCCTGAGAGCTGGGACTGTAGGCACGTGCCACTACATCTGGCTAATTAAAAAAAAATCTTTTCTCTCACCTTTGTTCATGCTGGTCTCAAACTCCTGGCTTCCCATAGTGCTAGGATTACAGGCCTGAGCCCCTGTGCTCAGTCTAGAAGATGACTTACTAAAATCCTTGTTTCCTGGATTCATTATCTGTTTTCAGTCAAATAGGGAGCAAGGAAAGGCAAGAGCAGAAGCTGACGGCAACGTTTTTATCTTGGGTTTCTGGGCAGGTGGTGAGAAAGGAAATGTAGGAGGAGAAAATTTGAGAAGAAATTTAATGAGTTCTGTCTTAGGTATGTTGAGTTGGAAGTGTTTTGGGGACATCCATGTGGAATATTTGGTAGGCAAATAAAAATATAGGTCCAGGGCTGAGAACATGTACAAGTTTATTCTGAAGATGTGCTTAAGAATATCTTGCTAAAAAGAGCTGCATGTAGATGAAGTTCTCTCAAAAGGCAGTGACTTTCATTTCATAGATGGTGTTTAAGCACAGGTTGGGAGGCTAATTGTTTGGATGTAAAGGGAATGTCAAGTAGAATGGGGATCAGGCTGGATAAAATTAAGAAACTCCTGTCCTTGGAAACCAGTAATACCGAGGCTGCTGAGAAACAGAGTTGAGGACTCCCTATTACCTACTTTGAATAGGTAGAGTCCAAATTTCTCTGCAGGGCATGCAAAGTGGGCCTGACCCGCTGCTCCAGGAGAGGGCTTTCGTGCTCCCCAGTACCTCTAAACTGATTGGAGAGTCAGTCACCGAAAGGTTTTAAGCAGCCGACTACCATGAGCAGGTCTGTGTTTTACAAAGATGACTCTGAGGCAGTTTGAAGGAGATAGGGAAGTTTCCGGTCTGCAGGGAGGAAAACCAGATCAGACCTATTGAAAGATCTGGGTGAGAGATCCTAAGGCCTGAACAATGGCAAGGAAGGTAAGGAGAGGTGGTCAAAAGTAAATTGATGGGACCTGGAGGCCTTCTGGGTTCGAGAAGTGAAAAGGGCATTTCTCGAAATACAGCTGACCCTTGAACAACATGTGTTTGAATTTCACTTGTACACCGTGAAATCTACTTGTACACAGATTTTTTTCAATCAAATGATGATTGGAAATGGGGTATTCTCAAGATGAAAAACTTGTGCATATGAAGGGTCAGATTTTTATACACAGCGTTCAGCAGGGCAGACTGAAGGATTTGAGTATGCACAGATTTTGATATTGGTGTGTGTCCTGGAATCAACCTCCCAGTACACTGAGGGACGACTTTCTGATTTGGGTGACTATATAGCGGTAGGATCCTTAATTGGGACAGATAGCACAGCAGAGGCAGTTTTGAGAAAAAAGGAAGTCCATTTAAGAGTTTGAGATGGCTGTGGCGTGTGGTGTGTTTAGGTGGAGTTGCACAACTGGTTGTTGAATATGTGGGTTTGGATCCCAGAAGTGAGATTTGCTTCAATCTGGACAGGATGCTTTTTAGGCTTACAACAAAATTATCATCCTTAAACATTTCTTTCCTAGTACATTGGGAAGTATGCTGTTTTCTGTGTGCAAGGAAACTGTAAAACAAGACCCAACCTCTCCAAATGAGATGGGCTCCCTGTAGCTAATGGAGATGCTCTTATATATATATATATATATATATATTTTTTTTTTTTTTTTTTTTTTGAGACAGGGTCTCTTTACAATGTTACTCAGACTAGAGTGCAATAATGTGATCATAGCTCACTGCTCACTATATGCCACCATGCTTGGCTAATTTTTAAAATTTTTCTTTTATAAAGAAAGGGGTCTCACTATGTTGTCCAGGTTGGTCTTGAATCCTGGCCTCAGGTGATCCTCCAAGCTCAGCCTCCCAAGCACTGAGCTTATAGTCATGTGCCATCATGCTGGGCCAGAGATGTTCTAAGTTTAAAAGTAGAACCAGGCAACCATAGCAGAATGAGAAAGAACAGCCTTAGGTTCTCATAAAAAGGAGTTCTTGATAAACATGCGGCTTTACACCCTTGATTCAGAACAGATCCTGTAACCAGTGGAGCCAGTATAAACTGTGGCTGGGACCACCCCCACTCCACCACCAGCACCATCACCTGTAGCCATTTCAGAGAAACATCTGAAAGAGACTTCTGGCTTGGGGTTAGGAAACGCCTAACCAGAACTCAACTATTTTGACCAGGCAGAATGGGAAAAGGTTGAATCCTTTGTTTGCATAAACAAACCTGATTGAGAACCTGGAGAGAATTTTCCCTGTGTATGCCAGACAGTCCTTTTGTTCTTTGGGAAATACACTTTCACTTGTACTGAAGGCTGTGCCTTTCCAAGTTGCAGATTATTTTTTAATAGAAAAGAAAAGCCCTCCCTTTCATTAACATCTATTTTTCTTTTACTCAGTTTACCTTCTTGTTTTGCTAAATTGTGTTAAGTAAATTCCTGAAAAAATTTGAATATTAAATATTGTGAGCATTTCTTAAAACAGCTTTATTCTTGTCCTAAATCTAAGTTAGCTGACTATAGAATTCTAAGTTGAAAATAATTTTCCATCTGAATCTGGCTATTGAAAAATTGAATGCCAATTTTGTTCTAATTCACTTGCAGTTGGTTATTCATCAACTCTTACCAGAAACTTTTAGGATTTTCCTGTGTTCCTAGAGTTCTAAAAGATCATGTCCTTTTAGCATCCAGAAGTTTTTTTCTATTATTTCAATGATGATTTTCTTCCCTCTGCTTTTGCTATTCTTTTTTCATAGAATTACTATGTATTAGTTAGATATTGAAGACCTTACATTAGAACTCTATATCTCTTATTTTTCCTCTCCCTTTTTTTTGTACTGTCTGTCATCTTCCATGTTGTGAGAGTGTTCTCTGTTTTCTATTTTATATTTGATTTTTCTCTTAAAGCCTACTTTTATAAATAGGCTCACATCTCATATATATATTTATTTATTTAAGATTCTATGATTTTCAGATTTATTTTATTACATTAATTGAAGACCTTTCATTCCCCTAATTTTTTTCTGTTCCTTCTAGAAAGAAGATTATATTAAAACCTTTGTTAATTATTTATGCTGTAAAACGCTCCCACAGCCGCGTTACCACAGGCTCACGCCATCTGCTTTACCTCACGCTCCCACACCCGCTTTACCACACGCTCCCACATCCGCTTTACCTCATGGTCTCACATCTGCTTTACCTCATGCTCTCACAGCCGCTTTACCTCACGCTCCCACATCCGCTTTACCTCATGCTCTCACATCTGCTTTACCACACGCTCCCCGCATCGCTTTACCACACGCTCTCACATCTGCTTTACCTCATGCTCTCACACCTGCTTTACCACACGCTCCCCGCATCGCTTTACCACACGCTCTCACATCTGCTTTACCTCATGCTCTCACACCTGCTTTACCACACGCTCCCAAATCCGCTTTACCACACACTCTCCCATCCGCTTTACCTCACGCTCCCGCATCTGCTTTATCTCATGCTCTCACATCGGCTTTACCTCATGCTCTCACATCTGCTTTACCTCATGCTCCCACACCCGCTTTACCACACACTCTCCCATCCGCTTTACCACACACTCTCCCATCCGCTTTACCTCTCGCTCCCGCATCTGCTTTACCACAAGCTCTCACATCTGCTTTTTGTCTTCCTGAAAATTGTTGAAATCTCACCTGCTAGTTAACTCCCCCTTATTGTCTTCATAAATAATTTCTTTTTCATACTTCTATAATTTCATTTCAATAGGTCTTCAGGAGAGATGAGATTTATGCTGTAATTCTGCCATCTTGAATACAGCATAAATAATTCACAAAGGTTTTAACATAATTGCTTCCTTCACCCAGGATCTAAGCTATTTATTTGATTCATCCCTTCAGTGAGTATACTATATTCATTGATATTCACTCATCCAATAACTACTGAATGAGCCTAGATTAAGAAGACAGGTGCCAAAACAGGCAATTTCAACCTATTTTAGCAAGAGTTGCAATGAAGCAAGAGAACACTGAGGGAGACTTCTTGGGGGAGTTACAAAATGATTCACAAGGAGATTGACAATCAAGTCCATGCCTGAAGGAAACAGTTGGAGTTTTTTAGGCAAATGAGGGTAGGGAGGTGAGTTGGTGAGGGCAAAGGAACCAGTATGTACAGTGTTAAGGAAAGAAGGACAGTGCCTCATAACAAACAATGACCTGGCTGAAAATGTCATCATTGCAGAGATTGAGAGACCCTACTCGAGAAGTCCCCATTTGACTATATAGCGCTAGTTTAGGGAGTCCAGCAATTACTTTATGCTCATGAGGAGGCATGAAGAGCACCTAAAAATCAAGCTGGGACGAGATGAAGTCTGCAATGGGCAGGGACACTTTGCCAGAGGCAAAGTTTGGAATTGGCTGCAACACAATGTCAGAAAGGCCAAAGCATTTTAGAAGTCATCAGTGCAGGGAGCAGAGTGCAGCACTTTCTCCACGGCCGAAAGGCAGCGGGGGCAAAGATGCAAAGGAAACCCCATGAATATGAATCCTCTTTAACTATACACCCATGAAAGGCCATGTAAGCCCTTCTTCCAAGGGCCCGTCTTGGAGAAGAGCAGGGAGGAGGGCAGAATGCCTAAAAGACTGAACCCTTATCCAAAGGAGACCATGTCACTTCTAAAGGGCAATTTAAATCAGTCAAGAATGAAGTTAAAATGATCCTTTAGCCTCACCCTCATCCACCAGGAGGAAGCACATTAATGAAAAAGACCAAATCCATTTCAGAACATAAAGAAACTTCGCACTGTGTGAATTGTAAACCCTCATTATTTCTGGTTATTAGTGAGGTTATTTCTGGTATGTGTTGAGTGACTGCTTGTAATAAGGTTAGGATTCCACTTGAATCTCATCTTATCTCAGTTGGTCATATTGCCATGCTTTCCCCATAGCTTCAGTTCATAATTAAAGTCACCTTCAGTTCCAAAAAATGAGAAAGAAGAAATAGCTTATTTTGACAAATTCCACTTACTTCGTTTTTTAGCCAGTCATTCTCCCAGATCGCTCGATAGCTGCTCTTGTCAATGAACTTTACAGCATTCTAAAAAAAAGTTTCTGTATTGAGGAAGAGTTAGTTCCCTCATGGTGATGTACAGTTTTAGCAATGGTGATGCATGATATGTTTAAAATTTAAAATTGTTTTAGAAATTACTCTGGGAACATACCCAAGAACTTCTGATTCAGTTCTTCATTCTTTACTACCTTACTACATTATTTTTGCTGAGTTATATGAAAACAGATGATTGGGAGAACTGGACAATGTCTAGCTTCCCCTTCCATTGGCCTCCACTGACTGAATCTGACTACCACGAAGAAGTCATCCCAACAATCTGCTGCACAATTAAGATGGTGAAATGGGGATGAGCAGACATTCTTTAGGTTTATAGTAACGGACATAATCCAACATCTGACAATTAAGTTTGCAAACTCACTCTAGAAAAAGTGCTGTATACCTCATTGTTGAATATCACTATGGTTACCTTTGACTTACTCCCCTTGGGAGGCAATGCATTGGTGCCAGTGCCCAGTCCACCCTTCAAAACAATTTTTCAGGAATGACCATAAGAGCTATCATCATATGGGAGGCTGAGGCAATAAGATCACTTGAGCCCAAGAGTTTGAGGTTGTGGTGAGCTATGACACCATGTTACTCTACTGAGGTTGATAAAGTAAGACTGTCTCAAAAAAAAAAAAGTTTTAGATTTTGGAGCATTTCAGATTTTTGGATGCTCAACCAATAGAATACAAATATTCTAAAATCTAAAAAATTTGAAATCTGAAATACATTTCAGATGAGGGATACTCAACTGTATTATACTTAGGAAATAACTGAATAACAGTTCACTGAGCTCTTGCTTCCTTGGAGACACTATGCTATTTACATCAGTCATCCCCCACACTATCTCTTTAAGGTAAAATAGATTACACTCGCTTTACAGACTAGGAAACAGGCAGAGAAAAGTAAGAAATTTTGTCATAGAGTCAGTAAGTAGAAGAACTGCAATTTAAACTCAAGCTGTCTACTATTAGAACCCAAGTTGGCATCAGAGCTCACAGCAACCTCAGACTCTTGGGTTTAAGCGACTCTCTTGCCTCAGCCTCCCAACTAGCTGAAACTACAGGCGTCTGCCACAACAACCGGCTATTTTTGGTTGCAGTTATCATTGTTTAGCTGGCCCTGGGCTGGGTTTGACCCTACCAGCCTTGGTGTACGTGGCTGGCTCTGTAACCACTGTCCATGGGCACAGAGCCAAGAACCCAACCTCTTAACCACTATAACATATCCAAATAAAAATTGGAGAAAATGATTTTTTGTTTTTTAAGAAAATTCAAATATACCTGTGTGGCCCATTCCTTCTTTTGGTCCAGTTGCAACAAAGTTTCTCTGATTATTTTCTTTCTAGTATCTTCCAGAGTGGTTTTATAGTGTTCTTTAAAAAGAAAATTAGAAGCCTTAACAAGGCTGATGGTAGGTAAAACCATGATGTTAGTAAATTTGATCTGTCATCATAACCTCTCCTTTCCACACATTTTGTCTGAATTTTCAAGGCACATTTTTACTGAAGAATCTAGTTCCTCCAATTAGAAGAAATGTTTTAATAATTTACTAACACCTTAATGTGAATTAGTTTAAGATTTCTCTCCCAAGAATTCTGTATTTTCAAAGGACTGTTGCTCCAAGGGGGAATTTCGAACACTTCACTATCTGTGTAGCAGTCTATTCTTCTATTATACAACTTAGGATTCTGCAACAGAAATATAAAGATTTTATTATCTGCTTGAGTACATCCTATACATCTAACTCAATTTAACTAGATTTCCACTATTTTTAGCATGTGTTTCATGGAACAGGAAAGGCAGAATGAAGAGAGAAGAGTGAGGAGAGAGTAAGGGGGCTGGGAAAGTCAGGAGACCTGGTTCTACGTTAGGGTCACGGCAAAAAAAGAAGGTGGTGATGAAGTGTAAGAGTCTTTGTCTTATCCAGATTTCCATGTCTTCCCTTTCCTTTCCCCTCCACCAGCCCTCCCCTTCCCCTTCCCTCCCCTTTCCCTCTTCCCCTTCTCCCTTCTCTTCCTCTTTTGTTCCCCTCCCCTTCTCCTCCCTTCCCCTTCCCCTCTCCCCCCCACCTTCCCTTCCCCTTTTCTTCCCCTCCCCCTTCCCCTCCCCCTTCCTTTCCCTTAGGGTAAGGTCTCACTCTGTCATGAAGGCTAGAGTAGAATGGCAACATCATAGCTCACTGCAACCTCCAGCTCCTAAGCTTAAGCAGTCCTCCTGCCTCAGCCTCCCAAGTAGCTGAGATCATAGGCATGTTCCATACCCAGGTAATCTTTTATTTTTTGTAGAGATTGGGTCTTGCTCTTGCTCAGACTGGTCTCAAACCCCTGGCTTCCAGTGATGCTCGTATCTCAGCCCTCCAGGGTACTAGGATTACAGGTGTGAGCCACCCTACCAGGCCCCTCTCCAGCTTTTCTTATGTTTGTAAATATCATAACTGAGTCAGCAAAGAATACAAAATTTCAGGCCTTCAAGGATCTTAGAGATCAGATAATCAATACCCCTTTTTAAGGAAAATGAAGCACTGTGATAGTTCAGCTGCTTTAGAGAGTAGAGAGACATAAAGCTGGATGATCAAGTCCAGTTCGCTCATTCCTTTTCTCAACAAATAATTATCGAGATGTTTGCATATGTCAGACACTATTGAAAACAGTGGGAACACTGCTGTAAGACAGACAAAACCCTGTGATATGTACATTCTAATGGGTAAGCTAGACCATAAATTAATACATGGGTAAAGAAGTACTATTTCAGGCGGTGATGTAAGTGATGAAGAAACCCTAAAATTTTCTATTTTAGATAGGGTGAGCGGAGAAAGCTTCTTTGAAGAGGTGATGTAGGAAGGTAGTCGACTAACAATGCGAAATGGGAGGGAACTGTGCTAGTCCCAACCAGATAGCAGCGAATGATCGAGGTTAGTTGTGCCTTATGATAACATCTGTGTTACCTGTCCCCACTGTGCTTTATTTGTAACATATGCAGAACAATTGTTTGGAAATCAGAATCCCATATAAATGATGTTGAAAATCATGCTTTGTAGATTTCTAGACATGTCCACAGAGACCCATTTACCTTATTCTGTGACCAAACAATGGTATTGTATTAACAGTGCCGTAGAACCGCTCTTCTGTTTAGAACATTGTCTCACAGGGAAAATTTTCTTCATACAAGGCAAGCAAAGCAGAACTCTAAGAGATCTTTCACTGGGACAGGAAATCTGTAGGCCTGGTCTTTCAAAAGACCAGCAACGAAAGCAAGGTGGCCACTGTTGGGACCAGAGGCCCGGAGAGTGGGGTGAGAGTCATCAAGCTGCGTCTGTATTTGGTGCAGGCGTAACCGTTTCCGCTGTTAGATGAAAAATCTGAGAGCAGAAAGTCAAAACTTCCCTTCTGCATTTTCTATTACGTATCCGTGGGACACAACAGATATTGAAGAATATTTTTGAAGAAAATTAAATTTGGCAGACTGTTAAGTCTTTGCTGGACAGTGACCTGCGGCTTCAGCCTCAGTGTAGCACGCAGAGCAAGCAGCCAATGTTGGCTCTTCAGGGGCAGCTTTAATGTGAAGGAGAAGGGAGAGTAAAAGGAGAAGAGAATTCTCCCAAGTCATGAAGTAGACAGAGAAGGGGGTCATGAGGGGGGAGGTTCTGCCCCTAATAGAGTTGGACAAGAGCGCCGGAGGCAGTCATCATAAACAAGAGGTCAACAGCTTTTGAGAGCTAGTCTCTCTTAACATCTGGAGAATAAGAAACAGAAGTGTTATTATTCTAACCTACATATTCTCATCTATATAACTTGTGTTTTTCTTACTTTCATTTGAAGTAATCCCTTGAATATTTTAATCATTCCAATCTCATTTCCTATGGAATTTCTTTTTCAATTTCACCCTAGTGTCCTAGCCCATTAGGTTAATGTTAGTTATTTATTTGAAACTTCTACCTGACAAAACACAACAATCAGAAGGTTGCAATGGATAAGGAGTTTCTCTATAATGGATTTTACATTCTTAGCATCTGAAAGAAACCACAAAACCCGGACTTTGGAAACATTAAATATTAATTCTTTGCTGTAAATCATAAAAAATAGATTACCAAATACGCACTGGCTAAATTGTAGCTCTCCTGATGGCCATATTAATGCTGAAAGAGCAATATTGACATCTGACCCTGTTCCAAATTTCATAAAAAATTCTATGGACAGTTTTTCTTCTTTAAAGCAGGGTAGCCAGCACAAGGGTTAATGTGAAAATCTCACTGTTATCCTCTGCGATTCAGAGGAAGCTTCTAGTAACCACTGTTAACCATTCATTTGTGAATGTAGCAAAAGAAAATAGGGGCATATAAAAGTTTGAGAAGTGGGAGCTTGGGAAATTATGACCTCGTGCAGTAAGACTCCTTTCTTCTCAGATGTCCAGTTCAACGTGGTCACTTCCCAGAAGCTGATCCAAACCGCACTGGCCCAGGCCTGTATTGTATTGATCTGCCTTCCTGCTGTGCCTGGCTCTGTTTGGTGTATTCTTCCGCAGCCGGCTGGGAGTCTTGCTATCCACCCTTGTCACACATCTTCCCTGTGCCAACCCACTCCTGGGGTGGTGGTCTCCTTTAGGCTCCCTCTAAAGCAGTGGTTCTCAACCTTCCGAATGCTGCGGCCCTTTAATACAGTTCCTGTGGGTTACGACCCACAGGTGGAGAACCGCTGCTCTAGAGAAAACTGAGCAGGGGCCGTGGAAATGATGGCCAGGTTGCAATCTCTTCAGAGCCATCCCTAACTCACTGAATCACAGAGGTGGGAAGACTATTTGAAGAATATAGATTTGGGCTCTAACACACCTGGGTTCAAATCTCTGTTCTACTACTTACCAACTTTGTGGGTTTGGTTAAGGCAGTTAACTTCTCTGGGCCTGTTTTGTTATCTTTAAACTGAGCATAAATATATCTAACGCAAAGGAACTTATCAGGATTAGATGACCTCAGACATGGAAAAGCAGATGCTGAAAATGTGACTTCTGTTGGCAATCACCTAGGAACTCTCATTTTATAGATCATGAAATTAACATTCAAAGAAGTAATGCTACTTTTTTGTGAGTAGGTTTCTAAAACTCAATTCTTTTAACTTGCTATTAGTGTAAAAACAACTTTTAAGAATCCCTGTCCTGGCTTGGCACCCATAGTTCAGTTGTTAGGGCGCCAGCCACATGCCTTGGGGCCAGTGGGTTTGGACCCAGCCTGGGGCTGATAAACAACAAAACTATAGCTGGGCGTTGTGGCGGGCACCTGTAGTCCCAACTACCAAGGAGGCTGAGTTTGAGGTTGCTGTGTGAACTGTGATGCCACAGCACTCTACCAAGAACGACAAAGTGAGACGCTGTCTCAAAAAAAGAAAAAAAAAAAAAAGAATCCCTGTCCTGTGCTACTGGTGAAAGACAAAAATAAAATTTTTCTGTGACTGTAATTATCTAGTGACTTGTAACAACCTCAAACTTTCTCTACCCTGGGGCTAATCTAAGGTCCTCTTTCTATTTATTTATTTATTTATTGAGACAGAGTCTCATTATGTGGCCCTCAGTAGAGTGCTATGGTGTCTAGGCTCACAGCAACCTCAAACACTTGGGCTTAAGCCAGCAGTTCTCAACCTGTGGTTTGCGACCCCTTTTTAACAGTGAAAATACATCATGGCATTAGGAAGGTTGAGAACCCCTGGTTAAGCAATTCTCTTGCCTCCCCTACCAAGTAGTTGTGAAGAGGCTGTAGTAACTCCATTTTGTAATAAGCTCCATTCTGAACTTCAGGCCCTTCCAGGAAAAACCGCAAGCAGCAACACCAAGGGAGGGGACAGCCAACCCAGGTGGGGACAGCCTATCAGGAACAAACTGATAGGTTCCCTGGGCTAACCGCAAAATGGTCTCAGCCAATCAGAATGTGTAAAATGTTTTAAGGCGAGCCATTCAACCAATCATGTATTAAGCTATTACATTGTGTGGAAATCCCCCAAACAAGCTATAAAAGCCATCCCCAGCCCCGCTTCAGGGTCACCCCTGTGCAGCTATGCTGTCCAGTGGAGTGACCCCAGCATATGCTTGAATAAAGATGTGTGTACGGTGCTCTCTCAGCGGTGATTTCGGAACCGACAGTTGGGACTACAGGCACCTGCCACAATGTCCTGCTTTCTTTCTTTGTTTAGCAGGCCTAGCCAGGTTTGACCCCACCAGCCCAGGTGCGTGCGGTCAACGCTCTAACCACTGAGTTACGGGTGCCAAGCCAGGTCCTCTTTCCTTTTATTGAAGAAAAATAGGCTTGGCCTGTTTGTATCGGTGACTGCTTCCCATACTCAATATCCCAACATCTCCTTCTAATTAAAGTTCAGGGGAGCAGGTCTCAGCGCTGTCTCCTCCTGCCTCCAGGGCTTAGGGGTGGCTGCTGGGGACCAAGGAACAGTTCATGCAGGGGCTGACCAGTGACCCAAGAGGAGGCCTGGACAAAGATCTTTAATTATCTTTGATTAGGTGGATGAAGTTACCAGTTCTTTTCAGAACCTGGCCTGGAGAACACTGCAAGAACTGGTCTGCAGGAAACAAGAAAGGAATGGTGACAAGAACACCGAGCAAGGAGAGGTGCTGGGAAAGGGACAGTCCCAGACTGTGAGAGATGAATGTAGGGAGGAGCCATCCCCAGAGCAACCGCCGATGTGATGGCTTTCTGACTCTGCAGTCCTCCCATTACTCACTATATGTTATGTGCAACAAGCACGGCCTTGTTTGGGAGGCCAAACAACTTTATTCTTGTTACTTCCCTTTAAAATTCATACTGTGAAACTAGCAACTTCCACTCAACAAAATATATGGCAAATCCTATGACTTTTCTGGTCCCTTAGTGGTAATAAAAGGTCCTCCCCTAAGTAATTAATATGTGCAGTTGTTGGGGGGGCCTTATGTACCCATACACGAACCCTTCCCCCTTATCCTCCTCTCCTCATAAGACAGAGGACACAAAGGACCGAGTTAACCGCACCCCTGAAGTTTAGCTGGAGGTCCCTAACTCACCAAATCTCTCTGGGCAAGCTGGGGAATCTGCCCACCCTCTATGGCCCCCATATAAAGAGGGGGTCTGTAACTGCTCCCACGGTGCACACGCCATCTTAGCACTGCCCAGGTGGGTGGCTATTCCCTTCCATTAATCCTGACCTAAACTTCTCTGCTCCCACGTGATCTCTGGGTGTCGCCTTTCAGCAATAATTAATTAACACTTTATTTATTTATTTATTTATGTTTGGCCAGGGCTGGGCTTGAACCCGCCACCTCTGGCTTATGGGGTTGGCATCCTACCCTTTTGAGCCACAGGCACACCCCAATTAACACTTTTAAACTTCATTCAAAGGTATGGCTATTCTCCTTTCCTAACTTAGGCCTGCTGCTATTCTGCCTTAAGCGTCCATGCCTCTTCTCAGGGCTGCAGGCAGCTGAGGAGCATGGAAGAAGGCAAGAAAGTGTTCATGGACTGACACTGTCCCCTCAAGCTCATGTCCACTTTCCGCTCCTAGTGGCATTCAAGTCCACTCTTCTTTCCAGGGGTGCTTCATAGCTTCCTTGCAGGACCAACTTCCCCATCTCAAGTGACATTTGACCTACATTCCCTTGATGCTGCAGACATACTGTCCTTGGGGATTGGTGATAATGTCTCTGTTGGCCTCTGGCTCTCTATACTCCACCCCCACTGACATGCACACACAGGCTCCTTATTTTTCTGTGGGAGCTGCCAGGCCTGCACCTCCTCGTTGGGCCCCTGAGGCAAGATGTAACACTCCTGCCCCAGCTCGCTCTCAGTAGTCTGCAGGAAACACTCTTCCACTCCGCACCCTGACAGACTGGGGTGCAGGCTGGCTCTGGAAGCAGCCACTGTCTGTGCTCTGCCGTCAGCCCAGACTGACATGTGGAGCTGGCTCCCCACTGCCCCAGCTGAGAAATTTACACAAAAGTTGGTCCAGAATCAGAGTGCCTGACAGGCCTCTGGCAGAGGATAATGGGAATCACACCACAACACAGGGGACCATCTCCAGATGGACTCTGGACTATCATACCCCCACAGGCCTTGGGGCCAGATATCCCCCCTTGTTCTATCCTATGACTGTTCCATCTTTGGGTCTCTAATGTTCTTTTAAGCCACTATACTTGCCTCCGCAAGGAACCTCATCTGTCCAGATCTAGTCCTGGTTAGCTTCCTTCCTCCTAATGTCATCTGGTCCATGTCTTCTACACTTACCATGTTTGTTCTCTAGTTTTATCTGATTATGACTTAATTTACATGGGTCTTTCTCTGTAATGATCCTGGTAATGCAGCCTGGCTAAGGGGCCTTAACTTGCCTCAGGTGAATTCCCTTGCTAATATAACGTGGCCACAGGGCCCTTCTATTTCTGCAGAATTGCCCCAAGCCCAGGTGTGGAAATACACAGACCCCACCCACTGAATGAAGCTGCTGCCTTTTTTTGAAGCTTCTTTCTTGATGTTAGTAGGTCACATGGTTTCTCCCCATCCTATATCCCTGTACTTCTTATTCTCAGTTTCATAGGTGGTTCTGGGATCCTTCTACTTCCTCCCGTCACTTCTGCCCTTAGGGCTCACAGCTGCTTGGGCTGACAGCAGAGAGTAAAGAATGATTCAGGGTTTAACCGCTTTTTTCTTCCACCAATGTATACCCTATAAAGATTATTTTATTGAACTTGAACTATCTTCATTGCAACTGACCTGACATTTTCTCTGCATTCTCTTTAACTGTACTGATGTCATTTTGTAAGGAGGTAATGAGTTTAGCGTGTTGTATACTCCCTACATTCTTGTACTCTTCCCAATATTCCTTCTCGCTCAGTTTCTCAAGAAATAGCTTCTCGGCATTGTTAATTTGTACACGCATATCTGTGGAAAAGAAAATTAAGACATCATGTCATTTCTATCACCTTTGTAACCATTATATGTTGCAATCTGGGATTATAAAGTTAAGATATGATATTAAAATATTCCCAATTCAAAAATACTATTTCATATCTGTAATTTAGGGAAATCCAAACTAGTTAAACTATTGTTTATCCATTTGTCATGATTCGAAATCTAAATAAAATTAAACTGCCAGTTATAAAGTAGATGTGTGGTTTGATTGAATGATATAATAGACAATTAACCCTAGGAAGCCAAGAGCTTAAATTACTCCTGTGATAACTTAGTAAGGGTCCTTTATGACATACTACACTATACGTGTATTCTTTATTAGTAAACTGACATTTTTCTGGCCATTATACCTCTGGGAAAGAGTGATTTTGACTTGTGTCCTTCCCAGGTCCTTGGCAACCAATTTTGTAAGTAACTTGTTTGATTCAGTCATCTGAAGTTCATTTATTTGGCTCCTCTGGTGTGAAATGATAACATTATGACAGTTATAATAACATGTCTTCTCCCACTCTCCACTTAGTAAAATTTCAGAGAGAAAAATGAGTCCCCCAGTTAAATATGTACAAATACTGAGCTACCTCAAGCATATGAATTTTGTCTCCCCTGGTTCACTTGCTAAACGTGATGTTCTATTCAAATTCTAGGCTTGAGTATCACGTTGCTGGATATTTTGGAAATGAAGCATTTCACAGAGCCAAATATGATGCCCTGATGGCTTTTGGCTCACTACCATGCATTACTTTGTTTGAGAGCTCCTTGAGGGTAGGACCATACCTTATTCATCTCTGCAAATCCATCACTTAGCAGAGAGCCTGGCAGTTAGTGTTCAATAAATGTCTATTGAATGATTGAAGCCCTCTGATCAGGCCAGAGGGATGCACTGCAGTCCAGGGGAGCAGAGGGACTCGGGACATATCCTCTTCCAAAAATGTACGTGATATGTATTTTTAATTCTCTTAACAAAGTGTGCTTGTTATTGTCATTAGACAATTATTAACACTGCTATAACCCAGTAATGCAGCTCCCCCCTCACTTGGGCAGATTAATACTGTCTCAGCCTGTGCCACATTCAGTCTTTGAGGGCAAGGTTGCTAGAAGTCCTGGAAGGGTTTGAAAGACAGATGAGATTTTCTTAGAACCCCTTTCCCTTCCTTTTTTAGTCTCAATCTCTCTCTCTCTTCCCCCCCCCCCACACACACATACACACACACACACGTACACACCACATAGAGAGAGAGAGAGACTTAAAAATGTAACCTGAGGCTGGTCACCTATAGCTTAGTGGCTAGGGTGCCAGCCATATACACTGGAGCTGGCCGGTTCAAATCCAGCCCTGGCCTGCCAAACAACAGTGACAACTACAACCAAAAAAGAATAGCTGGACATTGTGGCAGTCACCTGTAGTTCCAGCTACTTGGGAGGCTGAGGCAAGAGAATCGCTTAAGCCCAAGAGTTTGAGGTTGCTGTGAGCCATGATGTTACAGCACTCTACAGAGGGCAACATAGTGAGACTCAGTCTCAAAATATACAGCAGATGAGGTGTCAGGTCCAGGTCAGCAGCACCCTGTCCTTCCTGTGATTTGGTTACATGAAAAAGTGAACATCTCATTTATGCTTAGGCTAGTTTGAGCTGGATCCTTACAACTGAAAGAGGCCTGACTAAACATTGGGAGGAAAGGTTTATAGTAGTATTTCTCAAACCTTACTGTGCATAGGGATCACCTGGGATCTTGCCAAATGCTGATTCAGATGCACGAGGCCTGATTATGGCCGAGAGTCTGATTGGAACAAGCTCCCGGGTGGGACACCTGCTGCTGCTTCAGACCAAGAGGAGTTGCAGGACTACCTGGTACAGAACAAAACCACCTCAGAAGTTCTTTGCAGACGCTTCCGTCCTCCCACTTTTCCTTTCTTCCTTGGTGTCCATGGGCTTTTCTTCCTCACACAACCATGCATGCTCAGCCCTCTGCTACTGTGCTCCACTCGGCCTCACTCTTGCTCAATACACACATCCCTGTACTCAGCCCAAACCATGCCCAGGCGGCCTGACTAATGGGGCCCATTCCACTGGAAGGCAGGTTAGCCAGCTTACATGAGCATCCTTCAGAGGGCTCACTCCCATCTCTAGGTACTCATTAAAGTCTTCCTTCTAAACATCAGCAGGACTTTCTCAGAAATGAGTCCTGAAAAACACACTATTTATCACCTCGTGACATCAGTATTGCCCCTGAAGAGATTTGGGTAGGAGGAGGTATATGGGAACAGCTTGGGTGGCCTCTAAAAATGAAGCTTGTCCACTGGTGTTTGGGCTTGGACACTATTCACTAGGAATAACAAATACTTAATTGAGAGGGATGCCTGCTTTGTGCAAAGGGCTTGGTTAAGCAGGCACTCTGAAATACATGAAGAGATCCAGGAGAATCTGGTCCCTCCTTTGGCCTCCTCACTCCTGACACTGATTTTTGATAGTGCTCAAGTCTCTTCCCCATGTTGTCCAGCTTCCTAGCAGAGATGGTATTTATAGAGGTTCTAGAAAAAGTAGCTTTATAAATCTTAGCAGCGGGTTTAAGATGAAGAACTAGGAATAAAACACTTATGTATCAAAACTGCACAAGACTCACCCTGAGTATTTGATTTGCATCCACTGGTATTTCCTGAATTCACCAGAGTGTGTTCTGGGTCTTTTGTTACCCGCTCCTGGTATCATTTCTATCCATGTCCTCAAAACGTCCCCTTTCCCAATTCTAATTCCTACTTTCCCCATCTAAATGGGGTGCTTAGCCCCCTTAGAGATATTGGGGGGGAATGTTTCATTGTTATATTCACCTTATCATTCTAAAATCGAAACTGAGATTGAAGCCATCAAACAATATAATTTCACAAAAGAAAGAACAGCGTTGCCGCTGTGAGGAGAAGCTGGGGGCGGCAAACAGCAGCCCTTTCACCTGTCCGTGTTTGCTCACGCCCTGCTCCTCCCCTCACTTGGCTCTGTCACCTCTACCCACTTTGTTACTTCCCTCTCTCATCATTTACCGACGTGTACTTGCGGTGGCAATGATGGTACCTGAAATATGTTCACAGCATTTTGAACATATTGGAAGACAAAAAACAAGAAATAACTTGATACAACTTTCTGATAATTTTCTAAGTTCCTGAATCACCTTTCAAGTATTTTTCCTGGTCTCTTTCAAATTTCCATTTTTCCTTCATTGCTTCTTCGACGTCCTCTCTGGTTATCTCTGGTGACCCGTCAGAACTCTCCTCCCTCAGTTCTTTTAGTAGGTTCCGGAGGTGTCGTTTCTGTTCATCTTTGAGGCGGCTATTCTGTCATGAAAATGGGCAACAGTTAATATCTGAAAAACTATTTACATCATGTTTCCTCAAAATGGAGTCAGACACTGAGGTTTGAAAAGTGAGAAAGAAACATTTCATGAAGAGGTATATTTTATACAATATTTCTAAGAGCTTTTGGATCTGGTAAGACCCAAAATAAAATTTAAATCACCAACATGGATAGAATTTTACATTTAAAAAATCACATTAGTAATCTGTCAGTCTGTCACCCTGTCTTAGAATCAATGAAAATGAAAGTCAAACCTTGGAGGTCAATGTTTTCAATCCCCCACTAATGCTTTGCTAATATTCACACCCATTTAGTCATCTACCATGCACCAAGTGGTGTTCTGGGCATTGGGACTGTTTAGTGAACAAAATGGAAAAATATTACTGCTTTGTGGAACTTACATTATTCTTTGTTTTTCTCATAAATAATCCTAATTCTATTCTTTTGTGGTGATGGTTACTTCACCAAAATTTCACACTTGAAATGTGGACTAGGTTCCTCTTATAGATAACCCGCCCGTGTTTCCAATCTAATTTATTCAACTTAGAATTACTCTTGCCCTTGCAATTTTATTGTGTATATACAGGTAAATAAGAACTGAGATTAGCTGGATGTGGTAGTGTGTTTCTGTAGGGGCAGGATGGTCACCTGAGCTCGGGGGTTTGAGGTTACAGTGAGCTATGATGACACCAATGCACCCTAGCCAGAGCAACAGAGAAAGACCCTGTGTACCCTCAGCCCCGAAAAAGAACTAAGAGAATTTATCACAAACAAATCTCCTCTGAGGATAATGAGTCCTTCATGATGAAGTGAAGACAGTAATTTGAAAGTATAAGAAAAATAAGAACACTAATAAAGGTAAATGTGTATGAAACTATGAAAGACAGAATTAGGTTGGGTGTGGTGGCTCCAACATGTAATCCTAGCACTCTCGGAGGCCGAGGCAGGTGGATTGCTTGAGCTCAGGAGTTTGAGAGCATCCTGAGCAAGAGGAAGACCCTGTCTCTACCAAAAACAGAAAAAATTAGCCTGTCATGGTGGGAGGCGCCTGTACTCCCAATTACTTGGAAGGCTGAGGCAGGAGGATTGCTTGAGCCCAGGAGATTGAGTGATGATGCCCCTGCACTCCAGCCAGGAGACTCCATTAAAAAAAAGAAGACAGAATAAATGTATTTTTTGTTATTCCTTTTCCCCCCTCTCTGATTTAAAAGACAACGGCATAAAGCAATAATTATGAATTTGTTTATGAGCACACAATGTATAAAGATGTATTTTGCATACACACGAAATGAGGATAAGGAATAAAGTTTTCTTATGTTATTAAAATTAAGTTGGCACTAATCTGAACTACATTGTTATAAATTAAGATGTTAACTAGAATCTTCAGGGCAACCAGAAAGATAATAATTCAAAATATAATAAGAGAAACAGTACAGCATTAAAATGGCATATTAGACAACATTTAACACAAATGAAGACAGTAATGAGAGAGCCACAGAAAGAACATGAGACACAGAAAACAAATAGCAAAATGTTAGAGTCAATCTTCCTTATCAGAAATTACATTAAATGAAAAGGGATTAATTTTATTAATGGTTAAGTGGTAATTCAAAGGCAGAGCTTGGCAGAATACACAAAACAAGAACCAGCTATATGGTTTCTATGAGAAACATAGGAACAAAATAAAACCCAACTATGTATTTCCATGAGAAACACTTCAGATTCAAAGAAACAAACAGGCTAAAAGTAAAAGGATGGAAAACAGATGGACGGTGCAAAACAGTAACCCAAGGAGAGTGGAGTGACTCTACTAACATAAGAAAAAATAGGCTTTACAAAAACAGGCATTACTGGACACAAGAAAGGACATTATATAATAACGGAAGAGTGAAACTGTCACTAAAATATAACAACTGCAAAGATGTATGCCCTGTATTCGGTATTCATGCCCCCTCAAAGTTCATGCCAACCCAGAATCTCAGCATTCTAGCTTGAGCAACAAAAAGAGATTCTGTCTCAAAAAAAAAAAAAAAAAGGAACATTTGAATGTTATTTAGCATATTTACAATGCTCTATAACCTCTACCTCTTTCTAGTTCCAAGATATTTTCATTATTCCAAAGTAAAACCCCCTTTGGTCATTAAGTCGTTTCTCTCTATCCTTCCTTCTCCTCAGCCTTGCAAAACACCAACCTGTGTTCTATCTCTGCAGCTTCATATATTCTAGATAGTTCACATAAATGGCATCACGTAATGTGTTGACTTTTTGTCTTCGGTATATTTTATTTAGCATATTTTTGAGGTTCATCCACATTGTACCGTTCCCTTTTATGACTTAGTAGTAATCCATTGTAAAGATACCACAATTTGCTCATCACTTTTCATCTGCTGATGGACCTTTGGGCTGTTTCCAGCTTTTGGCTATTATAAGTAGTACTGCCTTAAATATGCATATTAATCCATCTTTGTTTGAGTGCCTGTTTTTAATTCTTTTGGGAATATACCTAAGATGAGAATTACAGGATCATGCAGTAATTGTTTTCCACAGTGGCTGAATAATTTCACATTGCTGCCAGAACTGTACAAGGGTTCCAGTTTTTCCACATCCTCATCAATACTTTTGGTTATAGCCATACTCGTAGCTGTGAAGTGGTACCTCACTGTAGTCTTGATTTGCATTCCTCTAATAATTAATTATGTTGAGCATCTTTTCATGGGCTTGTTGACCATTTGAATATCTTCTTTGGAGAAATGCTTATTCAATGCCAAACTGATTTTTGACAAAAGTATAAAGCAAATCGATGGAGGAAAGAGCTTTATCAACTAACAATCCTGAAGCAACTGGACATGATAGACAAAGAAAAAATCAACCTTGATCAAAGTCTCACACCTTTTACACACACTCGCATGCACCACGACAAACATAAAGGGTGAGACTACAAACATTTTAGAATAAAATTTTTGGAATCTAGGTTTAAGCAAAGAGTTTTGTTTTTGTTTTTGTTTTTTGAGGTGGAGTCTCACTCTGTTGCTCAGGCTAGAGTGCCATGGCATCAGCCTAGCTGACAGCAATCTCAAACTCCTGGGTTCAAGGGGTCCTCCTGCCTCAGCCTCCTAAGTAGCTCGGACTACGGGAGCCCACCATGATGCCTGGTTAATTCTTTTCTATTTTTAGTAGAGATGGGGGGTGGTCTCAGTCTTGCTCAGGCTGTTCTTGAACTCCTGAGCTCAATGAATCCTCCTGCCTTGGCCTCCCAGAGTGCTAGGATTACCGGTGTAAGCCACTGCTCCTAGCCCTACGCAAAGAGTCTTAAACTTGATACCAAAAGCATAATCTATAAAAGAGAAAACTGATAAATATGGATTTTATTAAAATGAAAAATTTTGATCTGTGAAAGATGCTTATGAAAATGAAAGACTACAGACTAGGAGAAAATATTTGCATATAACATATCCAAGAAAGTATCAGTGTTTAGAAGATTATATGTATATAAATTTTTTTACTATTGAGTCTTAAAACTCAATTGAAGTCTTAAACTTCAATTTTCCAATTGGAAAATGGGCAAAAGACGAATAAACACGTGAAAAGTCAACATCATTATCTATTAGGGAAACACAAATTAAAACCACAACAAGGTATTACTACACACTTATCAGAATGGCTAAAATAAAATAGTGAATAGTGACATCACCAGATTTTGGCAAGGAAAAGGAAAAACTGGATGACTTATCCATTGCTGGTGGGAATACAAAATGGTACAGCCAGTATGGAAAATAGTTGAACAGTTTCGTAAAAAACTAACATGTAATTATCACACTACCTAGCAATTGAATGCCTAGGCATTTATTCCACAGAATTGAAGACATGCTCACATGAAATACCTGTCATGAACGTTCATATTAGTTTTATGTGTAATAGTAGCCAATAACCAGAAACCACCCCGATGTCCTTTAGGTGAGTGGTTAAACAAACTGTGGTACATCCATAACATGGAATACGATTCACCAAAAAGAGGAAGCTAACTAATGATACAACAACCTGGATGTATCTCCAGAGGATTATGCTGAATGAAAAAAAAAAGTTCCAAAAGGTTACTTACTGTTTCTATGATATTTTTGAAATAACAAAATTATAAAAATAGAGAACATATGGGTGGCGCCTATGGCTCAGTGAGTAGGGCACCGGCCCCATATGCTGAGGGTGGCGGGTTCGAACCTGGCCCAGCCAAACTGCAACAAAATAATAGCCTGGTGTTGTTGCAGGTGCCTGTAGTCCCAGCTACTCCAAAGGCTGTGGCAAGAGAACCACCTAAGCCCAGGAGCTGGAGGTTGCTGTGAGCTGTGACGCTACGGCAACTCTACCGAGGGCAACAAAGCGAGTCTCTATCTCTAAAAAAAGAAAAAAAGAGAGAGAATATATTAATGGTTTCCCGGGGTCAATGAGGGGATAGAATTGGGGAGTGAGTGGCCATAAAGGGCAGCATGAGGGATGCGTGTAGAGATGGAAGTACTCTACATCCTGACGATTAACATTAATATTATCAACATCCTACATGTGATACTGTGCTATAGTTTTGTAATATTGTTACAGCAAACTATGATAGGTAATGGGTACATGTGATCTCTCCCTTATAAGTGGATGTTAATCGATGATTACCTCAAAGTACAAAGTTTAATTTTTAATAAATGAAGGCAAATTAATGTTAGCAACTAAAAAATAAATAATTTATTGCCCTTAAGCCAGTTCTCAGACATCGTATTTTCTTGAATGAAATACAGATTCATGTTTTCTTTGCTTATAAATAAGTTGAATCACTTTAGCTTGGCATAAGTTATTTTAAAATGAAATATTTGTAGAAACTTGAATAGCAGCAATGGAAATATCACTTGCCAAACTACTGCTCTGCTAAAACTTTTTCCAAACATGGACTTTTCCTTTATTTTTATACAAATGGAAAATTACTTTATTAAGTATGTTTTGAGTACTAAATAAAATTTGTGATTTTACTCCTGTTAGTTAATTTTAGTAAGGAAACAATGGCTTCTAAGTTAAATTCTGCATCATAAATATTCACTATGATTTATAGGCAAAAATTTCCAAAGATAGTGGCAACTTAAAAACCATTACATGCAATTTAAAAACAAATATGTATAACAAAGAAATTTTCCTTGTATTTTCCATAATTGGCATAATATATCTCAAAGTGAATCTGGTATTCTTGGATCATATTTTTCACACAATGACTATTCTTTGCAAGCATGCAATGTTTTTAATATGTAAATTAAAGCAGCAGCACATGTGCTAAAATGTTATTTAATGCTGGATAAATATTATTAAATGGTATTTGACATTACATGTAAATTCAATAACATCTACATTAAATTATCCAAATCCCATATGAATTTCAAATGGAAGGAGAATGTGCCTGACATGTTACAGAACTCAATACATCTGACAAATTAACTTTCAGCAATATATGGAAGTAAAATTCAGTTAGACATATTTACCAATGTGCTAAAAATATGTTTATCCTACAAAGTGAAATAATTATTACATGAGATAAAAACAATTAGCCCATTATAAAATGGAAAAAGAGTATTCAATAAATAAGCTACAAAAAATAAAAGAGGATTGATTTTGCTTTTTTATATAGCCATCTGATGGACTTTACCCTTTTAACTTTTTAAGACTCACAAGAACAAAACAAAGGAGATGCCAAAATAGTACAGAGTTTTAATCTAACATTCACCCAACTTTACCCAATGATAACATCCTATATAACCACAGTACATTATTAAACCTAGGAAACTGACACAGGCACAATAATATTAATTAACCTAGAGACTTTATTCATTTCAGTTTGCACATGCACTCATTTTTTTGTACAGCATCATAAAATTTCATCACCTATAGATATGAAAATTATCAACACATAGGTGATATTTGAAGCCACGGTGAGATCACTCCAGAAGAGTTTAGAGTGAGATAAAAGGGTTGAGACCTAGTAAATGCCATAATTAAAGGATGAGTCCAGGAAAAGAGAATCCAGTGAAAAATAAGAAGAACTGGTCACAAAGCAAGGAGAGTGAGATCCTGGAACCCAAAGGGGAAAAAGAGTGTTAAGATGAAGGCAGGGACTGCTGCAGGGCCGGGGGTTGCGTCTTTGTTGTCCTTAATTTACCCCTGATGAATGGATCTGGCAAATTGGTCATTAATAACTTCTACTAGAGCAATTATGGTGGGACAGTATGAGTGAAAGAATGAAGTGGGAGGTAAAGAAGTAGACACAGTAAGCCATGAAATACATGGCTAATGAGGCAAACAACTATGAACGCCAACTGAGAGAAAGCTAATAAATTAAGTGATGGTCCAAATAGAACTAAATACACACAGGAAGAGGGGAGGAGGCAAGAGGAGGGGCGTTTTTGATTTTGAGATAACTGAGGAGAAAGAAGATATCTTCCTATTGAATCATGTTTAATTTAGCAATTTAAATATCTATAACTTCAAAAAATTTTCCTTCCACTGATGTTAGTGTGAATCAACATGATACTTATTTATTAAACACCTACTCAGGCTGGGCCCTTCCGGAGACACAGAGACAGCCAAGATTCGATTGCTACTGCCTAAAGAGCTTTCAATTTAATAATGGAAATCTATTTTCCCACAATATTCCTGCTTAGATTTGAGGAATGAAAAGGAGCTGGCCTAGAGAAAAGCATTCCAGGAAGAGGAAATAGCATGGTGAAAAGCACAAGAAAAAAGAAATTGGTTTTCCAGGATTTGAAAGAAGCAGTGGTTACGAAAGGATGGAGCCGCTGGGGACAAGGTTGGAGAGGTAAGCAGGGGTCAGATTCTGCAGGGCCCTGAAGACTTTAATAAAGACTATGCATTTTACTTTTTGTGCAGTAGGAAGCCACTGAAAAGTTTTAAGCACTGAAAGGTTTCAAACAGTATTCAAAGAGTAATTCTGGTGCACTGTGGGGAATGTAATGGAGTGGGAAGGAGGGTGAAGAAATGGGCGGCTTAAAATGGGCCAGTCGCTGCATAAATGGAAGGAAATGGATGATGTTCAGGAGGCCCAGTAGAAGCTACAATCTGCCTCTCCATCCTCCTCATTGCTGGGTCCACTAGTATGCAGAGTTCGGTCCGGTCTCCTTCCTGAGCTGATCCTCATGGAAACAAGAACTCTCAATGTTTCTGGTTCCAAATAGGCGGATAATGGAGAAAGTCATCACTCAGTCCTGATTTGTCGTACTTTCTACAACCAAGACCTGACCCAGGAGTCCCAGTGCTGACCACAGGAGCACGGGCACTGGTGCCTGCATCGTGCCCACTCTTTGGTTTCCAGCTGTCCTCATATAGAGACTGCATTCAAGTGCCGATGCCAAACTGTCTGCTTTGGTTCCTAATATAAGTGACTGAACCTTGAGGAGTGTGACAGTGTCAGAGTCACAGTAATAAATATCACCATGAGGGATGTGTCTTCTCCAATAAATATTGAATGAATGAATGAAACATGGCTCTATAGAAAAGACAGGACTCCCCATTTCACAAAAGGGAAATTGAGGCTCATACCAATTTTGGCCAAAATGACATCAGCAGCATATTGTACAGTCGAGATGCAAACTCAAGTCTCTAACTCCAGGCTGCATTAACATTTGTAAAAATAGTCTTTTTAGAAAAAGCCAAATAAGACAGTTAGCTGTGGACATTTCAGGATCCATATAAAATAAATGTGTTAACCAGGGGCACCTTGGGTATTTCCTCGTACTGCAGATGCTTTCAGGGATAAGTCATGTTAGTTATCATTGACTGCTTCGAAGCTTCATTTCTGTGCATCTTCAGTCCTGATAGTTAGATACAGGACCCTTTTGATATTCATTTTAATCTGATTTTATAAAAATAATGATATCATCTTAAATAGGCAATTAGTCATTTTAACAATGGAGACTGTACTTTTCAAATGGTATTTACAGATACACACTCAGAAAATCCAAAAGAAAATGACATGAAAAAATAGAGAACCAATCTTTAGTAGTTTGGTAAATAAGAAATCAAAAGTTAGATGTGGTTTCAAAGCTTTGACTGTCCTTAGGATCTAACTAACATAATTCAAGCTAACTTCTTTTGACGTTATAATTACTCTAATGAGAACAGCAGTACCCTCTTGCCTCACATATATAAAGAAACTTAAAAGACTGTAAATCAACCAGTTCCAAACCTTGACGATATACTCGAAACATCCTACAGTATATTTCATCATAATTCACAATTTTAGAAGCATGTATGTAAATGTTTAATGACTACATATGGGCTCTAAATTTTATACTCACTCTTTCATGATACTTTTGGTTTTTTTCTCTAAGTTTCTTTATTTGAAACATGAATCGCTCCACTGAATTTTCCTTTATATGACAGCTAAAAATAAACAAAGACAAGATGTGTTACAATTATTTGATTTTAAGTAAATGATTAAATATATTATAAAAAACCATCTAAGGTTAAGAACCTTTCCTAAATGATTTTGTATTTCTTAATCTATTTTACTCACTGAAATATATATAGGAGAGATAACTTTGGGTTGTTTTTTTTTAAACTCAATTTCTATTCATATTTTAAAGCTGTAATCTTTATACTTTCTAACTGCTTACAGATAATTCAGCTTAAGGGAAACCTAAGTGAGAGGATACCCAGAAGACATGCTCTCTAGAATTCTAAAAACATTCAGATAAAAATTACAAACAAAACAAAAACTTTATAAGGGCAAACATACCTTCTTACAGATGTAACACTATTTCTCTGCATGAGTGGGGCAGACAAATTAATCTCAGTCATGTGGTCCTCAGTGGTTGAGACAGAGTCTTTAGATGGGCTGGTTCCTATACTTCCGGGCTACTTCTGAGAGCCTTCCTTGGTGATAACTGAGCATGCAGTGATCTGGCTGGAGACTGCATCCAGCCCTTGACCCCAAATATTGCAAGGAACATACTTACACTAGAAAAATTATCTGTTGTTTATCTGAATTTCCAGTGTAGTGGGGTAACCCGTATTCTTTGCTACATCAGGAACGCCACACTTAAGCCCCCCATCCTTCCCCTGGGAGCAAGTAGGAGCACACGGCCTCGGGCTCTGTCTCTTGTTCATTTTGCAGTTAGTATTTTAGGGGGATCTGAGGGCCCTGGGCAGACTTGGGGAGAAATTCTGAGACGTACTAATGCTTTGGTGGCTTCATCGGCCCCCTTGTGGAGGTCACGGTAGTTACAGGTCTAACTAGCTGCTCGCAGGTAGATTCCCCAGAAAACTTAACTTCAGAACTGCATGCTATTAGCCAGTGTGGGGAATTTTAGCTTCACTATTCTCTAGTTTTTCCTTTTCATATCTCCACAATATACTCAGTGCCCTGACAACCCACATGTCCTATTAAATACTAAAGCAAGTGGAATGATAAACCAGTGTATATTAAAGTTGTTGAGGGTTATAGTACCATCCAAAGCACAGTGATATTATTTGTTAGTGATATATATAATGAATCACCTTTCCCCTTTCCTCTCTATGTTATTAAAATGTTAGTAATGTGTCAACTATTCTCTTCCATGCAATTTTATTAAAAATTCTGAGAAGGAAAATGAATACATTTGAATTCCAAACTAGTACATTTTTATCTTTTAATTTTAATTCATAACCATACCCACACCCATTTCTGTATCTATATCTATACTCTCTGTAGAAAGCTGAGGAAAAAAATACGTATAAAGAGAAAATGAAACCACTGTTTCTTGGAGATGATCACTTGAAGGAGTTAGCACTGACCGTGCCAAGGCTATACAATCAACGCTAGAGGTTCACAACCTTATGTTCTTAGATAGAGTTCCTATAGCCATGAAATAACCTGATCGAGGGGCAGGATTGCTTTACTACCAGTGTTTTCGGAATAGTTGAACAATTTACACTCACCAGCAGAAGAAAGTGCCTGTTTCATGGCACGCATTTCATCACTAAGTATAATCATTAAAAAAAAATTATTTCCTATATCGATAGGCAAAAATAATATATTTTTTGTGTTCGTGACTGTGATTGTGCTCTCAGACAAGATCCAACAGTATTTACCCAACAACAACAATAAAACCACCACAATATTCACTTAGCAAAGAAACTCTATACTGGAGATACAAAAGGAATAAAATGCAGTTTTCACAGAGTTCACAGTTTGTTAAGGGAGAGACAGGTAGAAACGTCCCTCTGTATTTTTCTCTCACCTCAAATATCGTTCTGCCTTATCTGTATGAAAACACGAATCCCCAAACTATCCACACAAATTTGATTTTTTCAAAAAAATCTGTATTTTAATCTCTATCTTTTTACCCCAAACCATATCCACAACTATTTCTACATCTGTATTCACACTCATTGTAGAAATCTGGAATAAGAACAAAAAAGGAGGAAACGAAAACCGTCATTACTCAGAAATAATCATTCTATAGATTTAATATCGGCAGTATTAGCTCTTCAAAAACAATCCGAGAAATCCATGATCTTATTTTCTTGGGATAAACTTGAAAAAAAAAAGTTTAGTTGCTCAAAAACCATGAATGAACTGCCTATACTGTGTCCTCACTGCTTTGTTAAGAGAAATTTAAGATGCTGCCAGGGGACCCCTGGCCTATCCTCAGATGGTGAAAGGTGATGTCTTGTATTTGTCATGTGGCAAAAGTGCGGTCACCTGGCAACACATGGATGGTTAAATGGTCACTGGCAAAGCATAATTTAGTAAGACTTTAGTTAGCCATTGCAGTCCATGAGAATATTTATTTCGTTTTAACAAATAAAAAAGAACAAAGACATGTGATGTTCAGCGCACATCTTCTATGAGATCATGAGAATTTTTAAATATTTGCCTCTTTGTAAAGTTTTTTTAAAGCGAGAAAGTTTGGCCTCTGGTTGACCCAAAGAGAGAGAATCAGCTATAACTGGATGTCATCACCATAATCCATGGGAGCCAGTTAGAGACCAGGTTGTATTCATAGAGCCTGAGGTTTTTTTGTTCACCTTTGCTGAGATAAGATGAAGGAAATTTTCAGTTATGTTGAGAAATTAATGTGAATAGTATCTGGTTATTACTTAATATTATTTGAAGTGGAAAATAAAAGGAAACCTTTAAAAGTCCCTTCCAATGGATTTTTCTTAGTGTTCTGACTCTTTCACTAACTGCCTTCTAAAAAGAACATATGAATACATTTGGAGTTTCTCAAGAAAGAGATGGATTGTCCTTGAACATTGTTAAAAATAATTCAGTTAAACAAAGACCTAGTCACAAGCACCATGAGATTCCCCATTTTTAACCTTGTACCCCCACCAATAAATGGCTTCCCATTCCCCAATCCCAAGTGTCTACTTGATCTGACCGTTGCCTAAATCAAGGGTCTGTTCTCACCTGCTCTCTCTCTCACTCCACCTTCTCTCAGTTCCTGTTCTGAATAGATCTTTCCCACCCTCTTGTCCTTTCCATAAGCCATTCTCCCCACAACTCCATGCTTCCATAACACACACTCCTCTTCCAGAGTTGAGCTCAAACATGGCTTCCTCAGACTTTTCCTACCCCTCTGACTAGGTCAAGTCCTTTAGTCATGCTGCTGATCAGTACCCTATGCTTTTCTTTCATGGAAGCTTCATTATAGTTATGCAATTTTTTTAAAAAGCTCAAATTAGTTGGTGTCTTTCTCCTGTGCTTCATCAGGGCAGAGACCGAGTGGTCCTATTCACTGCCAGACCCCTGCACCTGGCACTTGCCTTGCACTTGGCAAACACTCAAGTTCTTGTTAAATGAGGCATGAGTGAAGTACATGTCAGTCTTATTTGGGAAAAGACTAATAGTTGTCCCTTCATTCCCTAAGAATTACATATTCAAACACCTACCTTGTACCAAAAGCTGAGATTCACAAACTCTTAAGGGATTACTATCTATTAGTGGACTAAAAGATTAATGTAAATAGGTGTCACCTCAAGTTCTCCTGCTACTAGGAGCGAGACATTATGAAACATTATTACTAAAAATAATTCTCTCTTAATCACTTAGAATTGGTCTGTAGCCATTTAGGAATAATGCAAATTGGAATGTCTAAGAAATGAAAAATTAAATAAAGGGAAATTTCCTCTCCTCTATAAAAATGTACACTATTCTATATTATTATTATTATTTTGAGACAAAGTCTCACTATGTTGTCCTTGGTAGAGTGCCATGGCATCACAGCTCACAGCAACCTCAAACTCTTGGGCTTAAGCAATTCTCTTGCCTCAATCTCCCAAAGAGCTGGGACCATAGGCCCCACCGCAACACTCGGCCACTTTTTGGCTGTAGTTGTCATTGTTGTTTGGCAGGCCTGGGCTGAGTTCAAACCCTCCAGCTCCAGTGCTGAGCCTAACCATTCTATACTTTAAGAGGTGAGACAGCAAGTTATCATGTGCACAGGAGACAGTGGCCAATAATACAATGCAGGGAAGTTAAAATGTATTAGTGAATGCTGCTTCATAGCCACTACTTGGACTATGTCATATTCAAAGTTTTAAAAAAACTTTAAATATATGCACATAGCTCCAGGGTACAATATGCTACTCTTCCACTTCTATTCTTTTTTTAATTTTTATTAGATCATAACTGCATACATTACTGCATTTATGGGGTACAATGTGCTGATTTTATACCAGCCCATTGGTTTACATACCAATGGTATGTAAACATACCATTCGGAATGTTTACATTGAACTGGTCAACATAGCATTCACCCCACTTATTTAATTGTTGTGTTTAGACATTTATACTCTACCATTAGTATATTTGACTTGTACTCTTGCAAATGTGCACAGTAGGTGAGGTCCCACCCATTAACAAAAATTGTCTCTCACTGGATAAAAGATTTAAACTTAAGACATGAAACTATAAAGATTCTTAGAGAGAGTGCAGGGGAAACACTTGAAGAAATTGGCCTGGGAGAATAGTTTATGAGGAGGACCCCCACCCCCCCGGGCAATTGAAGCAACACCAAATATACATTACTGGGATCTGATCAAACTAAAACGCTTCTGCACAGCCAAGAACACAGTAAGTAAAGCAAGCTGACAGCCCTCAGAATGGGAGACGGTATTTGCAGGTCATGCTTCTGACAAAGGTTTGATAACCAGAATCCACAGAGAACTCAAACTTATTAATAAGAAAAGAACAAGTGATCCCATTTCATTGTGGGCAGGTGACTTGAATAGAAGTTTCACTACAGAAGACAGGCTCATGGCCTACGGACACATGAAAAAATGCTCATCATCGTTAATCATCAGAGAAATGCAAATCAAAACCTCTTTGAGGTATCATCCACTTCTGTTATTTTGTTGGCTTTTGGGTGCATCATTTCCTTTTGGAGTTATATGAGTCTTAACAATGACTGCCATTTATATTTGGCGACGCTTAGATTTCAGAACACAAACTTACTGATAGTCAAGAAATGCTTCATTGGTAGACAGTTTGACGTCTTTTGATGATCCATCAGGCAGATCCTTTTTATTTGCTTTTCCCGAGTTTTCCATTGTGCTGGGTAGCTATTAGAAAATATACCTGTTTAGAAAAGAGACATTGGGAAAGTGAATAAATTCCATCTTTGCCCCTCTCCTTGTGTTTACTCTAGATAAGGCACTGCTGGTAATTAATTTAGAACTGGCTTTTCCATCCCGACTTCTTCCATGTGCCCAGATCTAACACCAACCACAAAGCCAGAGCATCATGTATCAGTTGAATTCTTGAATCTGGTGAGTTTCACTGGTACAGCTTTGCTCCCGCCCAAAACTTTCTAAGAAACTCCCTCTTATGTTATGTTTTCTAAGAAACTCCCTCTATATCTGTTGCTGCTGTCAAGATCCTTTAAGGGCAAAGGATTGAACCTTTTCAATCATTTTATTTCTCTACAATGTTGGCAAACTGCACTGCACATAGCAATAACTCAGTAACTATCTATTAATATTTTTACAATTAAAACAAAACCACAATTTTCTATGGGCACCAAGAAGCTAGGATCCAAAAGAACTAGAACTAGAATCCAAAAGAATTAGGGTTGGCCAGGGTTGTCATGAAGAGCAAATAAAAACACACATTGAAGCTGGGCGTTGTGGCAGGCGCCTGTAGTCCCAGCTACTCAGGAGGCTGAGGCAAGAGAATCGCCTAAGCCCAGGACCTAGAGGTTGCTGTGAGCTGTGTGACACCACTGCACTCTCCCAAAGGCAACAAAGTGAGACTCTGTCTCTACAAAAAAATAAAAAATAATTAAATAAATAAAAGCACACATTGAAGTATTTATGTAAGTGGTTGAGATTTACAAGTGCCAATAAGAATAATGTATTTATAGTAACTTTCATCAGCTATTTAATTGTTTTTATATCCAATAATTAAAAATTATCACGAATAATATTTTTAATAGTTTTACTTTATTTTATTTTTATTTTTTGCAGTTTTTTGACCGGGGCTGGGTTTGAACCCGCTATCTTCAGCATATGGGGCCAGCACCCTACTCCTTTGAGCCACAGGCACCGTCCTATTTTTATTTTTATTTGTTTATTTATTTATTTTGAGACAGAGTCTCACTATGTCACCCTGGGTAGAGTCCCGTGGCGTTACAGCTCACAGCAACCTCAAACTTTTCGGTTTAAGCAATTCTCTTGCCTCGGCCTCCCAAGTTGCTGGGACTACAGGTACCCGCCACAATGCCCAGCTATTTTTTTTGTTGCAGTTGTCATTGTTGTTTAGCTGGCCAGAGCCAGGTTCAAACCCACCAGCTTTGGTGCACGTGGCTGGCACCATAACCACTGTGCTACGGGTGCTGAGCCAATATTTTCTTAAAGGGAAGATCAAGGCCCACTGTTCACAGATGTTTACAGTAAGCAGAGATACTTCTTGTATTTGGTTTGGGTCCTAAAGTGCACTCTTCATATTTATAATCCTCCTTAACATATTTTTTATCTTTTAATCTCTACTAATCTCAAAAGATAAGTGCTTAGCCTTCAGTGAATGTATCAGTAATTGGCTGTAGTAGAAAGCACATAACTTTCATAATCAATTGTTTAAATAGCTAGAATCTTCCATGAGAGTGGAAATGATGTAATTCTTATATATTACTCTATTTCCCCACCTAGCTCAATAGGCATACAATACATCCTTGTCAAATGAATACATGAGTGGATCAGGCAGATGTGTTTTAACCTTAGATCTACAACCTATAATCTATGTGACATTGAAATTTACTTAAAAAATTACTTAATTGTTTTTTGAAGTTCAGTTTCCTCATCTATAAAGTGAGAATGACGATCTTACTCTAAGAGCTATTGTATAGATCAAATACTCTAGTATTTAAAGCACCTCACATAGTGTCTGACATATAGAATAAACTTAATAAATATTGCACCCCTTCCTCTTTCTCTTCAAATTATAGGTAACTGTAAGGCAGATTACATCTGCCTGCTGCCAAGTATAACAATATGTGGAGAGACTAATCCCTGAGGTTTGCTATTGTCACCTTCATCATTGATTTGGATCCCTGACTCGGCAACCTACATAAATCTTCATAGATCATTTAGATCCACAGAGGAAAAACGGGCTGAAATTAGCTTTTCTCTGCAGACACAATGCTCACATGTGTGGACCTCCAATGTGATGTCTTTGTGTCTGAGATTCTTCTTTCTAACCAAGCGTGTACATCTGTATATGCTAATAAATTCAAGCATACATGAATGCAAATATACTACAATACTTTCCAACTCAAAAGCAGGCAGGAGACACAACAAAAAGATATAATACATTAAAATAGGGTAATTAATCTGCATTAAGTAGAGTTTCCTCAAATATGAAAGTATTGAGGATTGGCTCAGTGCTGGTAGCTCAGTGGTTAGGGCGCTGGCCACATAAACAGGGGTTGGTGGGTTCAAATCCGGCCTGGACCTGCTAAACAACAGTGACCACTATAAAAAAAAGTAGCAGGGCGTTGTGGCGGGTGCCTGTAGGCCCAGCTACTTGGGAGGCTGAAGCAAGAAAATCACTTAAGCCTAAGAGTTTGAGGTTGCTGTGAGCTGTGACACAACAGCCCTCTATCGAGGATGACATAGTGAGACTCTGTCAAAAAAAAAAAAAATTGAGGATAATTCAGTAAGCTCCATGTCAAAATGTGTCATCACTATACCATCACAGCTCAGAGAAAAGTGTCAGCTAAGAAAAAATTGCTCTGTTTTGTTTCGGAAGCGGAGTTGAATTTTTATATTATTTCCTATTTTAGAATTAGAATTTTTCACTTGACTTTTACCAAAAAAGGTAGCATGCTGACAAATGTTTCATTTTAAAATAATAACTTACTATTTAATAATGTTTTTTTACTATATTTTATTTAACAGTTAAAACAAATGTCAACATTAATCTTTCTTCCTAAGTCATACGGAAGAGATTAAGTGTTATGGTTTCCACCTGTGGTACCCATCTGGCCTTGGAGGAACAATGACCTCATCTTGCTCAATTACCTCAATTACCTAGTTCTTACTTTTTAATTCTCTAATGTATAATGAGTTACCTAACTGCACCTCCCGGCAAAAGGGTTTTAATAAAATATGAATGAAAACACGGATCCAGTAAAGCCCAAATGATTTATGCATAAACCATTGTAAGATTCATTGTACTTTTAAGAAAAGTAGCAAGCCAATTGGATTGCCTGCTTAAATGTTGCATTTTTGAAATGGGCTAATGACAGTACCTCCCAAAGTACTTTTGCATTATGTAATATCCTACAAGTAATGGGGACTTCCATAAACATATACGAGAAAATACAGACCCTGACCACCCAGAAGATACCTTTCTTAGTAAAGTGTGAGAATCCTAGAAAAATGTTCACAAAGTAAATGCAATGATCTTCCGGTGACAATTCCTGACACACAAACACCTAATCTGTTTGTCAGTAACTGCAAACCTCTGTTCAGTGCCTACTCTGTTTAGGGCACTTTACCCGGCCCTCAGTTGTAAAATATAAAAGAGGCAAGATCCTACTCAGACTGATGGGAAGAAGGAAGCACGCGTAGAACTTTACAAAAAGAATGAGCAACTGTAAAAGACTTCAGCAAAATCATGCAGGTAGTGCCAAGCACATCTTCACCCAGCTGCGACTTCTCTTGTGGCCGGTGTCTTTCTCCTCTCCCAGCTCTGTTTGGGCACTCTAGACATGCCCCACAGAGCGGGGCTGGTGAGCAGCCTGGATTTGAAAGAATCACGTCTTGTCTTTCCACAGTCGACTCCATTATCATTTTCTGTCAGGAAATGTTTCCATAAATATTCCCCAAATGCTTCTTAGTGAAAAGCAAGAAATCTATTTACTAAAAATAGACATATAACAATCATCTTCTTCAAATGTATTCTTCTACCATGCTTTGACTCTGCAAAATTACCCTCACAACACAAAGTACCTCCCTTCCTGTGAAGTGTCAGGATCCTGGCTCAGCATCTAGAAAGTTCAATATGACTCTTTTTGTGGCTTTCTAAATTAATGACTCCTTTAGTAATTTTACAGGGGCTGGAAGGGATAGTAGTTCTGCCTCTAATATCCTTCTGCACATATGAAATGCATCCTGAGGTTTGTTAGCTGTTTTATAAAATGCAGATTTAAATTAAAGGTATTTACTTAACAGCATTAGTAAGGATGAAGATTCTGAATAAGATTTCTTCAGGGGATGACGGCATGAAAAATCTCTACATGGGTTCCGGATGTCTTGAAGTCCTGGCTCAGCCATTAACTAGCTAGAATTCAGCTGTTAACTGCACAGTTTTGAACTTTAGTTCCAAATTATATTGAACTTTAGTTTCCAAATTATATTGAATTCTTTCCTATAAACCATAAGGCTGATAATAGTGGTAATAATAACAATAATGCAGCACTTCCAAAAGACTTGTTAAAGAGCAACCTAACTTAAAAGTCACACACCTGACTACAGTATTAATTGCAAGGCTGAAGTACATACATATTCAAAAACATTCATGGTACTCATCTTAAAAAAATATCCAATTCCTGTCATGCTGAACAACAGCCAACTACTTCAACAAACCCTCATCTTCGCAAATTCAAAAATACATGTCAATATCCTTTGATATCCAACTCTCCCTTTATACCTTGTAGTATCTATTTGTGTCCATTTAATTTTTCTTCTGAAGATTGTAAGCTCCTTGGTAGCCAACCAGAATTTTATCCCTCTTAAGTGAGCCTAGAACCTTTCATATGAAACTTATAAATCTTTCTCATTTAATAAAATAAGTCGGGTGTGATAAAAATATCATTCAATAGAGGAGCAGGAGACCCAAACTCTCTCTCATTTTACCAACCTCTGTGAGACCTCAGTTTCCTCCACTACAAAACAAAGATCTCTGAAGTCACTTCTGAAGATATTTAAATCACCAGCCTAGAAAAATGACCTATTGTCTTGATACCTGAAATCACTTAAAGACAAAGTTGACTGATTTACTAAAGGTTTATGGAACACTTACAGTAGACAAGGAAAGGGATAATGAAGACATTTTGCAAAATAAATACATAAATAAATATATAGATGTTGATAGGTCATCTGCCAACAAACTAGATGTTCAATAAATATTTGGTTTGAATGATTGGCGTATAAATAAATGCTCACTTTACCAATGGCCCTATTTATTTGCATATAAGAGTGTATATACCCTAAATTTGGCAAGTTACTTTCAAAAAAGTTTTATAATAGCTGGTTGTCAGAAAGGTAAATTACTTTTAAACCCAAATTCTCACTTATGCTAGAAGACGTTTTTATTTTTAATACAATTGGAAATGGTCTCCAGCATATGTTTAAAAAATCCTGAATTCATTTAACTCCTTTTATTATTATACATCTAAAAATTAGTTGTTAATAACCTCAAACCTCTTTTTGTATAGATTATGTATACATGGCACAAAGTAGTTGGTGTTAAAACATAAAATTCATCCGTTTTTGAGATATAATGTAAAAATATAATTCAAATCAAAGTACTTAAAAACATCTAGATGAATGACAATTTCAACTTTCACTTGATGACTGATGATGTACATTACATTAGCATGCATTTTCTTTACCAATTCAATCCTTTAGTTGGTAGCACATTTCTGAATTGCAGTTCCCAAATTACACCAGATTCTTAGCTTTAAAATTGGTCTAACTGGTGTCTCAATTGGGCTTCTTATTAAAAAATAAATAAATAAATAATAAGTAAATAAATAAATAAATAGATCGGTCTTTTGATCCAGAATTGCTAATAGCTTCAAATGCAGTATACACATTACACTAACTTATCTAGTAACCAGAAACATTTTTTCTCAACTCCCGTTGTCCTTCAATTTTAGAAATGTTAAATAAGAAAAGAAATATAGGTTCCATGGGATGGTTCATGCCTATAACCCTAGCACTCTGGGAGGCTGAGGCGGGAAGACTTTAACTCAGGAGTTCAAGACCAGTCTGAGCAAGAGCCAGACCCTTGCCTATACCAAAACTAGAAAAATTAGAATTAGCTGGGCATGGTGGCATACACCTGTAGTCCCAGCTACTTGGGACGCTGAGGTAGGAAGATCTCTTGAGGCCAGCAGTTTATTGCAGTGAGCTATGATGATACCAGAGCATGCTAGCCTGGATGACAGTTTGACTGTGTGCACTTGGAAGGTAACACACTGGAAGCCGCACACCACTGTGAAACTGAAGCCACAATGCACACATTGTGTACATACGAGTGTACATATGTTTATTTTACGTAACATTGCGACACAATGTTATTGTGTACAAAGTTCACACCAAAGAATCGCAAAATCCAGTTTCACCAAAAAATCACGAAAAAACTCATCATGTTTTAAGTAAGTTTACAATTTTGTGTTGGGCCACATTCATAGCCATCCTGGGTTGTATGCAGCACCTGGGCCTTGGATTTGATACCCCTGTATTAGAGGGAGAGGTGCAAAGGGTTTTATTGTAGAAATTAAAACATGAAAAAAATACAAAGATAATTCTTTCAAGCAGCAATAAGACCTGGAAATAATGCCACTGAAACAATGTATAAAGTAGCTTGTATGCTTGAGGAAGAAAGGAAGCCATTCAGTGATGTTGAAATTGTAAAAAATACGCATTGTGGGGTGGCACCTGTGGCTCAGAGGAGTAGGGCACCGGCTCCACATGCCAGAGGTGGCGGGTTCAAACCCAGCCCCGGCCAAAAACTGCAAAAAGTGCAAAAAATAATGCATTGTGGAAGTTGTAGGATGCTTAGACTATAATAACATTTGAAAGTACAACCAGCTGCCTCTTTGGTTTTTTTTCCTTTTGTAGTTGAGATTTTTTTGGTTGTGTTCAACATCAGTAGAGACATTTCAATTTGTACACAATTCTTAACATACACACCCCAAATCTAAAAGGCCATTTATTGTAATTCTTTTCTAAACAGTTATTCCAGTGACTTTCCAGATTAAAATTTGGAGACAAATTTTCCTTGAGAGGATATCAGGTACCAGTATCTTCAATGCTGATAAACTGTTATGTAATTCCCACCAATTCACATTTTATTACCATATATGCTACATATGCAAATTTTCAGTCCTTCACAGCACATAACTGATCAGCAACATGAATTAGCCTTCAACCGAACAACTTAATGTAATACTTCCAAAGGAAAATCTGTCTTATTCAGTTGCTTTGGATGACTCAATTGACACAACTGACTCAGAGCAGTTTTATACACTCAGGTCATAACAGAAGATTTTCTTTGCTAGGAAGAGTTACTTGCTTGGGGTACTCTTGCAAACAGAAGATGAGGAATAATCTTCAACAACTTTCGAGCTAAATGTGAAGTTGGACTGAATTTAGTAAATTTAGTGAGTGTATGTATGTCAGGAAAACATGACATGACATTGCACAACTAAGGAAAGTTGCACAACTAAGGAAAGACCCAGATGCTCTCATTCCTTTTCACTGTATAATATCTTGCCTCGGCTAAATCTCTGTGCTAAAGCTACTATTTTAAGTGACACTTTGAAAAAAGTTGTAGATATAGTTAAGTCTATTCATTCAAATGCAACAGGGCATTGTCAGTTTCTTAACACGCTAAAATTAAAATCATGTGGATTTGCCATGTCATTCTAATGCATTGGCTATTGCAGGGACAGGCGTTAGCCAAAATTTTATCTCTGGGAGAACATATAGTTAAATTTTATGAAGAACAGAATCAGCAATGTGAGTTTTTTTTTTTTTTTTTTTTTTGAGACAGAGTCTCACTCAGTCACCCTGGGGTTGAGAGCCATGGAGTCATAGCTCACAGCAACCTCAAACTCTTGGACTCAAGAGAACCTCTTGTCTCAGCTTCCCGAGTAACTAGGACTACAGGCACCCACCACAATGCCCAGCTATGTTTTTTAGAGATGGGTTTCACTCTTCAGCTTTCACTCAGGCTGGTCTTGTACTCCTGAGCTCAGGCAATCCCCTCACCTCGGCCTCCCAGAGTGCTAGTATTACAGGTGTGAGCCACTGTGCCCAGGCCAGCAATGCAAATTATTAAAGGAAGATTTCTACAGAAATGCAACATTTCTGTGTGATAGCATGTCAAATTAAAGTGACTTGAATATACGTATTTCTTTACAAGGTAAAACTAAGTCTACATATGACGTGGGAAAAAAAAAATCCAAGTGTTAAAAAAAAAAAGCTATCTTTTTTTCAAAACACTTCTTTGAAAGGAAATTTTGCAGGCACATTTCCCTAGCTAGCAAAGGTCATGAGTAGGATGATGCATGCACATCATTTAAAGAACACACAGCCATTGTAGACCTATTAACTGAAGAATACAATGAAAGTTTCACTATGAAAATGGTGACATCACACTCAAGTTAGCATTTTGTCCTCACCTCTTTGACACCATCAAGGCAGCTAAAAAACTATAGCTGGAACTGAGTTCTCAGTAAATGACATTTTAAAATCATTGTTTGATGCTAAGAAAAGTCCAGTTGAAACCTGGAAAATGCATAGAATACGCGTGCCTTCAGCAACATGCCCGAAAAATGCTTTCTTGCTTTTCAACCACTTATTGCCGCAACTCTACATTCTTCTATCTAACCCAACTGAAGACACCCTTCAGGTCACAAATGACTGATGCCCGTCTAGTGGATCAACTGAAACGGAAGGCTTCCATGCCCCAACCAAATATTCAAAATATTCAAATGCTTTCCAACAAAAAAGCAGACACATCATTAAAATATAGTTAACTTTTTTTTTTTTTTTTTTTTTTTTTGTTGAAAGGAAGCCACATGCACTCCGGAAGGGTAGCTTGAGTTTCAAGCGTGGTGTGAAACGGAAGGCTTCCATGCCCCAACCAAATATTCAAAATATTCAAATGCTTTCCAACAAAAAAGCAGACACATCATTACAATATAGTTAACTTTTTTTTTTTTTCTTAAAAGAACGCCTTGCACCAGCATCTTAAAATCATTAGCAGAGATGGGTGGAAATGTTCATTAAAGGTGATGAGGAAATTGAGATGAGGCCTGAAACAAGCCTGATGAGGAGGCGCCGAATCAGAGAGATCAAAGGTAAGG
>NW_003852396.1:16997973-17009751 GCF_000181295.1 Otolemur garnettii
GGTTGAGCTATAGGCGCCGAGCCAAAATATAGTTAACTTTAAGATTAACAAATAGTTTTTACTTTAAAAAATTACTATGTACACAGTAGTTCGATTTTTACAACATAAGGTACATTTTCAAGTCTATCTAATTGAAGTTTCTTGAATATGGCTTTATTTGATTACAGCTAAATGAATGCAGCCTTGTAAAATGAAAAGGTTCCCCACCCCCACACTAAGAGAAGCAAGACTGAGGCTACACTTAACTCCTTTCCTGAGTTTTAGGACCTCTTCAGTTCCCGCCTCCACCTGTCCTATCTCCCCTGAAGCTTATTAATGAAGCTCCAGATGCTTTGGGGAGACCGTTGCGTGATGAAAGCCCCATTCAAATAGAAGGCGTTACGAGATTAAGGAGCATCTACTGTGCGCTAGGATCTGTGTGGGGGCGCCTTGAAAATTACCAACCTGAATCAAATTCAGATCCTACCCTCTGGGAGGGCCAATAAGCAGCGTTCTACTGCAAAGTGGAGGGAGAGGTTAATGATTTGATCAGGTCCAAAGGCCTGCCTCCTTCTGTTTCCCGGGGGGAGAAGAGAGGCGGCGCTAGGAGAACCCTTCCCAGCCGCTCCCAACCGCCCAAAGACCGGGCCTCGAGAGGGAGACCCGGAGGGCGCGCCCCCGGGATCTGAAGATGGGCCTATGAGGTGTGAGAAAGAGATGCTCTTTAATAAAGCCTTCCTTGTTAGCCTGCAGAGGCATGCACCCATCAAGGTCTTCCAGTCGCCCAACCTGCCTGCGCGGCTTCTCGGCGCAGATACCGCGCAGCGGGCCGGCGGTCGGCACCCGCTTCCAACCGCCCGCCTGCCCCGAGCGCTCGGCCGCCGCCTCGCCGCGGTGCCCCGCGGGGTCCCCACGGCGACCGTCGTCCTCCCTCCGCCCCGGGGTCAGCTCAGTCGAGCGGCGGGCCGAGCGCCCCACCTAGTGGCGGCGCCAGGGAGAGTCCGGGCGGCGACCGCGCTCTCCCGCCTTCTCCGCGCGGGACGCCCGTAGCTTCTCACCGGACCCAAACACGCGCGCGCTCGGTGCCGCCCTCTAGTCGCAAACCCCAAGTGGTGAGTGTGTGGGGGCATGGCACACGTGCTCAGTGCCAGGACCGTCTGCAGGTCACTTTTGTCTCTGGGTCTGTGTCTTCCCGTGCCAGTTGAGGACTCCTGGACTCGGAGGATTGGGGACAGTGCGTGTGCGCCCGAGGAGGGGTTCCGTGGCCTCTGCCCCGCTCTGCCTCTTACACTGTGGCCGTGTTTTTTCAGTCTACTTTTGTTTCGTGCACAGATTATTTTGATTTTAGCTCCAGATAGCATGGCAGGCTCCTGGATGAAAGATTTAATGTGATCCATAATTTCTGACTCTAAAAGCCCCTGATAATGTCTGTTTTCATTTTTGTTCTTTTACTCCTAAATCTGAAGAAAAGAATTACTCTTCTCTTTTCACATTTTGCAGCTGCCTTGGAAGAAAAACGAACCCACAACTACAGGCTTAAAGGTTCCTATTTGCTACATTCTGGGCTACATGACAATTTCTTTTTTTTTTTTTTTTTTTTTGAGACAGGAGCCTCAAGCTGTCCCCCTGGGTAGAGTGCTGTGGCTTCACAGCTCACAGCAACCTCCAACTCCTGGGCTCAAGCGAGTCTCCTGCCTCCGCCTCCCAAGTAGCTGGGACCACAGGCGCCCGCCACAATGCCCAGCTATTTTTTTTTGGTTGAAGCCATCATTGTTGTTTGGCGGCCCGGGCTGGATTCGAACCCGCCACCTTAGGTGTATGTGGCTGGCACCTTAGCCACTTGAGCTACAGGCTCCGAGCCATGACAATTTCTTACATCCTGGGAGCACGTGCTTCCGCTAGTTACATCTGAATCAAATATTTATCCTTTTCTCTCAGAAACAAAGAAATGAGAGTCCTTTCGGTCTCTACTCTGTTCATAAGTCCCCAGAAGGAAACTGAAGCAGTTAATAAAAATACTGTTTAGCAAAACTTCCTTTTGGTTAAAGGAGTTTTTCTCATCAATGTGAAATTATCCAAAAATTAACCAGTTTGGGACAACTTACCTATTCCACCTCATTTAAATCTCCCTTTGTCATTGTTGTATTTATGAAGAACCTTAATTTGCTGTGATCAACTCATCTGATGAAGGTTTTTCAGCTACCTTGGTCTGCCCTAGAATAATGACAGGTGGGATTATAGGGTGAAATTATTTGAGTGCAAATGCAGGAGAAAAGAACTACTACCAAAAAAATTTTTTTAGTGTACAGAGATTTTTTTTTAAGTTAAATGAATAAACAATTTGTGATTCTTCAGCACTTTGAATTCATTCCCACATCATTTCCTATAAATCTTAGGCCTGTTTCTTTTATGAGGGCCTGGGCCCATGGTCAAAAATGTACTTTTACCCTATCATTTATCTCCTGCACAGTTTTTCTTATGGTGTTTGCCAGTTGGTGGTCAAACAGTGAAGCCAGATAAAAACCATTTGCTGAGTTTCCTCATTTGACCTGGATTTTCTGTTAGCTTTGCCATGTAAAAATAGAGGTAGGAAAATATGTATGGTAGAAAAGTCAAGTAGGGGCTCTGCACCGTAACTCCGTGGTTAGGGTGCTGGCCACAAACACCAATGCAGGCAGGTTTGAACCTGACCTGGGCCTGCTAAACAATGATGACTGCAACGAAGTAGCTGGGTGTTGTGGCGGACCCTTGTGGTCCCAGCTACTTGGGCAGCTGAGGCAAGACAATCACTTAAGCCCAAGAGTTTGAGGTTGCTGTGAGCTATGATGCCATAGCACTCTACTGAGGGCAACATAGTAAGACTCAAAAAAAAAGAAAAATTTCAAGTAGGCTGTTTTTGGCAGAAACTATTTGGTAAGAACATTTGTTAAATGTCCTTTAAAAAAATACAAGGTTTTATTTTGACAATGTGGTTTTTTTTTTTTTTTTTTTTTTTGAGACAGAGCCTCAAGCTGTCCCCCTGGGTAGAGTGCCATGGCATAGCTCACAGCAACCTCCAACTCCTGGGCTCAAGCGAGTCTCCTGCCTCTGCCTCCCAAGTTGCTGGGACCACAGGCGCCCACCACAACGCCTGGCTATTTTTCTTTTTTCCGGTTGCAGCCATCATTGTTGTTTGGCGGGCCTGGGCTGGATTCCAACCTGCCACCTTAGGTGTATGTGGCTGGTGCCTTAGCCACTTGAGCCACAGGCGCCGAGCCACAATGTGATTTTTTAAAATCATGAACATACTTGTTTTTGTATTATTTTTACCTGTTACCACCTCTCCACACAGATCCGAAGGCAATCAACTAAATATTAACATTAAATCTCACAATTTCTAGAGACTTGAACTAGAGAGTAACCTATTGACTTTGTAAACTTGTTCAAACTTGTAGTGAATCAGACAATTTACTAGCAGTAGTTTTGCGAAATAAAAAAAGCTCTACTACAACTTCTTATCCAAAAACGTTGTTCTTGACAAATTTGAGACAAATTGGTAGTTTGCAAAAAAAAACCAAAACAAAACAAAAAAAGTCATAAAGTAAAATATTCTCTCTCTCTCTTTTTTTTTTAGTAAAGTATTCTCTTGAAAGGAAAAATGTTTATGCTACCTTTTAGAAGATAGGGAAACCTGGGCACAGTGGCTTACACCTGTAATCCTAGCACTCTGGGAGGCTGAGAGGGGTGCTGGAGGTCAGGAGTTCGAGACCAGCCTGAGCAAGAGCGAGACCCCCGTCTCTTAACAGCCAGCCATGCATTGTGGCAAGTGCCTGTGGTCCCAGTTACTCGGAAGGCTGAGACAAGAGGATCACTGGAGCCCAGGAGTTGGAGTTTGCTGTGGGCTATGATACCAGGATACTCTGCCAAGGTCAACATCCTGAGATTCTGTTGTCATGTTGCCATATTATAAAATGGAGGGTTTCCTGCTTTATTTGTAAGGGTCATGGTTTTTCTCTTTAAGCTGGAGGCATATGGTTCAATCGACTTTATTTTTAAATAATACTTTTAAATTATTTTCTTATAAAATTTCTTTTCCTAAATGCAATCCACTTTCTTTTCTTTATCTCCTCAAACTAAGTTTTACTTGAACAACCAGAACTCTGGCAAAATGATATCATATCTCTCTTTCCCCACCTCACCTCCTCTAAGTTTTGAAGTAACTTTTATGATCTCCTTGTTTTCTCAGAGGGAAGAGGAGCCAGGACAGTGAGCTGGAGCTATGGTTTCTTGTCTTAGGAACATGGGCCAGGCGATGTGAATTGTGCCTAAAGCTTTAGCATATGATGTCATGAGAATATTCAGCAATGATGAATTACTACATGCTTGTAGCAATCTTAAAATATGACCACAAAAGGATAAACATAACGATGAAGAGAATATAACAATAAATCTGGACATAGGCATATACGTCAATTGCTTTAGGTAAAAATGCCAAAGTAACTCAATGAAGAAAAGATAATCTTTTTAACAAATACTGATGTAACTACTGGATATCTATTTGTAAACAAATGAATCTTGACTCCGACCAAAAACCATAAAAAATTAACTCAGAATGAATCATAGACCTGAATATAAAAGCAAAAACTATAAAAGTTCTACAGTAAAACAGAAGAAAATCTTTGTAACTTTATAAAGAGTTCTTATATAGGACACAAAAAGTATGATTCAAAAAAGAAAAATCGGCTTGGTGCCCATAGCTCATTTGATCCAGCCACATACCCCGAGGGTGGCGGGTTCAAGCCCAGCCCAGGCCTGCTAAACAACAATGACAACTGAAACCAAAAAATAGCCAGGTGTTGTGGCAGGTGCCTGTAGTCCCAGGTACGTGGGAGGCTGAGGCAAGAGAATCACTTAAGCCCCGGAGTTTCAGGTTGCTGTGAGCTGTGAAGCCATGTTACTCTGAGGGCGACAGTGAGACCATCTCAAAATAAACAAAATAAATTATCTGGACTTCATCCAAATTAAAAATTTCTGGTCTTTGGTTTTAAGAAGATGAAAAGGCAAGCTACAGTTTGCCTTACTGAATACCAAAAGACTGGTATTCAGAATTTGTTAAACAACACCTAAAGCTCAATAGCAAGAAAACAGAACTAGTTATGAATGCCAAAAGATTTGAACAGGTACTCCAAAAAGAAGATACAGTCATAGCTAATTAGCAATGAAAAGATGCCCAACATCATTAGTCATCAGGGAAATGCAAATTAAAACCACAATAACATACCACGGTATACCAATTAGAATGGCAAAACTTAGAAAGACTGACAGCACCATGCACTGATAAGGATGTGGAGTAACTGGAATTTTCATATATTGCTGGCAGGAAAGCAAAATGGTTCAACCATTTGGGAAAACAATTTGGTAATCTCTTATAAACTTAAAACATATATCATTTGATCCAGCAACTACCTTCTTACATACTTATTCAAGATAAAGTGAATGTTTATAGCAGCTTTATTTGTAATAAACTCCATCTGGAAACAATTCAGATGTTCATTAACAGGTAACTACATAAGCAAAAGGTGATATATTCATACAGTAAATACAACATAGCAATAAAAAAGGAATGAACTGTCAATACATGCAGTGACATGGATGTGTCTCAAAAGAATTTCGCCAAGAGAAAAAGCCAAGTATAAAAACTTGTATCCTGTGAAACTCTAGAAAAGCCTGAAAGCAGATCAGTGTTTGCCTTCTGCTGAGGAGCTGGGCTAAGGGGATTGACTGCAAAGGGGCAGGATAGAACTTGGGATAAAGGAAACTACATCTCAGTTGTGGTGGTGGTTACGTGGATGTGTGCTCCATTAAAACTCATTGGACTATATATTTTAAATGGCCACATTTTATTGCGTGTAAGTTAAACCTTAATAAAGTTAATTTTTTAGAAGACTAGTCAAGTGCAATCATGAGAAGGGGGAAAGAGTAGAACAAGGAGAGGGGTCTGTAACTGAATGCAAACTATTGAGATAACTCACCAGCTTTGAACCAGCCACTAGAGTTAATTTTCTAAAATGTAGCTTCAAATTCTTTGACCTCCCATCAAGAGATGGGATTTCTGTTCCCTCTTTTTGAATCTGTGTGGTCTTATGACTGCTTCAGCCAACAGAGTATGGAAATGATTATATGTTACTTCTGAGAATAGGTCATAAAAAGTCATATAGCTTCCTTCTGGTTCTTTTGAGATAATTTCTCTGGAGGAAACCAACTGTCCTGTAAAAAGTCCATCTACTATGAGATACCCATGTTGGGGAGGCCATGTAGAGGTGCTGTGGTCAACCATTCTAGCTGGGACCCTACCCACAAAATGACAGATAGGTAAGTGAAGTCTTGGACCCTCCCAGTCAGCTCATGCATCACCTAAGTATTGCTGAATTGATCTCAGTTGATGGCATAGCAGTAAGAGATCACAAGTCACTAAAGCATCTGTGAGCTATAGTGAAGAGGTTGTTGGTTTTGTCAATGTATTAGTTGTCCATTAATGCCTAACAATAGTGATTCAAGACAAAAGTCATAACGTATTATTTCAGTTTCTTTGGGCCAGGAATTTGGGAGCAACTTGACTGGGCATCTTTAGTTTGGGGTGTGTTATGAGGTCAGATGTTGGATAGATTCTATCCCTGCCTGAAGGAGCTTTCAATCTAGGTGAGGGAGAGGCGGTTATATTAATTCGTAATTATGACACAGTTGGATAATTCCCAGCACAAGGGTAAAAGCACGGTTCTTTGGAAAACCTAGCCCAGTAAAAGTCAGGGGAAATTCCTAGAGGAAGTAAGGTCTAAATTAAGTCTTGACAATGAGCAGGAATTAATCAGTTTGGAGTGTTGGCTGGAGGGCTGGGACAGAGAGCACAGCATAGGCAAAGGCCTAGATGCAGGCATCCTCAAACTACGGCCCATGGGCCACATGCAGCCCGCCTAGGACATTTATCTGGCCCGCCGGCTGTTTTTGCCACTGCTGCCTGCCCTGCTTAACAGCCGACTTGTCCCGGGGCCTGCAGTCTGGCCCTCCAATGGTCTGAGAGACAGTGAACTGGCCCCCTGTTTAAAAAGTTTGAGGACCCCTGGTAGAGGTAAAAATGAAAATAATGAGTCTCTAATTGAGCTGTGGCGGGTTCAAACTTGGCCCCGGCCAAACGGCAACAAAAAAATAGCCAGACGTTATGGTGGGCACCTGTAGTCCCAGCCACTTAGGAGGCTGAGGCAAGAGAATCGCCTAAGCCCAAGAGTTGGAGGTTGCTGTGAACTGTGACGCCACAGCAATCTACCGAGGGTGACACAATGAGACTCTGTCTCTAAAAAAATAAGAAAGAAAATTTTGCTATGATTAGATAATAGAGTTCCAGAGATAAGAGATGAGTGAGACAGGAGGCTAGAGAAACAAGTAGGGACAGATGATGATGATGTGTCCCCTGAGCCATGCTGAAAATCATGGGCTTTGTTATGATGACAAAATTTCACTCTGGCTCGTGTGGAAGAGGGTGGAAGGGGTCAGGTTGGGATCAGGTTCCAAAATGAACTCCACTGACCAAGTTTCAATCTGGTTTTGTCTATGGGCCTCTCACTTGGATCGGTTTCTGGTCTGAGGAACATGTCTCTGGCTCTGCCCTTTGCATAATTTCTGTAACTGGCAGAAAGAATGACCTCATCTCTCTGGCTCAAGTTTTCAGCTTCCCTAATCTCTGGAGGCTTCTATGACTCAGGTGAGATGCCCACCCCCACACCGGGTAGTATTCTGTGAAACTACCACAACAAATCACCACAACACCAACAAACATATTACGAACTTTAGAACATATGGAATAACACTACCTCATATTGGGAGAATGAGGCAGTAAAAATTTTAAGTCCATATTTTAAGAAGTGTATTTGTTGTCAGAAGGGAAAATAAATGATATCCTCAGGAATATCTACCAATATTAACAAACCCAAGGTAGTGTGCCACATTTTAAAATAAAAGGAATGAGGGTGCAGATTACTCCCCATATACTTCATATGGTTTTGAGGACATACTAACTACTTGATATTTTGCCTCTTATATAGCACACTACCTAAGAAAGTCATTGCCAAAAGACCACATTGCTATTGCATTTAAATAAAATATCCTGAAAAGGCAAATCTAATGAGATGCAGAAATTTAAAAAAGACTTCAGCTAGGGCTATGTACCATAGCAGGGGAACCACTTGGAAAGAGAGCTGTCCAAGTGAAGGCATGAGCAGCTGAAAGGGGTATTGGGAGAGAAGTTTTTTGGACCCTGAAATTGAAAGATCCTCCTTCTAATGAACGCACCTGACTATGGGAACTTAACACTATGGAATCTGATGACACTAAGAGATATAATATATAGAACCACATATTGTTGATGCTTCTTTTCTTTTTAAAAAAGATTTTTTCTTTTTGGGTAGAGATGGGGTCTTGCTGGGTTGCTCAGGCTGGTCTCAAATTCTGGCCTCAAGTGATCCACCCCACTTCAGCTTCCAAAAGTGCTGGGATTACAGGCATGGCCACTACGCCCAGCTGGGTGCTTATTTTCTTTAAGAATGTAACATTTGAAGTTGAGCAAGAGCTAGATCCCATCTCCTTTCACTAAAAATAGAACAATTAGCCAGGCATGATGGCATTTGCCTGTAATCTCAGCTACTTGGGAGGCTGAGGCAAGAGGATCACTTGAGCCCAGGAATTTGAGATTGTAGTGAGCTACGATGACAACGCTGCACTATATAGCCTGGGCTACAGAGTGAGTCCCTGTCTCAAAAAAAAAAAAAAAAAAAAAAAAAGGAATATGAAATGTGGAGTCAGTCAGGGGTTCTTCTGAAGCTGCTTACTAGTTATATGATCTCAGACAAGTTACTTTGCCTTTCTATACCTCAGTTTCCTCATCTGTAAAATGGAGACAATATTGCCTGCCTCTTGGGGCTATTCTGAAGATTAAACAAACATGTGGTACAATTCCTGGCAGTTAGTAGGTTCCCAATAAATATGAGTTCTCCCTTGTACCTCTTTTAAAATATTATGTGAGAATGCCAGAAGATAGTAGAATGTGGAGTTCTTCTGGGTCACATTTCCCATGTGGCTGGAGAGGGCTTTGTTTTACCTAGGTAGCATCTGTATTTGATGGGGCCCCAATATGCCTCTCCAATCCAGCTCCAGACCTGCATGCCCAGCCACCTACTCAGCATCAGTTAAATGGCTCCCAGCTACATCATGCCCCAAATTCATTATCTCCCCTCACCCCTCAATTTGTCTCCCTCCTGGAGACTGTGTTCCAAATTTGTAAATGGTGCCACATCCACTTTAGCTATTTAAGCCAAAGACTAGGAATCATTCTAAGCTGTTTACTTTTCCTCAATTCCAGATCTATCAAACTTCGGATTTTGTCAGTCTACCCAGAGATGATATAGATATAAGCTAGGTACAACGTCAGGCTCTGTCTTCACTGCCTCTTCCCAAGTCCCAGTCTTACCTTGACTTGACTGAATAAATAGCTTCCCACTAGTCCTGAATCTAGTCCTTTGTCCTTTCTCCCTGTTCTGTCAGAGACTCATTCCCTCATTGGCTTCCAACAGAGCCCTTAAGGAAAGAGGCTGATAAGGCACACCTTGGTCAAGGTCAAGGTCTCCTGTTATATGTGCCAGTCATTGGCTGAGTTTCCTCAGAAACGTACCCTGAAATTGGAGTTTGAGTGATGTCATTTATTTGGGAAGCAGTCTCAGATAGGTTGGTTAGAAAATGGGTAAATGAGGAAGGAAGAGAAAGAATCCAATTCAAGGTGCATTAATGAACAAACTAGGAGATGGTAATAGGGTTGTTTTACCGGTAACTCTGAGAGACAAAATAGAATACCCTCAGAGTTGTCCCACCCAGAGGGTGAGGAAGTTGGACAGTTACCCTCCTTTGTCATTGACTGAGGACTTCTCTGGAGGGCATTGCCTCCCTAGCACTTACAGCCTGCCTCCTGCCAGCTGGAGAAGTCCTCGCTCAAGACCGAGAGTTATGGGTACTTGTGGGAAGAAGGCCTTGATTTGCCTGATGAACGCTCAAAGGTGATGTCACTACAGCTCCCAGAATGCACTTCACTTGTCTTCTGTAGCTCTCCTTACCTTTTCAGCTAATCCCTTGGCTCTGTAAGGGTGTAGAAAATGTCTGTCTGCTCCACCAACATATCACTGGTACCATGCATAGAGCCATGTAAAAGGTGCTTAAGAGATATTGAGTATATGTTTGGAAGTGATAAATGAATAGTTATCTTTTCCAGAAAGTAACCCGGGAATGTCATGCTATGTATCTGACAAATAAATTACATGTGCATAATAAAACATCTTAAGTTATTGTGACATTTGAATTCACATAAATCACTGATATTTCTTAACAATACCCAGTTGAAGGCCTTGCTAGATTTTCTCTTCTCTGAATAGTATTCTCTTGGGTAGTATATGCTGCATTTTCTTTACCCAGTCATCTGCTGATGGACACTTAGGTTGCTTCCATGTCTTTGCTGTTGTGAATAGTGCTGTAATAAACATAATAGTGCAAGTATCTGTTTGATAAATTGATTTCTTTTCCTTTGGGCAGATACCCAGGAGCAGGGTTGCTGGATTGAATGGTAATTCTCTTCTTAGTTCTTTGAGAAATCTTCATACTGTTTTCCACAGAGATTGTACTAATTTACATTCCCACCACCAAGTGTGTAAGAGTTTCCCTTTCTCCACATCCTTGCCAACATTGTTAATGTCCTTCTTTTTTATAATAGCCGTTCTGACTGGAGTAGGATGATATCTTATTGTGGTCTTAATTTGCATTTCTCTGATGTGTAGTAATGTTGAGCATTTTTTCATTATGTGTTGGCCATTTGTATGTCTTCTTCTGAAAAAGTTCTATGCATATGTTTTGCCTAATTTTTAATGGGATTATTTGGGGGTTTTAGATGATTTTTTTTGACTTGAGTTCCTTGTGTAGTTTGAATATATTAGTCTCTGGCTGGGTGAATAGTTTGCAAATGTTTTCTTCTGGAGACACTTTAAATTGTCACGACTGGGGAAGGGATGCTATTGGCATTTAGTGGGTAGACAATAGGATTGTTGCCAAACATCCTACAACATGTAGGACAGCCCCCTACAACAATTGGCCTAAATTTCAATAGTGCTGAGGTGGGTAAACCTTGGTTTAGAAAAGTCTGGTCACAGAGGGGGAATATTGTTTTGGGATAGCAGAAAGTAAAGAAAAAATGCTCTGTTATTACCCACCCCCTCAGCTGCTTTGTAAGTTGTCAGAGGTTCCATTCTGAGGGAGGACTAGTTGTTACAATGTGTGTTCCTCTGGGTAGAAATTAGGTCGGTGTGGAGTCAGAGCAGCAGCCAGACGCCCGCCCGGGTGCTGTGGTCACCAGGGTTTAATTTTGTTGTCAGCAATGATCAGGAGTAGCTCCCGTCATGTTATTTCTTCTCTGCTTCATGATTTTGACTTAAAAAGAATGTATTGAGAAAAACAGGGGGAAGTGTATTGGTTTTCAAGGGCTACCATGACAAAATCCCACAGGATAGGTAAACAATAGAAACTCATTTTTCACAGCTCTGGAGGCTAGAAGTCCCAGATCAAGTATCATCAGGGCTGTTGTTTGGTAAGGGTTTTTTTCCCTGCCCTGTAGACGGCTGCCTTCTTACTGTATCCTCACGTTGTCGTCCTTCTCTGCAGGGGGCCAGTGGAGGCGGGGGGGGGGAGAGAGAAATGCCATTTATGTCTTCTTTTTCTAATAAGGACACCAGTTCT
>NW_003852396.1:17009771-17020307 GCF_000181295.1 Otolemur garnettii
GGGGGGGGGGAGAGAGAGAGATGCTTCATATGTCTTCTTTTTCTAATAAGGACACCAGTTCTATTGAGTTTGACCCCCACCCTTATAACTTTAGTTACCTCCCTAAAGACCCCATTTCCATACAACAACATAGGGGGTTATGCTTCACCATATGAATTTGAAAGTATATAAGTCTGTCTGTAACAGGAGCACTGCAAGTAAATGAGCCTTGATAATGACTGAATTTGAGCCTTCCCGTTCTGTAAGTGGAAGGTTAGGAAAAGGGTGTGTATTGACCATTTGAGGAGAAAGTTTGTATTTTCTCTCCTAGCCATTTTTGGGGGATATAGAAAGGAGGAAAGAGTAGAGACCAAAAAAATGTAAAGAAGTTTTGTTACATTGAAGCCATGGAATGGGGTAGAGAAATAATCACTTCTGAAAGTGAAAAAAAAAATGCAAGAAAAAAATGCAAGAAGGAATGTATGTTTTGTATCTATGTGTCTGTCTGTCTATTTGTCTATCATCTCTCTCTCTCTCTGTCTCTCTCTCTCTGTATGTATATATGTGAACATGCACACACCACATGCTTCCAAAGGGATCTAAAGTTACTTTATCACTTTGGAGACATAAAATACACTCTGTGTAACCAAGTTTCTAATGAAAAATAAAGTATGTTTTATATCTCTATTTACGAACTAGAAATAAGTTTTCTTTGAATTACTAAACTAGGCTCAGTGCCTGTGACTCAAGTGGCTAAGGCACCAGCCACATACACCTAAGGTGGCAGGTTCGAATCCAGCCTGGGCCTGCCAAACAATAATGATGGCTGCAACCAAAAAAATAGCCAGGCGTTGTGGCGGGCGTCTGTAGTCCCAGCTACTTGGGAGGCGGAGGCAGGAGACTGGCTTGAGCCCAGGAGTTGGAGGTTGCTGTGAGCTGTGATGCCGTGGCACTCTACCCAGGGGGACAGTTTGAGGCTCTGTCTCAAAAGAAAAAAAAATAATTACCAAACAAATTATTTTTTATTTCTCATGCAAATTATCTCTTTGTTATAGCACTCGTGTCAAGGGCCATGACACATTATCTGTACCTGAAGTCTGGGATGTTAGAGGCCCAGTTATAAGAGGGCCCCTAGGGGCCTTGGGAGAAATAATAGCAGAGGGTATTCAGTGTTGATTACCATTATTCCTAATACATTATTATCATTATTACAATTTTATATACTTCATAGTTCTACATATTCATACAAATATGGCACTATGAAATTGAGAGACTTCTAGTTAAACATGGTCAAGTTTATCTCCTATCCTTTGTGAAACCTTACTAAATATGTGTGTGTGTCTTTGTGGGGGGCAGTGGGGTTTAGGTGTGTGGTTGGTGTGGGGAGGTGGTATAAATCCATAAAAACAGAAAATTGGAAGGGAGATACCAGCAATTTGGAAATTTCAGAAAAATTTTTGGAAGATGGAAAATCCAGAGAGAAACATGATCTTGGGCATAGGAGGTTACATGTGAGAGCCCCTTTTAACATGTCAAAGAAATTTATTTTATATTCTGATTCTGATAATTCTAATATCTGCAGTCTTTGTAGTCCTTACTTTGTGTTTCATTGTTTCTGCTAACTCTTGCTCATGGTAGCTTGTTTCCTTATGTTGCAAGTTCATATCCATTGAAACTTTGTATGTGAGAGCTCTTTGAAACTTTGGCTTAAAGGTTCTTCAGGAAATTTTCTTTTACTAACTACTTGCCAAACAGCATTACCAACCCAGAAGTACTTTGAGTGATAGAGTTGTGTGACATTTTCTTGGGCTACACAGGCCTGTGGATCCTGCTTCCAAATCTGCTTGAGGTTGGAACTTGTAGTTAAAAATTATCTCCTCTTCATTAATCCCCAGTGTCCAAATGGCTTTTCTATAATCAGTCTTGCAGGTCTGATCATGTCATTGTATCCTACTTAAAAACCTATAGACCCACTCATTTGTAAGGATCTAAACCTAAACATTACTTCCTCATAAAATCTCTTCTAACTGTCTGTTTTGAAAATAAGTCAGGTTTCTTACACATCTTCGTACAGCTCCTTGTATTGTCATAACATTCATAACAATTGTAGCTGATCATTCGTGTAATTATATTTTAACGACTCACTTTACCACTGGCTATAAACTTAATGATACTGCAAAATGTGGCAATCATCTTCCCCGCTACATGTCCAACATCAAACATAGGGCCTGGTGCATGTTTGTTGGGTGATGAATAAAATGAATAGCTGAGCTTCGTAGTACACACCTGTAGCCCCTGCTACTCGGGAGGCTGAAGTGGGAGGATAGCTTAAGCTCAGGAGTTTGAGGCTAGCCCAGGTGATAGGTGAGATCATTTCTCTAAAAATAAATAAATGAAATAATAATTTGGGAAATATTACCATGGAACAAATTTAGTTCCCAGCTCTGTCATTTTCTAGCTATGTAAATGTGTTTAAGTTATTTAATGTCTCAAAGTCTCAGTTTATTCACTTGTAAAAAAGAATAATACCTAGTTCTAGTGTTTGTTTAAGGGTTACAAATGATGTATCTGAAGAACTACACGATGGAGGTTGGCAGCAGCAGATGCTCAATAAGTGGTAGCTTTTACTATTATTTGCTGGATTCACCTCTTGCACATTTCTGGGGAATTGTGCCAACCAGTTATTTAATGCATATGTATTTTCTGCATGCTCATGTCGCCATTTCAAATAGAGAGCAATTTGAAGAGCCCTTGGAACTTGATGAATCAGTATATAAAGATAATTAGTGGATTATTCCAGAAATTGTCATTTTAAAGTGATGTAGACTTAAACATAATAAGTTAGTATGATAGTGTTATGAATGTATACACATCCATCAAAATTTATTAAGGTATAGGGTAGCATCCGTAGCTCAGTGGGTAGGACACCAGCCACATACACTCAGGCTGTTGAGTTCAAACCCAGTCCAGGCCACCTAAAACAACAATGACAACTACAAAACAAAATAGCTGGGTGTTGTGGTGGGTGCCTATAGTCCCAGCTACTCAGGAGGCTGAGGCAAGAGAATGGCTTAAGCCCAAGAATTTGTGGTTTCTGTGAGCTGTGATGCCATGACACTCTACCAAGAGCTACATAGTGAGACTCTGTCTCAAAAAAAAAAAAAAAGAAAAAGAAAGAAAAAAAAGAAAGAAAAAGAAAAAGAAAAATTTATTAAGGAATATATTATAAGACGGTGCCCATAGTTCAGTGGGTAGGGTGCTAGCCACATATACTGAGCCTGACAGGTTCAAACCTGGCCTGGGCCTGTTAAACAGCAATGACAACTGTGACAAGAAAAATAGCCAGGCGTTGTGGTGGGTGCCTATAGTGCAAGCTACTTGGGAGGCTGAGGCAAGAGAATCGCTGAAGCCCAAGAGTTTGAGGTTGCTATGAGTTGTGATGCCGCAGCACTCTACCCAGGATGACAGCTTGAGACTCTGTCTCAAAAAAATAAATATTAGATGGTGCCTGTGGCTCAAGGAGTAGGACGCTGGCCCCATATACTGGGGGTGGTGGTTTCAAGCCTGGCCCCGGCCAAAAAACTGCAAAAAAAGAAAAAGAAAAAATAAATAAAATAAAAGGTATATATTTTAAGTATGTGCAGCTTATTAAATGCCAGTTATACCCCAATGAAGCTGAAATAGTTGATGTACAAAAATTGCACACCTTTAATGTATAAATCTTTATGATTTGGACATTTGCATACCCATGATACCTTCACTGCAACCAAGATACTAAACATATCCATCACCTCCAGAAATTTTCTTGTGTTTTTCTTTTATTCTTTTGTTGGGGATTCATTGAGGGTACAAGATACCAGGTTATACTGGTTGCATTTGTTAGGTAAAGTCCCTCTTATAATTGTGTCTTGCCCCCAAAAGGGGTGTCACACACCCAGATCCCACCCCCTCTCTCTGCTCTTCCTTTCCCGCACCCTCCTCCCTCCTCTCTCTCTGCTTTCCCCTTCCCCCACCCCCACACTGTATACTAGGTTATTAATTGTCCTCATACCAAAATTGAGTACATAGGATTCATGCTTCTCCATTCTTGTGATGCTTTACTAGGAATAATGTGTTCCACATCCATCCAGGTTAATACAAAGGATGTAAAGTCTACATCTTTTTAAATAGCTGAATAGTATTCCATGGTATACATATACTACAGCTTGTTAATCCATTCCTGGGTTGGTGGGCATTTAGGCTGTTTCCACATTTTGGTGATTGTAAATTGAGCTGTGATAAACAGTCTAGTGCAAGTGTCCTTATGGTAAAAAGAGTTTTTTCCTTCTGGGTAGATGCCCCATAATGGGATTGCAGGATCAAATGGGAGGTCTAGCTTGAATTCTTTGAGGGTTCTCCATACTTCCTTCCAAAAAGGTTGTATTAGTTTGCAGTCCCACTAGTAATGTAAAAGTGTTCCTTTCTCTCCACATCCACACCAGCATTTGCAGTTTTGAGATTTTTTGACGTGGGCCAATCTCACTGGGGATAGATAATACCTCAGGATGGTTTTGATTTGCATTTCTCTAATAATTAGGGACGATGAGCATTTTTTCTATGTTTGCTAGCCATTCGTCTGTCTTTTTTTTTTTTTTTTTTTTGAGACAGAGCCTCAAGCTGTCCCCCTGGGTAGAGTGCCATGGCATTACAGCTCACAGCAACCTCCAACTCCTGGGCTCAAGCGAGTCTCCTGCCTCTGCCTCCCAAGTAGCTGGGACCACAGGCACCCGCCACAACGCCCGGCTATTTTTTGGTTGCTGCCGTCATTGTTGTTTGGCGGGTCTGGGCTGGGGATTCAAACCCGCCACCTTAGGTGTACGTGGCTGGCGCCTTAGCCGGTTGAGCTATAGGCGCCGAGCCTCATCTGTCTTCTTTAAAGAAGGTTCTATTCATGTGTCTTGCCCATTGATACATGGGATTGTTGGCTTCTTTCATGTGGATTAATTTGAGTTCTCTATAGATCCTACTTGTCAAGCTTTTGTCTGATTCAATATATGTGAATATCTTTTCCCATTGTGTAGGTTATCTATTTGCTTTGGTTGTTGTCTCCTTAGCTGTATAGAAGCTTTTCAATTTCATTAAATCCCATTTGTTTATTTTTGTTGTTGCAATTGCCACAGCAATCTTCTTCATAAAGTCTTTTCCCAGGCCCATATTTTCCAGTGTTTTGCCTATGCTTTATTTGAGGATTTTTATCATTTCATGCCTTAAATTTAAGTCCTTTATCCATCTTGAATCTGTTTTTGTGAGTGGAGAAAGGTGAGGGTCCAGTTGTAGATATCCATTTCTCCCAGTAGCATTTATTGAATAGGGATTCATTCCCCCACTGTATGTTCTTGTTTGGTTTCTCAAACATTAGGTGGCTGTAAGATGTTAGTTTCATTTCCTGGTTTTTTATTGGATTCCAAATGTCTATCTCTCTATTTTTGTGCCAGTACCATGCTGTTTTGAGCAGTATGGCCTGGTAGTACAGCCTAAAGTCTGGTAGGCTGATGCCCCTGCCTTTGTTTTTATTACTAAGAACTGCCTTAGTTATACAGGGTTTTATCTGGTTCCATACAAAACGAAGAATTATTTTTTCCAAGTCTTGAAAGTACGATGTTGGTATTTTAATAGGGATGGCATTGAATTAGTAGATTGCTTTGGGAAGTATAGACATTTTAACAATATTGATTCTTCCCAGCCATGAGCATGGGATGTTCTTCCACTTGTTAATATCCTCTGCTATTTCTTTTTCTTAGGGTTTCATAATTATCTTTATAGAAGTACTTCACCTCTTTTGTTAGATATATTACTAGATATTTCATTTTCTTTGAAGCTATGGTGAAGGGAGTTGTGTCCTTATTTAGCCTCTCATCTTGGTTATTATTGGCATATACAAAGGCTACTAACTTGTGGACATTGATTTTATATCCTGAGACATTACTGTATTATTTGATGACTTCCAGGAGTCTTGTGGTTGAGTCTTTGGGGTTCTCTAGGTATAAGATCATATCATCAGCAAAGAGGGAGAGTTTGACCTCCTCTGCTCCCATTTGGATGACCATTTCCTTGTCTTGCCAGATTGTGCTGGCTAGAACTTCCAGCACTATGTTGAATAGTAATGGCAATAGAGGACAACCTTGTCTGTTTCCAGTTCTAAGTGGAAAAGCTTCCAGTTTTACTCCATTCAGTAAAATATTAGCTGTGGGTTTGTCATAGATAGCTTCAATCAGTTTGAGAAATGTGGCACCTATGCCTATATTCTTCAGTGTTCTAATTAGAAAAGGATGCTGGATTTTATCGAATGCTTTTTCTGCATCTTTTGAGAGAATCATATGGTCTTTTTTGTTTTTGCTTCTGTTGATATGGTGAATAACATTTATGCACCCCTGGGAGGAAACCTACTTGATCATGATGTATGACTCTTTTGATGATAAGCTGTAATCTATTGGCTAGAATTTTGTTGAGAATTCTCGCATCTATATTTGTTAGTGAAACTGGCCTGAAGTTCTCCTTTTTAGTTGGGTCTTTTCCTGGTTTTGGTACCAGGGCGATGTTGGGGGAAGATTCCTTCCTTCTCAATTTTTTGGAAAAATTTCTGCAGTATGGGAATAAGCTTTTCTTTGAAGGTTTGATAGAATTCAGGTATGAAGCCATCTGGACCAGGCATTTTTTGTTAGGAGATTTTTTTTATTGTTTCTTTGATCTCAGTGCTTGAAATTGGTTCTATATCTTCCTGGCTAAGTCTAGGGAGAGGGTGTGATTCCAAATATTGATCCATTTCCTTTACACTGTCAAATTTCTGGGCATAGAGTTTCTTGTAGTATTCAGAGATAATCTCTTGTATCTCTGTGGCATCAGTTGTTATTTCCCCTTTATCATTTCTGATTGAGGTTACTAGAGATTTTATTTTTCTATTTCTAGTTAGTTTGGCCAAAAGTTTATCTATTTTATTTTTTCAAAAAACCAACTCCTTGTTTCTAATTTTCTGAATGATTCTTTTGTTTTCAATTTCATTAATCTCTGGTTTAATTTTGGCTATTTCTTTTCTTCTGCTGGGTTTAAGCTTAGATGTTCTACTTTTTCCAATTCCATAAGATGGCTTGTGAGTTTGTTGATACGCTCTCTTTCTGTTTTTGGATGGAGGCCTCTAAAGCAATAAATTTTCCTCTCAGGACTGCTTTTGGTATATCCCATAGGTTTTGGTAGATTGTGTCTTCATTATCATTATGCTCAAGGGATTTAATGATTTTCTCTTTTATTTCTTCCTGCCCCCAACTCTCATTCAGCATAAGGTTGTTTAATTTTCATGTCTTTGTGTGGGGTTGAACATTTTTGTTGGAGTTGAGTTCTACCTTTAATGTCTTTTGGTCTAAGAATATACAAGGTAAAATTGCAATTCTTTTGATTCTGCTGTGGTTTGTTTTGTGTCCTAGGATATGACCAATTTTGGAGAATGTTCCATGGCCCAATGAGAAGAATGTATATTCTTTAGCTTTGGGAGGAAGTGTTCTATATACATCTATCAAGCACATTTATTGTAGGGTCTAATTTAAGTCCTTTCTATCTTTGTTTAATTTCTGTTTAGAGGATCTGTCCAGCTCTGCAAGAGGAGTGTCAAAGTACCCTGTTATTATGGAGATATGGCATATCATATTGCTCAGACTAATTAAGGTCTGTTTCAAGAATCTGGGAGCATTTAAGTTGGGTGCATAAATATTTAGAATTGAAATGTCTTCTTGTTGTATTTTTCCCTTGATCAAGATGAAGTGACCTTCTTTGTCTTTTTTGACTTTAGTTGCTTTAAATCCACATGTATCTGAAAATAAGATTGGAACCCCTCTTTTCTTCTGAATTCTGTTTGCCTGAAAAATTGTCTTCCAACCCTTAACACTGAGGGTTAATTTTAATTTGCCTTTTGAGGCTAAGTGTGTTTCTTGAAGACAACAAATGAATGGCTTGTGTATTTTAATCCAATCAGCCAATCTGTGTCTCTTTAGTGGGGAATTCAAGCCATTTATTGAGATAATTGATAAGTGTGGTAGTGTTCTATTCATCTAATTTTGTGAAAGTCCATTGCTTAGTTTTATCTTTTGCATCTCTGCCGAAGCTAGGTTCTGTCCTTTAATTTCTGGGTGCTTACTTTGCTGGTGGTCCATTGTGATGGTCAGTGTGTAGAACAGGTTGATGTATTTCCTGTACAGCTGGTCTTGTGGCAAATTTCCTCAATGTTTGCATATCAGTAAAAGATTTGATTTCTGCATCAATTTTATTTATTTATTTATTTATTTATTATTTTGGCTGAATTCAGGGAACTTTATTGATGTTACATGACAAGGTGGGGCTTCCTAGGCCCCTCCCATTCTTTAGGGGGTCTGGTGTGGAAACTGTGTTGATGGGAGATTCTCAGTGAGGTGGGGGACTGAGTAGGCAGGGGCACCCCAGCAGCTATGGGCCTTTCTCTTCCTCTTATGCTCTGGCTGGAGCTGGTGGTCTAGGGGTTCTTACTCCTTGGAGGCCATCTGGGCCATAAGATCCACCACCCTGTTGCTGTAGCCAAATTCATTATCATACCAGGCAATGACTTTGACGAAGTGGTCATTGAGGGCAATGCCAGCCCCAGCATCAAAGGTAGAAGAATGGGTGTCATTGTTGAAGTCAGAGGAGATGACCTGGTGCTCAGTGTAACCCAGGATGCCCTTGAGGGGGCCCTCTGATCCCTACTTCACCACCTTCTTGATATCATCGTATTTGGCAGCCTTCTCCAGACGAAGAAGATAAAGCTCTTGAGATAACTCAGATAGTTAAAGAGGCAGAAAAGAAGAGAAAGAAAGCAGAACGTTCACTGACAGAACTGTGGGACTTCATGAAACATTCAAACATACGAGTTACAGGTATCCCAGAAGGGGAAGAAGAATGCCCCAGGAAAGTGGAAGCCATACAAGAGACTATTACCTCTCACCTCTCCAGATGGCAGGTGAGATCCACGACCAACATGTTGGCAGTGGGGGCATGGAAGGCCATGCCAGTAAGCTTCCCATTCAGCTCAGGGATGACTTTGCCCACAGACTTGGCTGCACCAGTTGAGGCAGGGATGATGTTCTGGAGAGCCCCATGACCATTATGCCACAACTTCCCAGAGGAGCCATCCACAGTCTTCTGGGTGGCGGTGATGGCATGGAATGTGGTCATGAGTCCCTCCACAATGCCAAAGTTGTCATGGATGACCTTAGCCAAGGAAGCTAAGCATTTGGTGGTGCAGGAGGCATTGCTAAAAAGCTGAAGCTGTTTTTGTACTTCTTATGGTTAACACCCATCACAAACATGGGGGCATCAGCAGGAGGGGCAGAGATGATGACCCTTTTGGCACTGCCCTGTAGGTGAGCCCCAGCCTTCTCCATGGTGGTGAACATGCCAGTGGACTCCACAACATACTTAGCGCCTGCCTCACCCCATTTGATTTTGGTGGGATCTCGCTCCTGGAAGATGGTTATGGGATTTCCGTTGATGACAAGCTTCCCGTTTTCAGCCTTGACTGTGCCATGGAATTTGCCATGGGTGGAATCATACTGGAACATGTAGACCATGTAGTTGAGGCAAATGAAGGGGTCATTGATGGTGACAACTTCCACTTTGCCAGAGGTAAAAGCAGCCCTGGTGACCAGGCGCCCAATAGGACCAAAGCTGTTTATTCTGACCTTCACTTTCACTATGGTGCCTTGGGGATGCTGCGGCACCGCATTAGAAGAAGTGGCTGTCTGACGAACGGGAGGACCAGAAAGCCTATGCATCAATTTTAAAGTTTAGCTTAACAGGATATAGAATTCTGGGCTGGAAATTGTTCTGTTAAAATAGATTAAAGGTAGATGACCATTGTCTTCTGGCTTGAAAAGTTTCATTAGAGAAGTCTGCAGTCACCCTGCTGGATTTGACCCTAGTCAATCGGCGCTTACTACTGGCAGCTTGCAGAATCTTTTCTTTTGTCTTGACTTTGCACAGGTTCATCACAATGTGTCATAGAGAAGCTCTGTTAGAGTTGAAGTGACCTGGGGTCTGATATCCCTCTGAAAGGATTATGTCAGAATCCTTGGCGATGTTTGGGAAGTTTTCGTTTATAATATTCTCTAGTATGGTTTCCACTTTTCTGGGGCATTCTTCTTCCTCTTCTGGGATACCTGCAACTTGTATGTTTGAATGCTTCATGAAGTCCCATAATTCTGTCAATGAACGTTCTGCTTTCTCTCTCTTCTTTTCTGCCTCTTTAACTATCTGAGTTATCTCAAGAACTTTGTCTTCTACCTCTGAGATTCTTTCTTCTGCATGCTCTAATCTGTTGTTGATACTTTCTTTTGCATCTTTAATTGACTGCTTCAATTCCTTCAGCTCTGCTATATCCTTTCTATATTCTTCATGTTGTTCATATCTGATTTGATTCTGTTTTTAGATTTCCTTTTAGTTATTTTCCACTTTCTCAGAAATTTCCTTCATTGTTTATCATCTGTATTTTAAATTCCCCTCTGTCATTTCTTTTCTTTT
>NW_003852396.1:17020953-17034273 GCF_000181295.1 Otolemur garnettii
CTGGTTTTTCATGTTGGCAAGATTTTTCTGCTGATTCTTTCTCATGAATGTTTTCTTTTATCTGTTTCCTTGCCCTAATTTTCCTTTCACTTCCCCTTCTCTTTAAGTTACCATGCCTCAGGCCTAAGATTTCAATGAGTCCAGTTCTCCACTGCTTTTGTCCTCCTCCTGGGGTCCAGAAGTCTGTTGCTGTCACCCTGCATCCCCAAAGGGATCTTTCTGGGCAGAGCTCAGAAGCCAGAGATGCCTGGAGTCTTCTCTCCCCAGTCTCACTGCACCTGGTTGCAAAGGAGCTGTCACTTGGTCACTATCTTGCTCCCTCTCCTGGGGTGGATTTCTTCCTTGTGTTTTTAAAAGACTTCTTTTAGAAAGGAAAAAAATGAAGCCACCAACAATGAACAGAATGGAATAAATGCATTAATTCTATTATTTAAGGTGAAGTTTGATTCATTTAATTATTGTTTTTAACCAAAATGGCCTCTTTTCATTAATTGGCTTCAAGTTGAGGACAGTTTAATTGATCTCAGATAGTTCTTTTTTCTTTGAGATTTGCAAGGCAGTTTGACAAATGCTGATGCCATCACTGCTGAAACTCCACTCCTCAAATGTAAATATTTGCTGAAGGTTAATCTTGCTTTGGGCAAAGGAAACTTATCTACATTTCAGAATTGACAGATGCTTTTTATAGAGGTACCCTAAAAAATATGCATAATGCTAGCTTTTTTTAAGCTGGCATCCTTTACAGATCTGACAATGGTGAACTTGGGCCTCTTTCTGAGGAATGACTACTTAAGTATACAATTGATGAATCATGGGTATCCACACATGATTCAACAGTCTGTATTTCTGCTACTGTTAAGGTGCGACAATCTGTACTATTTATTTATTAACACCCATTGAGTACACCTAATTTGCGTTGGTCAGCCCAAAGACTTGTGAATAAAACCTGAGGCATAAAACTTGAAAGTTGAATGAAAGCAAGTGCTCCTTCCATGAATTTAGCAAAGACCTTTTATTTACTTATTTTTTTTATTAAATTATAGCTGTGTATATTAATGCAATCATGGGGCACAATGTCCTGGTTTTATATACAATTTGAAATATTTTCATCAAACTGGTTAACATAGCATTTAACCAGCATTTTCTTAGTTACTGTGTTCACAGCATTTTCTCAGTTATTGTGTTTAGACATTTATATTCTACACCTAGTAAATTTCACATGTACCCTTGTAAGATGCACCATAGGTGTGGTCCCACCAATTACCCTCCCTCCACCCAGCTTCCCCCTTCCCCTCCCCTCCCTTTCCCCTACTTCTTGGGCTATAATTGGGATATAGCTTTCATAACAAAGCTATAAATTGGTTTCATAGTAGGGCTGAGTACACTGGATACTTTTTCTTCCATTCTTGAAATACTTTGCTAAGAAAAATATGTTCTAGCTCCGTCCATGTAAACATGTAAGAGGTAAAGTCTCCATCTTTCTTTAAGGCTGCATAATATTCCATGGTATACATATACCACAATTTATTGATCCATTCATGGGCTGATGGGCACTTGGGATTCTTCAATGACTTAGCAAGGAGAAAAGACATTTTAGATAGAGCATCCCTAGTTTTTGTTCCCCTGAAAGTTGACTCTGAGACAAAAGCTTGGCATGTAGGTAGTTTATTTAGGAAATGATGCCAGGAAGCACAAATGAGAAAGTGGAAGAAGTGGAGAAGGAAGGAGAAATACCAATAAAAGGTGGATTAAGGCTCACAGTGGCTCACGCCTGTAATCCTAGCACTCTGGGAAGCCAAGGTGGGTGAATTGCCTGAGCTCAGAAGTTTGAGACCAGCCAGAGCAAAGTGAGACCCCATCTCTACTAAAAATAGAAATAGAAAATCCAGCTGGGCTTTGTCGTGGGGGCCTGTCGTCCCACCTACTCAGGAGGCTGAGACAAGAGGATCACTTGAGCCCAAGAGTTTGAGGTTGCTGTGAGCCATGATACCATGGTGCTCTACCCCAGGGCAACTGAATGAGACTCTGTTTAGAAAAAAAAAAAAAATAAAGTTTGGCTGGGTGTGGTGGCTCACATGTATAATCCCAGCTCTTTCTTGGGAAGCCAAGTTGGGTGAATTACCTGAGCTCACAGGTTGGAGACCAGCCTGAGTCAGAGCAAGACCTCATGTCTAAAAAACTAGCTGGGCTTTGTGGTTGGCACCTGTAGTCCCTGCTACTTGGGTGGCTGAGGCAAGAGAATCACTTAAGCCCAGCAGTTTGAGATTGCTGTGAGTGATGACACCATAGCACTCCACCAAGGGTGACAAAGTGAGACTCTATCACACACACACACACAAAAGTTGGAGTAAGTCACTGCTTGTGAGAACTTGAGGCGCCTTCATATGAGGAACATTCTAAGGAGTCATTTGAACAAGCTTCAAAATTGTCCCACTGTGAAATAGGGAAGCTGGAGTATTTTGTCAACAGGTTCCTGTATTCATTGTTTGAAAGATGCCCCTGAGACAGAGGGGTATTAATTCTACAAGCCCCGTCAAGCCCCCTTGAGGGCTTTAAGGTGATAGAGTATCAGTGCTCTGTGTTGATAGATATGAGGCAGCATGGTTAAAGTAATGGGTTATAAATTCTGAAAGAGGGATTTCCCTTTCCCATCATTTTCCCAGAATAAAATAAAATTGATGAAATGCACAATTATCAGATCAATTCAGTTGTTTGGTATCCTGGTTTTCAAACTGTTGTCTCCAGTTCAGCAACTTAAAATTGGTTAGGAATGACAATTCTCAGGCCCCTAATCCAGCCATGTGGACTCAGAAATCCATGCCAGACCCTCTAAGTGATCTTGATATATGCTAAAGTTTGAGAACTGTGCATGTACACAAAGTACTGTACTGGGAAACTTACTTTTTATCCAAATCACTGGGCAGTGGACTATGTATGAAGAGAGGTGTCTAATTGCTAGTCGTGGTGGGGTGTAAGGACAGACAAATTACTTGATACTCACAAGTCATTTCCAATCAGTAAAATGAGAAGTTGGGATTAGTGTTTCAAACTTTTTATAATTCAGCAGAATGCTTTCTTCTAAAGAAATTTTACTTGAAACACCAGTATAGAAGACATATAAAAATAGAGCTCTTTGTTGGGGATAGTGGCCCTGAACTCTGTCTTCTTCCCTGCCCTAAAGTGGCTTCCCATGTACCATTAGGGATCATTACAGTTTTAAGTATTGCTTGAACCACTGCACTAGAAACTAAGGTTTCTCTGTATTATTATCTGAGATATCAGATAACCACAGTTTACCTGATGATGATGATGACACCAAGGGAGACCTGGGATTACTAACCATGGGTTCAAGGCCTTGGCTGTACTCCTCCTAGCAGGGCAACTGTGAGCAAATCGCGTAGCTCCATGGCCTCAGCGTCCTTATTTATAAAATGTCAGTCACTCTCATTCTTGCCATACCCGTCTTAAGGGGTTATTGAGAGGATCAAATGAAATCATGCATGTGAACATATTTTATGAATCGTTCAATCCTGTTTAGTTGAAAGGGGTTATTATGGGAGACATTATCCCTCCATGTAGTTTTCCTTTGTATCTACTGCCAAAGATAGGTAGAGATAGACATAGAATGTAGATGACTTAAATCGTCTGTAGTTGCTCCCTTATCTCACAGGGATGCAAATAAAATTTTCCTGTTTAATTGAAAACTTGTTTACCAAGATGAGTCACCTGAAATAAAATGACTTGGGCTAACCAGTTGAACCATTCTACAACACTTATAATGTTTGGGTAGTACTATCTACAGGGATAATTAGTTTTTCTTAACAATTTGCTGCCCACATACTAATAGAGTCAGTTTTGGGATATGTTGACCGCAGCATTTGCAGCTGCTTGTATATTCAGAAAAATTTTAGTATAACATTAATTCATATTTATTTGGCTTTTTCTTTTGCCGGGTGAGTCTTCTGGAGAGGTTCATTCTTCTACCACAGAGATGCCAGAGAAATATCAGATAGCACAGTTTGTGGCTGCACTTTGCCATCAGGGAAATTGTGAATAATTCCTTGTGAAACTTTTAGAAGACTATCTACTAAGAATGTCAAGTATGATTACTAGAGTTAGAAGGGAGTCAGATTTAGGACTTTTATAAATCCTCAGGATGGCAAAAGATCAGGATGATGCCTGAAAACTGTCAGCCTGAGAAACACATCTGCCAAAAACTTTCACTGGCCACTTTGAAGGCAGCTGTCACCAGGACCTACCAGCATTTTCTGTGTGTGTCTTCATCTGCATTTCCTAAACACACTCTTACCATTACCCAGAGCTTCAGCCTAACACTGTCATACTCAGTCAGAACTCTCTGTGGAGAAAGCAATACAGACTTTAAAAGAATTTGCTTATAATCACCCATATTTGGGAGAGGGGCTGTCAACATTCTTGAATGTCAGAACTGGCTGTCAGGCATGGAGCAAGCTGCCTGTAAGGATATTCATTCACTCATTCAAAAGAGATGGATACCCAGAACCTACTGTTTATCAGGCACTGTGCTTAGCACAGTGAACACAACAGGTGTCTGTGGAGATGGCAGGATGTGGAGGAGACAGGCCAGTGGGGGAGGAGTGGGAAGACAGAGACGTGCAGGGAGCAGAGAGTGTTTCCAGCAGAGACAACAGCACATAGGAAGGCCCCAGAGAGGAAACGTCCCATGTCCCAAAGCCTGAAGAGAGTCCACAACAGGAAAAGCATAGGTCGTGTGAATAATGAGCAGAACAGGTACCAGGGCACAGAAGACCTCGTCAGCTTGGCCTCCTTTGTTTAGGGATAGGACAGCGGCCGAGCTGTGCTTCTCAAACCGCTCCAGGGGTATCCACCAATGGGCCATAGAAAGGAACCTCTCTGGGTCCAACTTCTGCTCTAGTAAGAGCTGTTTTGCTAATATGCATTTCACATGTTCAGAGTCCAAGTAGGATAGTGTTGGCAGACAGGGCTCCATGGATCAACCAAAAAAAAAAAAAAAAAAAAAAGTTTGAAAGCCACCAGATCCCCTCCAGCTCTGACGTTCTTGGATTTTAGGATTCTGTGCTGTTCCCTGGAGACAACATTATCTGTTACTGAGGCTGTTGGCCTATTGTCTTTTGAAGAGCAGGACATTCTAGACTGAAAACCCTCAGGGTTGTGGTGCAAGTAAAGGTCCTGAGATGTTCTGTTCTGTTTTCCAAAGCACTTTTAAATTTCTGGTCCCTGAAATTTCTACTTTCCCACCTTCATTATTTACGTCAGCAGGAGAGAGCAAGCCTCAGACCTGCCTTCAGAAGGAGCAAGTGTGTACCTCTTGACTGACCTTCTATCACATCCATCTGCATGCTGCGGGCAGTGAGATGCATAACAACCTCTCCTAAAATGAGGGCTCTGAGTTCCCCAGCAGGGGAGTGATTTTCCATGGCACACTGGTATGCCATGAGAGGATCTTAGGTGTGCCTTGAAAAATTTTAAAGATCATTCATTAAATTATTTTCAAAAGAAGTTCAAAACACAGTAAGTATATTCTCCTTTTTACTCTTTTTTGATCAACATAAGTTAAGTGCTGTGGAAGTTTAACTATAGGTTCAAGTGTGCTGGGAGATAAAAAATGAAAAACTCTGCGTGAGAGGCTCAGTAAGCATTGGTGGAACTGTCTGCCTTCTGTTTCTCCCTCGCCTTCTGCCCTCTGGACCAGCCTAACCTGCTTTAGCTTCCCTCCCACCTGACCTCCCTGGACTTGACTTCTTTGCCTCTTTGACCTCTAGACACTGCTTCAAGCTCAGGCTGCTGCTCTGAAAGTCAAGGTTTGCTCACATACACATGGAATCTGCAGACTGTAGCTGTCTGATGAGATTGAGGTCCTGGCTCCTCAGATGCAGAGAGGCTGGACATTTGCCCAAACCCTCACAGACAGTGGTCAGGATTTAAGGAAGGCAGGACAGCTCCTGCCTTACCCAGCCCCTCCCGGGAGGAGCTGCTAGAGGCCCTCTAGCAGGAGGTTTAGGCCTTTTCAGGACTCCTGTCAATCCTGACAGGCAGTGATTCTCAAAATTTAAGCACCTGGGGATCTGGCTGAATAGGTGTGGGGTGGGATTAGAGATCCTTCTGCATCTCCCCTCTCTCCTCTCCACTCCCCTTCCCTTTCTCTCTCTTCTCTTTCCTCCTCCCCTCTCTTTCCCCTTCTCTTCTCTCCCTCCACTCCCCCCTCTCTCTCCTCCCCTTCTCTTTCCCTCCTCCCTCTCCCACCTCTCCCCTTTCTTCTCCTTTTCCCCCTTTTTCCTGTTTCCTTTTTCCTTTCCTCTTCTCCCCTCTTCTCAGGGTGGCACTCTGCCTCAGGGCTGGATGCAGTGGCACAATCATAGCTCACTGTAGCCTTGAACTTCTGGGCTCAAGGGAGCCTCCTGCTTCAGCTTCCCAGGATTACAGGCATGTGCCACTATACCTGGCTAATATTTTTCCCTTTTTTATTTTTGGAGAGGCAAGGTCTTTTCTATGTTTCCCAGGCTGGCCTTGAACTCCTGGCCTCAAGCAATCCTCCAGATGTGCTGGGATCATAGGTGTGAGCCACTGGTGCCCAGTGATCCTACATTTCTAAACAAGTTCCTGGGTAATGTCAATGGTTCATGAACTTCACTCTGAGTAATAAGAAAGAGAATGGACCAGCAATTTCAGCCTTACCTGGGGATAGGGTCTGGAATAGGAGTTTTTCTCACTTATTAGTAAACATTTATTAAACACTCTTTCTATGTGGCAACTGCTGTGCTGCTAAGACCCATTCTTTGCTCTCAAGAAACTTACAATTTAGTAGAATAAAAGTGTTTATTTTGAACCTATATACTTTATGTAGCTTAATTTTCACACTGTCCCTCTGACATTGTTCTCCATATTTTATGAATGAGAAAACAGACTCTTAGATAACTGGACACTAAGGTCACACTAATAGGAAATCACAGCCTGGATTCCTGTTCACTTATCTCTCTGGCCCTGAGCATTCATGCTTTCTAGGGTATCTCATGCACCTTTACCTTGATCTTCTTGTGTTGCCCAAATCCTCAGTTTCTTTGCCTAACACCTTTCAGGGGTCCTCAAACTTTAAACAGTGGGCCAGTTCACTGTCCCTCAGACTGTTGGAGGGCCGGACTGCAGGCCCTGGGCAAGTTGGCTGCTCAGCAGGACAGGCAGTGGTGGCAAACCAGGCTACATGTGGCCTGCAGGCCGTAGTTTGAGGACGCCTTAGTTTCTGGCTTGGGCTAAGCTCCACTCCATACCCCAGCCAACCCTCCTAGAGATCAGGATCTAGGTCCTCTAGTCCTTCCTCCTTAATCCCCCCAGGGAGTCCTGCTATGGATAGTTCAATTGCTTGGAAATACAAAACACTGTGTTCCCTTTCCTCCCTAACTCACCCTCACAGTTTTTGAGAGTTGCACACTCCACATCCAGGCACTTCACAAAGTAAATAAGCTGTGTTTTAGGCATAGTGAAACAAGAAAGAAGTGGCACTGATTCATGCAGCATTTGTCCTCCAACCTCTTACCCCAGGGCAGACTCCTAATGGCTATCCTTTTTCTAGGCGTCCTTTTCCTAGTGATAGATGGGGCATATACAAAAGCTCTTGGTGTGACTTGTCCTAAACCCTGTCTCAGCCATGCCAATCTCTCTGCTAAGGCTCTGGGAGAGCAGGAAGGGTGGTGTAGATTCTGGGGGAGTTGTCTGAATAGGATGACTATTGCTGCAGCGGCTCTGCACTGTGGTCATGGCTTTGACTTCTAGTGTTCTCACTCCTTCTTGCTTCTCAGGTAAGAAGGGAACTCACTTCATATTGGCTCATTTACTCATTTAATTTCTCTGGGGTCAGAGGAGAGGAGAAGTGTTTGTTATTGCCTCAACTGCTTTATCTAACTTATAATGGCAAAATTTAGAAATAGGAATTGATATAGGTCATTGCGAGATTTTCTCTGTTAACACAAAGCATTCCATCCCAAGACACTCAGTATGATTTTTCATGGGAAATCCTCAATAAAATTCTGTAAACCATTCCCTGTACTCATGCTGACATTTTCTTTTACATTTTGATCTCTCAAGGAAGGTGATCATAAACCAGACTTTAAGCAATCTTCTGCAGACCCTGTGTCACTTTGAATGACACCTGCTATTTCTGTGTTTCTCCCTCCTCTCACACACCCAAGAAGCTGTAATACCTGCCCAACCCAAGCTGGAGTTTGCTGTGGACCTTTGCACCCTTGAGCTGAGCATCAGCTGGACATAGATCTTATCCTTTCCCCATCCTCTTCCCTACCTCCATCTGCATTGCTGAGGCCCCAGCACGTCTCCCTCAGCAGCCCACTGGAGAAATTACACTGTCAGGCTGTTTTAACAACATGAACAACAACAACAACTTGGTAAGTCTCCTTCTGTACTCACTCCCACTTGGACAAAATGTAAACATGTTCATGGTTGGCAATGTGGTGGCATGTGGTTTCCTCTAATTCAAAGTTTAAGTCCCCTTTAGGGTTTCACATGGTTTCTTTGCAAGTCCCAATTGCTATTTCTTTACTCTGAACATGAAAGTGGCTGATGGAGCATCAGCCTGCCCAGCCACAGCATCCTGTAGGCAGTTACATGGAGTTTACAGAAATCTTGAAAACATCTGAGTGTTACTTGAACTACTATCCTAAGAAATAACCCAGACACAAAGTTTTGTGTCAATATTTTCTAAAACATTTTGTGGTAAACTATAATTTTTGACCAATAAAATTGATTGTACAGTTTTGGCAATTTCCAGGCATATTTTTTTTTGTTTCAAATTCTTTTGAACCCAGTAACAAATGCTTAGTAGAACTGATGGTTTCAACCACAAGTTTAAAAAAAATTGAAAAACTTCGCAACAACACAACAAAACCTCACCAAGCCCTAACAAAAAAAAGTACATACAAAGGAAAAATAAATTGGTATATTTTCAGTGTTCTAGAAACTAATTAAAACATGTTTTAACCTTTTCTCAAGTCTGCATTCTATTTCTTGTCTTAATAATTTTTTCATGATCTTAATGTACAAAGGGTCTGTCTTCATAAGCTGGCAACAGCTAGCCTGTTCAATTCTTTGATTGTTGGTTAATATCAGCAGGTCACATGTGCTTGATGAAATGGGTGTTGTCACAACTCAGAAGACAATGTAAGACTCAGCACACTTCCAAACGCTCATCAATTATTCATTCTGCCAATATATATGCAGTGCCTACTATGTGTCAGATATTACTCTGGGTTTTAAGCCTTAAAATGATGAAAAAGACAATCTTTCTGCCTACATAGAGTTTATATCCTAGTAGAGGCTTGAATGTTTGTTCAGTGAATGAATGAATGAAGGTGATAAGAGGGAGGAGGCGGGAGTGGGCTGGATCAGGGTCAAAGCATGATAATGATATTATGAAAGATCTGTAATAGTGCCAGAGTGCTTAGTCAGAGCCACAAGGATGTTGGGTCCAGGTGTCTCAGCCACTTTAGCAACTTACTCATTTTCTCCATGCACATAGACCATCAAGAAGGCCCCATCTCCACGTTCAAGTGCCTGGGAAGTTATGTTTTCACCTCCATCCCTCCTTTTGCACCTACCTGCTCTTTAATGTTGACCTTGATTGTAGTCCTGTTCCCTCTGGGCTGGCTCCTTTTCTCTGCCAGGCCAGCAGGCCAGGCTCCTTTGGATTGATACTTCTTTGACTGTCCTTAGGATTCCATTTTTAGAGACAGGGTCTCTCCTGCCTAGGTCGTAGTGCAGTTGTGTGATTATAGCTCACTGCAACTTTGAACTCCTCAGCTCAAGTGATCCTCCCACCTCAGCCTCCAGAGTAGCTGGGGCTTTATGTGGAGTAGCTGGGATGACTATTTTATTTCTTCATAGAGATGGGGGTGGGGGTGTCTTGCTATATTGCCTAGGCTGGTCTTGAACTCTTAGCCTCAAAGAATTCTCCAGCCTTGGCCTCTTAAAGTGCTGGGATTACAAGTGTGAGCCACTGTGCCCAGCTGAGGATCCCTTCTTATCTCTGCCTCCCGTGGCATTTGGTCAGCTCTGTTCAAATCTGAGCCCAGCACTGATTCAGAGTTTTAGCCTTACATACTCCCTGACTTAATGGAGAAATCAGATGCCAGGGAGTGGGGCTTAGCAGCAGCAGTTTTCAAATAGTGGCATTGGTCAGATCCAGGCAGGTAGCAAGGCCAAAACTAGGTGTGTGTGTGTCGGGGGGGACTGACAGGAGAAGGTCAAGGGGCCAGGGATTTATGTAGTCTATCTTCCCTGGAAGAATAAAGTAAAGTGCAGAGCAGAATGTTAAGATTTGGTCTTATAGATGTTCAAGCATGCCAGAGATTGGGGCAAGGCCATAATTTGGAGGACCTGGGGTACACGCTAAGGCCTGGTTTTGTTAGCAGTTCTCTTTCCAGACCTACAGCAAGAGGTCTAAAGTTATTGATGTGGCAGCCTGCTTAGCCCTGAGACTCACAGTGAAGGCTAGTTAAAAGTACAGACTTTGAGAGGGGACAGACTAAGGTGTGAATCCCAACCCCACTACCTACTATTTGCATTGTTGGCAAATCACTTCACTTCTCTGAACCCTAGCCTTCTCATCTGTAATGTGGGGATGGTAAAACCTACCTTACAGGGATATGGTAAGGATTCAGTGAATTTGGTATGACTATGAGACCTCTTCAAAAAGAAAAGCAGATAAAGAACTCTTTAAGCCTCTTCTTAGGCTTCCCATAAGTCCTCACTGAGGCGTGAAGGGAGAGGGGATGGCCAGTAGTATGGCTGGCTCTGGTGCCAATGGCAGGGTCTACTGTGGTCATTCAGGCATGGCTGCTAAGAGCAGTAACACCCAGTGGGTGTGCTCTTCCACTGGCTCCCGGGGAGGGGTTAGGTGCTGGCCTGCTTATCTCTTCCACGTGTTCATGTGTAAACAGTCTTCTTGTGTTTTCATTGGCTCTGCTGTGAGTGCATAACCTCCCTACAGACTGAATCTACTTCTTTTAATCTCAAAAGATGTTGAGCAAAAAAAAATGTTGAGCAAATATTAAAAATATACGTGTATATAGCTCCTCTCCTTGAATCCATTCCACATACCAGAGTTGGACTAAAATCTTCATTCTTCTGCTTAGAAATCTTTAGTTGCTCCTTATTTTTAACTACTTATCTTTCTAGGCCTTTTGTAATCTGATTTCCACACATCTAGCCATCCAGCTCCTTTTGCTTCCTGACACTTCCCTTCTCTGTCCTACTTAAACCTGTCTCTCAGTGACAGCGTCCCCCCCTTCACCTCCTGCTGCACCCTTTCTTCCTCTTTCTAAAATCCTACTCTTTCTTCAGCCAGGCTCAAGTCTTACCTTTTGACTCCTGGAATCCTTAGTGAACAACATCTCTTTGAAATCCTGTGATACTTAATATTTTAGAATTTATAAGATGCTGTCAGCTGAAGATGGACCTTTATTTTATGTACCATTAGAAAAACCCTGCTAGGCTGGGCATGGTGGTTCTTTCCTATAGTCCCAGCACTTTGGGAAGCTGAGATGGGATTGCTTGAGCCCAGGAGTTTGATTATCCAGAGCAATACAGCAAGACACCATCTCTACAGAACATAATAAAAAATTAGCTAGGTGTGGTGGCAAATGCCTGTAGTCCTAGTTACTTGGAAGGCTGAGGCAGGAGGATCCCTTGAGCCCAGGAATTTGAGGCTGCAGTGAGCTTTGATTGTACTACTGTATTCCAACCTAAGTGATAGAGCAAGATCCTATCTCAAAAAGAAAAAGGAAAAACATTTCTAATTAAAACAGAACTTTATTGCAGAGATGCTAAGCTGTAAAAAAAAAATGTGCATTGTAGAATCAATGAAATACGGTAATTATTTATAGTGCATATTATTCATGATTCTATATTATCACCATACTATCACTATTAGCCTGCTTAATTCTCCAACTGTCCCACTAGAATGTATAATTCATGAGGACAGACCTCATATCTGGCTCATTCATGGTTCTATCCTCACCCAACACCCTGACTAGTACTTAAAAAAGATCAGCTAAGTGGATTTCTAAAGTGAATGAAAAGTTTCCCAAAGTCAGAGATTATCATTGCACTCTTATATGTCTCTTACAGTATACTTATTTTTTTAATTCTGATATAAGACACATGTAGTGAACAAATCTCAAGTATAGAGCCTGAAGTCTTTTTATATATGTATGTAACTGCAAGTTAAGATTTAGGACACTTTCCTATGGCACTTTCCCACTGCTGAGGAAATAGGAGTTACCTGTCAGTGTTCTTCAGTCTTTATTAATTGGTTAAATGGCCTTCAGCAGCCTCTGAATATCTGTTTCAACCCACCAGTGCTTTTCTAGCTTAATGGTTCTTAAATGCTATGTCCCAGAATCACCTGGAAGGGTTACAGAATCACAGACTGCTGGACCTCACTCCTACAGTTTCCAATCTAGAATGTCTGTGTAGAGTCTGATAATTTGCTTTTCTAGCAAGTTCGCCGGTGAAGCTACTGCTGCTCCAGTGGAGTGGGGTGTAGGGTCTTCCCTCAGGTATTAAATGTCTCCCGCAAATCAGGTCTTGCCTCAAGTAGATCAAGGTACTTTACCTTGCTTTTGCCATGGACGGTCTGGGAATTTTGGTGAAACATGTACTCCTCAAAATAATGTTTCTAAATGAAATAAAATATAATAAAATACCTAGGATTACAAAAAAATCAATTATATTTAAAATGTTCAAATTATTTAAAAATTATATATGGTATCTTAAACAAGTCAACTGTAATGTGATATGAAAATTTGGGGATTTCTACTGGTGATAAAGTCACATCCACTGATAATACTAGAGTCTTGTTGCTTGCATTTATACCCAGATTTTGCTGTGTATCTTGTGTACTTTTTTACCCAAATTTTTGAGGGAAAAATAAGGATGTGTATTATACATGCATAGTATGGCTCAGAAGCAGGGGAGCCCAGCAGGCCTCCCCAGGCTGCCATGCCCTCTCAGCTGGGCCTTCCAGGCACTGGGTTCTAGTGAGGGAGAGTCCAGGATGCTGTGGGAATGTGCTAGCGCACTGGGTGGGTGCTTCAATGAAGAGAGGGAGCAGTGGCAGGGCTGGCGAGGTGGGCTGTCGCTGTGTGGAGTGAGGGCCAAGGCCTGAGGCCTGGCCACATGAAGGGGATAGGGAACCCAGCACAGGGACCAGGGACCTGCCTGGCTGCCTATGGGCCAACTGGCTTCAGAAACTCCCCCCACTACACATTGCCATCTCAGCTGGGGGGGGGG
>NW_003852396.1:17034293-17047248 GCF_000181295.1 Otolemur garnettii
GGGGGGGGGGGTTCCTGATGTGGCAGAGAGTGAAGAGCTCCCAAAGGAGAGGGAAGGGGCAGCGTTCACAGAGTGTGTGGCTGTGGGGAGGCAGGGATGCACTGATCTGCACACTTACCAGGGCATCATTAGCCCCACCTGTATGTGTCTGTGCTGGCTGAAAGTCACTCTCTCAAGGGGTGTTTTTTGAAAGTTTGGGCCAAAATATGGGGGTGCATTATATATGGCAAAATATAGTAGTTGAAGGAAATGCTAAATTCCAAATTGAAGTTAGTAAAAATAAAGAACATAGGTTACGGTTAGGAATCCTTGCCCTGCTGCATTCTAAAATCAAATGATCTACCCCTTATAACTGTTGAAATTCCAAGTAATTCAATTCAGTGTGGTTCAGTGTTATTAACTAAGTATCTTCTGTGCAGAGACACTGTGGGATTCTGGACTTTCAGAGTAGAGTAAGACACTGTCCCTCTCCTTACTCATGAAACTTCCATTTTGATGAGTAAAGACTGAAATATAAACCCATGGTTAAAGTAGAATGTGACCATATGCAGAGATAGACGAATGCACAAAGAATGGAATGATTTATGCGGTGAGTGTGAGAGAGGGCTGAGATCTCAGTTAACTGTAACTCAGTTGAATGCAAGTTGTGGTGGTTGACAGTTACATTGGTGGTCCCTGATGAAACAGGCTTCCAGATATTCAGGCTCTCCCACATTGACACTGCACATGGCCACAAAACCTGGTTTGGTCAAATCAACATTAGCAAGCATGACACAAACACTTGCACATGGGTCTTGACTTGCAATGCTTGGGATCCAGCCACTACGTGAAAAGCTTAGGCTAGATTACTTAAGGAGGAGAGGCCATGTGGAGAGAGGCTCAGGGGAAGGAGAGGCCATCTTTGGTGGTGCAGCTTCAGCTGAGCTGAATATAGTTATATAAAAAAATCCCAAGTAGTTGAGAGCAGCAGTGGAACCACCCAAACCACAGAACTGTAAGAAATAATAAATCATTGTTTTAATCACTGTGTTTTGAAGTAGCTTGCTACATATCAATAGATAACTAGAATAGTTGTTTCTAATTTTTTAAAATATTTTTTCTCTTCCACTTGGCTTTTAAAGATGCAGAGGGTGGCTCAGTGCCTGCAGCTCAGTGGTTAGGGCACTGGCCACATACACCAGGGCTGGTGGGTTCAAACTCAGTCCAGGCCTGCTAAACAACAATGACAACTACAACAACAACAACAAAAATAGCCGGGCATTGTGGCAGGCACCTGTAGTCCCAGCTACTTGGGAGGCTGAGGCAAGAGAATCACTTAAGCCCAAGAGTTTGAAGTTGCTGTGAGCTGTGATGATACAACACTATACCGAGGGCAACAGAGTGTCTCAAAAATATAAATAAATAAATAAATAAATAAAGCAGAGGGCAAAATGCTGTAAAATAATCTGAGATAATCGGAGATTTTTTTTTCTGCTACAAGTAAGCACAATTTTCAGGGAGACTTCCAGTATCTCATACATTTAAATCCTATAAGATTGATGACTAGAAAATTGATATAATTATGACTATGGTAAATTTAAATGCTGATCTTCAGAGAATGATTACCTTATCATAAACTTCCTAAAATCTGGGATTTAGAGCTAGAAGAGGTCTTGGAATGTATGTGGTATAATCTCTTAATTTTAGATATAAGGACACTGAGGCAGGAGAGGTTAAATGACTTACCCTTTTTTGTTGTTGTTGTTAGCAGGGTCCAGAAGAGAAGCCAAATCTCCTGACTTCAAAGTCAGTGTCTTTTAATAAATAAGAAATAGTAATTATAGATTACCATCTTATTATTCTCACAACAGGCAAAATTGACATTTTTATCCCAAAAAACATCTGAGATTCAGAGTTGAAGAGATCTGCTTATTTTTACATAAAACCAGACTAAGTTCTGGGCCTTATAACACCCAGTCTAGGGCTTTTCCATTATATCATATTGCCTGTGAAGTTCAGTATAAAAAGCAAGAAAATGAACAAATTTTTTTAAAAAGAATCAACAGCAGACACTAATCTGGTTATCTTTGAATTCTTCATAATGATATACCATGTACATAATGGTAATTCAATAAATATTTATAATAGGAAATGAATATATGAATGAATGAATAATTGTATAAACAAGGGATGGAACAAAATTATGTTTCATCCACACTAGGCACTCCATTCTGGAAATGTATGGTTAATCAAGATTCCTCTGTACTCGGCTCAGCGCCTATGGCTCAACTGGCTAAGGCGCCAGCCACGTACACCTGGGGTGGTGGGTTCGAATCCCCAGCCCGGACCCGCCAAACAACAATGACGGCTGCAACCAAAAAATGGCCGGGCGTTGTGGCGGGCGCCTGTGGTCCCAGCTACTTGGGAGGCGGAGGCAGGAGACTCGCTTGAGCCCAGGAGTTGGAGGTTGCTGTGAGCTGTGATGCCACGGCACTCTACCCAGGGGGACAGCTTGAGGCTCTGTCTCAAAAAAAAAAAAAAAAAAAAAAGATTCCTCTGTACTCAAAAAGGGATCAAAACCCCTAGTCAATGGCAATGACAGTATTTTTCTTATTGCACTTTGAATTCTAAAATAGAATAATGAATACAGAGGTTACCTTTTTAAATATGTCTCTTCTGTCCTGATAATAACTTAAAAGTCCCTCTCTGGGCATGGCATGATGGTAAGAAGGAGATGATGAAAGAACTCACCATTGAGACAATGGATAACAAGTTACTGCCCCTTCTCCCAAGTGGGAAAACTGAGGTAGAGAGAGTTATCCAGTTGGCCTCAAGAAACCCTGTCCAAAATAAATTTAATGTAAGCTACAGATTTAATTTAAAATATTCCAGTTGCCACACTAAAAAGTAAAAAGAAACAAATGAAATTAATTTTTATAATGTTTAATTTCAACCTATAATCAATATCGAAATTATTGATGAGATACTGTGTGCTTTACACTTACATCTCAATCTAGAGTAGTCACATTTCTAATGGTCAATAGCCACATGTGGTGGTGGCTACCATTTTGGACAGCACAGGCTGGGTAGCCTTGGGTGTGTAACTTTTTCTTTTTTTTTTTTGAGACAGAGTCTTACTTTGTCACCCTTGGTAGAGTACTGTGGTGTCATGGCTCACAGCAACCTCAAACTCCTGAACTTAAGCGATTCTCTTGCCTCACCCTCCCAAGTAGTTGGGACCACAGGCACCTGCCACAACGCCTGACTATTTTTAGAGACGGGGTCTCACTCTGGCTCAGGCTGGTCTATACAACATTGTGTAATTCTTAGGTCATATTATTCCTTTTTTTTTTTTTTTTTGAGACAGAGCCTCATTGGGTGAGTAACTTAACCTTCATAAACTCAGTTTGTCATCTGTAACCACTTAGAGCTACTCAGATGATTTCATGAAATGATGGGAATAAAAGAATTTAGTCAAGTACCTGAGATAAGAAACACTTGGTATCTATAATAATCTATCAGGATCTTGCTTTATCACACAAACTTCAATCCAATTTTGGATTTTTAAAAAAAGGTTAGATGGATTCCCTACAGATCACTGCTTTCTCTTCTGCAGTAAGTACAGAGAGGCTTTTAGGTCAGATGAATTTCAAAAAATAAATTTAAGAAAAGGTTATATGTTCTGAGATTGTAATTAGCCTTCTTCTACAAGTGACTCTAATATGAATAAAACCAGATGGTCGTCTTTTTTATAAAGTGTGGTAAAAGATACACATTATAAAGTTTACTATTCTAACCATTTTTAAATGTACAGTTCTGTGGCATCAAGTACATTCACATTATTCTGCAACCATCACCACCATTCATGGTCCCACATTCAAACTCTATATCTATTAAACAATAACTGCCTATTACCAACCCCCCCTCAACCCCTGGTAACCATTATTCTGCTTTCTGTCTCTTTATATTTGTCTATTTTAGATACTTCATGTAAGTGGAGGTATTCTATTTTTTGAAGTAATATTAATTTTTCACTAAACATTAAAATAAGAACATCTGTTCTAAAACACTGATAGAGTAAACCTCAAGGTTTTTAAAGAAGTATAATGTTGGGACGGTGCCTGTGGCTCAAAGAGTAGGGTGCCAGCCCCAAATACTGGAGGTGGTGGGTTCAAACCCAGCCCCGGCCAAAAACTGAAAAAAAAAAAAAAAGAAATATTAACGTTGGTATATACAAATGAAAGGCACTGAAGTAATAAATAATTATAATTATGATTACACATACACATTTGAGAGAGGTAATCACTACAAAGGTTTTCCTTTTTAAAGGAACTCTATAGGAGTGTCTTTACTTTTTCAAAGAACATAGTCATGAATGTAAATTCAGACACATATCTGCATAAGATCATTGTTCATGCAGGCTATACATAATGAAGCCACTATCCTCATTTGATATCAGCAATGTCTCTGGTATAATAGGTCCCTTGGTTCCGACCTTGACTTTGTCATTAGCTTGCCATTTGGCCTGGATTTAAAGGCCTGATTCTCTCAAGTCTATGCTATCTTTATCTGTAAAATGAATATACTAATAGCTGCCCTTGCTAGATCATAGGGTTGAGTGAAGATCAAACAAGATAATCATAGTGAAAGGCCTTTGAAAAATACAAAGCCCTGTAGAAAGGCAAGGCCTTATTAAAGACTGTGGAGAGATTGCTAACCCAACTTGATTCAAGGCCAAAGTTTTGTACTTTCAAATATTAAAAAGATATTTAGTATTTATAAATTATCTGAAAAAATCAAATTCTTGCTTTGGTGACCTAGTACCATGAGTAAATTGTGTTCTAAATGCTGTATATTTGATATCTACTGCTATAAGTCATCTACCCACATTACCACAGATGTAATTATACAGCATTTTAGTAATATCTACCAATTCTTGGTGGGTAAGAATCCACATAGCTTAAAGATAAAGTCATGTTTTTAAAAGGGGGCACTTTCCCACTGTGGCAAAAGTGCTGCCTTTGTAACATGTCTACTATGACGGACCTGCCTGCCAATGCAATTTAACAAACATTTATTGAGTGGAATGGTGTACAAATCATTTGGATTAGAGAAGGTGGGGGAGAAGGATGAAGGTGGTAAGAATCAAGAGAAGGAAGGGGTCTCTGAAGTGGGTGAACTTCAGAACTAGCGGGGAGTGGCAGATACTGTGACAAGACAGAATGAAATCAATGCCAAGAAAACACCTGAGGAATACACAATGGGAGTTGGAGAGGTTGTAAGGATTAATTTATTCAATCTAGGAGGGCAGAATTGGGTGATATTTGTCCCCGACCTTGATGCATAAGGAGGATTCCTTGGGTTAGAAGTAGAGGGGAGGCTTTTTCAAGCCTGAAGGAACCACACAGAGCTCTATCCCACCAATGAATATTTACCTACTAATGGGTAAAACTGAAGAACTCTGCAGTGGGCCTGTGACTCTACAAAAATCGCAGCTGGCTGGTGTCAGCAGTAAAATTCCAGATTCTCATTTAAAAGCACCAGTCTTTGGCAATGATGGCTGCAACCAAAAAATAGCTGGGCACTGTGGCAGGCCCAGTGCCAGCTACTTGGGAGGTGGAGAATGCTTGAGCCCAGGAGTTGCTCGAGCATGAGGCAGGAGAATGCTTGAGCCCAGGGGTTGGAGGTTCTGTGAGCTGTGCTTTCATAGCACTCTACCCAGGGCAACAGCTTGAGGCTCTGTCTCAAAAAAAAAAAGCACCAGTCTTATGGCGTTCCACGATTCCAAGAGAGCAGCTCAGAGAGCAGTGGTACATGGTCCTGCAAACAATACTCTATTTTATTTCAGTTCCACAGAGCTTCAAGAATTTCATCCTTGCTCAGACATGAGTTCTGACTTTAAATAACACGTGCCCAACTAAAAAACTCCACCTCTTGCAGGTTTCTAAGCTCATTTCTACTCCTGTGCCAGTTAATTTTCACAGATCCAACACCAAGCTTTAGGTTTAGTTTTTTTAAAGGATTTATTACACTTTCTCTTCCAATACATTACTGTTAGATTACTTTTCCCTTTCCAAAACTGTAATATGCTCCTATATATGGTTTTGATTTAAACAAAATAAAAAATATAAAAAATAACACCACAAGCTATAATAACTCTCCTCTAGTCATCACACTATTAGCTAACATTGATTGAGCTCTTACCTTGGACCAGGCAATGTGCTACATTATTGCCTTTGCACAGGGCAGGTAATATTACTATTTCTATTTTACAGAAGAAGAATAGCCATTAACAGAGGCTAAGTGACTTGTCCAAAGTCACTGGCTAGTTCAGAGGTGGGGCCTGGACATGCACCAAAGTCTGTATATTTAACCCTACACTGTAGTACCCCTACTCCCTTGCCTTTCTCTTTAATAACAAAATAGAATTCTGTGACGGTTAAGTGTAGCTTACATGCAAACCATTTTGAAGGGTGGCAGTCTCCTATGTTAAGTGGGACAGGCCACTGCTGACTTGATATGATCATGTCAACCAAGGCTTATTCAGTTCTCTCAGTGTGTAAGGCACTGTCATTTTAACCTTCACAGTAGGCCTGAGAGAAAAGTGTAATTATTCTCTTCAACCCATGAGCAAACTGAGCCACAGAGAGGTTGATTATTTGGCCTAACGTCCTGTTAGAAACTGATAAAGCCAATATTTGGACCTTGGTCATTAGACACAAGAGCTCTAGTTTTTAATTTCTGACCCATGCAAGATTTGGATTTGTTATAAAAAAACAAATAAACAAGCAAACAAAAAGATTTGGATTTGTTGAGGGCCCCAAAGACACTGCCTCAAAATTTCTCCCCCATCTGCCTGTCCCAGAGCCTGATGTGAGGATCCTGAGCAGTTAGATGATGTTACCAGGGGAGCAGCAATGCTGAGAATAGCAAGTATTTAATTCTTTTAATTCTTTCAAAGGTCTGTGCCAGGTGATGCCAGGCACCCAGTTGTGAGCAAGACTCTGCCTGCCCTCCTGGCTAGAGAGGGCCAGGAAGAGGGTAACCAAGTCAGGTACAATCAACATTGAAAGTGAGCTACCAAAAGCATCTGAGGTCATGCCACCCCTGTGCTTCCAATCATTCTGTAACAGCTATCACCAAAAGGATAAAGCAAGGCTGTCTCCCTACCCCCTAGCTTCATCTCTGCCTCACTGCCACACACCATATACCATAGCCCTGAGAAATAGCAGGCTTCTCCATGTCTCTACCCAAGGTTCTCTCACCCCTTCTATCTGACCTGACTTCAACACTTACCTTGGTCACATTCGTAATTCAACTTTCATTGTCCATCTCCTCTGGTGTGTGTGACTTGATGCACTTTGAATACCTATTATAGCACTTACCCTAAACTGAAATTACTTACACATTTGTCTCTTCAAAAGCAAGGTGAGCAGTTTGTTCCTCTTTTGCATTCTGAGTGCTTACCCTGCACAGGCACGAACTAGGCCAGTGATTTTCAACCAGTGTGCTGTGGCACCCTGGTGCGCCCTGAGAAGACCATCAGTTAAATTATTCTCTGAAGAAGTTCAAAGCACAGTAAGTATATTCTTTTTCATACTCTTTTTTTGATCAACATAATTTAAGTGTGCAGCAAAGTTTAACTATTGGTTCAAGTGGGCCGTGAGATATAAAAGGTTAAAAGTAATCCACTAGAGACTCTCAAAGCATGAAAACGAGAATACACAGCTTAACAGAGTACAAAGACTAGGTTAGGAGCTCTCAGAGATAAGCCCTTGTAAATTTGGGGGAAAGAAGACCTTTGGAAGAACCAAAGGCAGATCTGGACCAGCCTCAGTTGGATAATAAGGAAGAAGAAGGACTTAAGGTTCACTCTCTCAGAAGTTTGCCTGGGCTCCCTCTATCATCAGGAACGTTTAAAATTGGCTATGACACAATTTTGTAGGTATAGGAGTTCCTGCTTCCCCACTAGCCGGCCTTCCACTAGCTTACCAGTCCCCTCTGCACACCCACTGGGCGGCTCGGGCAGTACGCCCCGCGCTCACCGTTTACCCAGGTACTGTTAAATACCTTTGAAGCATCACTTCATTTAATCCTCTCAACAACCTGTGAGGCACTGCATTTATTTTTTCCTCTTTCACACATGAGGAAACTGATGTTCTGAGGACTAAAGCAACTTGCCCCCATCGCTGGGCTCCGTGCCACCCGCTCCCTTCCCGCGTGGCAGCGGCGCCCGCTCTGGGGGTGGGCGTTTCTCCTACCGTTGGCTCTGGAGCTCTGAGCCCGGTAACGCGCAGTGAGCAACAAGTAACAGTGCCGCTTTCTTCATCTGCACAGAAAACAAGTTGTTTCAGAGCAGGTACACTTGAGAAAGAGCCCAGGAAGGGGAGAGAAGCAGCAGGAGGGGGCGGAAGGCGAAAGAAGGGAGGCGAGAGGGCAGAAGCCGGCGAGCGGCGGGTGCGGTGCGGGGCGGGGAGCGGGGAGCGGGCGGGCGCGGAGCGGAGCGGGGCGGGCGCGGAGGGCGGGCGCCCGGGAACGGCCCCGCCGCCGCCGCAGGGGGAGCCCGCACACGCCGCGCCGCGCCGCGCTGACAGCCGCGGGCGACACCTGGGCCGCCCCGGGAGCGCGAGCCGGGCAGAGTCGCCAGCGCCGGTGGAGAGAGGGAAGGCTCGCCGCGGGCAGCCCGGAGGAAGGTAACGCGCCGCGCCCGGGAACGCAGGGCTGGGGGCGACGGGAGCAGGGAGCCCGCAGCGACTCCAAGGAGCTCACCCGGATTCTGGTCTCGACTTCTTTGGCCACTAGCTGTGTTACCTCGGGCAACTTTATTTCACTCTCTGGGCCTTTCTTTCTTTCTCTGTTAAATGAGGGAGTTGGTGTGATGTTATTTGAATGTCTCCAGAGTTCTAAACCGAGAACCGCGTTTTGGCGCTGGACAAACAACCTTCCTCGGTCTCCCACCTACTCAAGAGCTGCCCAGGCGGCTGGGCTGCCCAGGTGGGCAGGGGCTCTGCTGGGCAGTCAGGCTTTCTGGGGCTTCCGAGGACCGACCTGCGTGGGGTTGGGGCTGGCTGTTGGCAGGACCTGGCTGCAGGATTACTCAGGCGCAGAAAGGTAGGGCGTTAGGACCTGCTTCCAGGTGGGGCATTGGGAAGGGCGCTGAGGGTTGGTGATTTCTCTGTTTTGGAATTCTCTTCCCACACCTCGTCCCGGGGCCAGCTATATAAATCACACTAGAGAGATTTATCTCTCGAAGTGGAAAACCGACTGTCTGAGCGCCTCTAAGACCCAGGGCTCCGCCAGCATGTAGGAAGTGGGTTTCTCTCTCTGCGCCCTTCCTGCCGCCTCCTCTTCCCTTTCCTTTCTCCTTTTATAAATCCTCTTTGACTTTGAGGGGCTCTACTTCCTGCCTTAATGCCAAGTCCTTACTTTCGTTTAGTGATGGTTTGTGACCAGCAGCCTCTGGGGCTTTGGTTCTGGGTTGAGATGGAAGCCTGACGAGAACACGGTGTGAATCACACTGTCAAGTCTCCTGACCCGGCCAGAGCCTGGCAGGGATGGGCAGAAAAAGTTCCTTGGGGCAGGAGGGAGGGCGCTCAGACAGACACCTTTAAACGGTTACCTAGGTTTCTACATTTCCAGGCAGCCATTCCCAGGGAATTGTGACCCCTGCTGTCAGCTGGATGGAGCAGCCAAAGTAGGGTGGTTGAAAGGAGCTGAGGACTTTGATGTGTTTCTGTGGAAGATCCCCAGCTGTTTCCTCTCACCTCTCTGCTGCACTTCTCTGTAGTTCTTCTTTCCCACCTCCCCTCTAGTGCGGTATCCAGGTGAAGTCACCTTCTGGGCCCTTGATGAACAGCCAGGAAGGAGAAGGTGTGGGGAAGGTGGCAGGGCAATGTTCACTGTCTTTTATTGGACATTTCCTAGGGGCCAGGCCGTCCTCTTTGCCTGTAATATGTCTGTAATTCTCACAAGTCACTCGAGGGATGGTATACTATATATTTCTTCATTTCACAGATGGCAGACTAAAGCTCAGAAAGATTATTTTATCTGGATTTAGTTGAGTTCTAAAACCTGTGTTCTTTTCACTTTCTTTGTAAGAATAAGCCAGAATAAGAAGAGCAAAAACTCTAACATTATTGACCTCTCACTTGGTGTCAGACACTATGCAAAGTGTCTTAGAACTATTATGTCCCTTATGGTGTAGGAGTTTTGGTTATTCTGGAGGGAATCTGCCTGATCCTGCCCAGCTGCTAATGCGTGGGTGGGGCAGGAGCCCTGTTTGCTTTATCCTAGAGGTGATTTGGGGTCTAATGAAAGATTGATTATCCACATCTGATCCGTTCGATGTGACCGTTGGTTTGTGAATGATCCCACTGTTTCCTAAGAGAGTTTTTTTCGGACTTCACTCAATAAACATTTGTAGAATGAATGAATTAACACCTTGTGCAGAGTGGTCTGCTGCCCTGTGGAAATGTGAGACTGCCCAGGGGCAGCGCAGGCCTCACTGTCTTCAAAACCCAGGATGCCATCCCAGGAGGTTCTCCCCCTTAGGCAAGGGAGGTGGGGTAAACTGTGCCCCTGTGGGCTTCCAGAGCTTCCTGCTAATATGCTTGCTACTACCTGTTTGAAAAAGAAAATTTAAAAATATAGTAGATTAAGAAAAATTTAGCTCTTTTTTTCAACAGGAAAACTGATTTGGTTTAATGAGGTTAAAAAGGGGACATGGAAATCAATTGATGCAATTTGCTATATAGGGCTTCCCAGATTTCTCTGTCGAAGACCTTCCAATGGGAAAGAAGACCAGTAAGTTTGCCTGGGCTTCAGGGTGTAGTTCAAGTTGGCCCCAGCAAACTTGAAAATTGTTTTAAGGACTTACACAGTTTTTTTGTCTGAATTCATTATATGTGGACTTTGGTTTAAATATATAAAAAAGTTTTGTTCTCAAAATAATAGAGCAAAATTGGTATCCTAGTAGATTATTATATATTTGGGGGGCTTCAAGTACCCAGAGGGAGAAGCAGGGCCACAGTTCTGGGGGAGCTTAGCATACTGACTGTTTACATTTTCTAGTCTCTGATTCATAGTAACAGAGCTTTTCAATTGTTTAGGGAGACAACCGTTTTCCCAATTTTCAGAATGAACAATATGCTTTAGAAATAAAAATATCCTTTATTTTCTTATTACCAAAACTATGCTTATTCATTGCAGAAAAAAGATAAAGTACAAATTAGCATTTAATAATAAATAAAATCAATACATCTGGGATATAGCCTTCCAAATTTTTTTTAAGGTTTTTTTTTTTTTTTTATTAAATCCTAGCTGTGTACATTAATGCAATCATGGGGTATAATGTCCTGGTTTTACGTACAATTTGAAATGCTTTCATCAAACTGGTCAACATAGCCTTCATGTCTTTTTCTTAGTTATTGTGTTAAGACATTTATATTCTATATCTAGTAAATTTCACATGTACCCTTGTAAGATGCACGGTAGGTGTGGTCCCACCAATTACTCTCCCTCTACCCATCCTCTCCTCTCCCCTCCCTCTCCCCTCCCTTTCCCCTTTCCCCATATTCTTGGGCTATAATTGGGTTGTAGCTTTCATAAGAAAGCTATAAATTGGTTTCATAGTAAGACTGAGTACATTGGATACTTTTTCTTCCATTCTTGAGATACTTTGCTAAGAATAATATGTTCCAGCTCCATCCATGTAAACATGTAAGAGGTAAAGTCTCCATCTTTCTTTAAGGCTGCATAATATTCTATGGTGTACATATACCACAATTTATTGATCCATTCATGGGTCGATGGGGACTTGGGCTTCTTCCATGACTTAGCAATTATGAATTGGGCGGCAATAAACATTCTGATACAAATATCTTTGTAAAAATGTGATTTTTGGTCTTCTGGATACATACCTAGTAGAGGAATTGTAGGATTGAATGGCAGGTCTATTTTTAGATCTCTAAGTGTTCTCCAAACATCTTTCCAAAAGGAACGTATTTGCACTCCCACCAGCAGTGTAGAAGTGTTCACTTTTCTCCACATCCATGCCAACATCTCTGGTTTGGGGATTTTGTAATGTGGGGTAATCTTATTAGAGTTAGATGATATCTCCAAGTGGTTTTGATTTGCATTTCTCTGATGATTAAGGATGGTGAGCATTTTTTCATGTGTCTGTAGGTTGGGCGCCTGTCTTCTTCAGAGAAGTTTCTCTTCAAGTCCCTTGCCCAGCCTGAGATGGGATCACTTATTCTTTTCTTGCTAATACGTTTGAGTTCTCTGTGGATTCTGGTTATTAAAGCTTTGTCAGAGACATAACTTGCAAATATCTTCTCCCATTCTGAGGGCTGTCTGCTTGCTTTACTAACTGTGTTCTTGGCTGTGCAGAAGGTTTTTAGTTTGATCAGGTCCCAGTAGTGTATTTTTGAAGTTGCTTCAATTGCCCGAGTGGTCCTCCTCATAAAATATTCACGCAGGCCTATTTCTTCAAGGGTTTTCCCTGAACTTTCTTCTAGTATTTTTATAGTTTCATGTTTTAAGTTTAAATCCTTAATCCAGTGAGAGTCTATCTTAGTTAATGGTGAGAGATGTGGGTCCAGTTTCAGTCTTCTACAGGTCACCAGCCAGTTCACCCAGCACCATTTGTTAAATAGGGAATCTTTTCCCCACTGAATGTTTTTTAGCCTTCCAAATCTTTTTCTCTGCACCTATGTGAGTAAATTTAAACACACACACACACACATGAATGCAGCCCTTTTTAAAAAATTAGCATGTCACTGGTAGACAATTTTTAAAAATTATTTACATATTTCTTTATTACTTGAGACAGAGTCTTGCTCTGTTGTCCCACAATAGAGTGCAGTGGTGCCATCATAGCTCATTGTAACCTCAGACTCTTGACTCAAGGGATCCTCCTGCCTCAGCCTCCCAAGTAGCTGGGGCTACAGATATGTGCAACCATGTCTAACTAATT
>NW_003852396.1:17047268-17111041 GCF_000181295.1 Otolemur garnettii
AGAGATGAGGTCTCAATGTTGTTGAGGTTGGTCTCAAACTCCTGGCCTCAAGTGATCCTCCTTCCTTGGCCTCCTAAAGTGCTAGAATTATAGGGGTGAGCCATTGTACCCTAGCTCTTACTTTTCATTGAATTGTTATCAGAGCTAAGAACTATCTCAGGGTGTTTTTAAAAGAATGTAGAGAATAAATTATGAATAATTAAAAGCATCATAAAGGTTTGTGAGCCTCAAAGCCAACTCCCCTTCCCCATAATTTCCCTGTGGCATTTAGTTTTCAGCAGAGGAGTGGTGTTGCTGAAGTCACAGGGTCAAGCTGTGCTTCTTGCTAAATACCTCAAATATAATAGAAAAGGCAGCTGTTCAGTGTTTTTGAGGTACTAAAATTGAGCAGAACATTCAAAAGCTAATTTGCACAGTTGAGGCCTTGGGAAAGGCAGGTAGCTTTCCTGAGCCAGTTACCTCTGTAAACTGGGGATAATGAACCTCTTTTAGCCTCCACTAGCAGAGTCACTTCAAGACTCAAGTGTCAGATGTCAAGGTTTATTACTTGAATTGTGTACAAGTATAAATGCTATTTAAAAAGTTTAAAGGTAGAAAGATCAAAAGCATTGTCAGTCTTTATAAAATGCTGAAATCCGACTATTGGCTTAACTTTAGTAGGACTTAATTATGATATAAATGCTCTATTGGGACACTATTCTAAGTTTTCTTGAAAGAATGTAGGATTTCTTGGTGGCTAGCATCTGGATCTTCAAGATAATCCTGAACAGAAGAGAAAAACAAAAGATAGTCCCATTTTACAGAATAAAAGCAGACTTGCCATTGAAGGGAGCTATTCATTTGCATAGAGTCCTAGAGCTCCTGAGAGCTGTTTCTAGTTGCCCTAAGCAAGGCAGAGGCATATTAGGAGGAAGCAATATGAGAAATTGGAAAGGCCAACCACCCATGGGGACATAGTGAATGCCAGTAGCCATTGCTTCAAGGGCGGCCCTCAGGCATGCATCCTGCTCCTGGCAGTAGGCCCTGCCCTGGGACGCAGGTGGCTTGCTTTCTACTTGGCATCTATCAGAGACAATCTGCATGATCTGGGTTTAGTCACATCCTCTCCCCAAACCTTAGTTTCTTTATCTATGAAGTGAGAGAGTTGACGTTAGAGAGTTATTTTCCATTTATGTCTGCCTAAATAGAGGTCTAGTAGAGAATTTCAAATCCAGATAAATCAGATATCAGAAAATAAACTATTAAAAGGATTTGGTTTTATAAAACTTTGAATTCAGTCAAATGGCTGTACATGTGGCCCCAGAGCTACGGGTTCCTTCCCTGCTTGGTGCCTCCTCGTGATTTTCTGTGGGTTTCCCCAGCTGACGGCCCTCGAGCAGAACACATAAGCCGCAGATCATGGAGAGGAGAGTTGTTTTCGTTCACTTATTTACTGCAAAGGTCTGAACACATCCCAAGATGGCAGAATGGAACAACCCTAGAAATACATTCTTTAAAAAAAAAAAAGAATCTAGAATCTCCTGAGATTGTTGGGAGGAGAGACTGCTTTCAGGCAGTTTTGGGGAAGGTGGGTTGACAGGAATTGTGGTAATGAAGCCATGCGTTTCACTACATACTTGCCTCTTAGGTCTCTGAATATAGTATTTTTCCTTAATGCCTACTGGGCACTTGGCCCTGTGCTAGGACTTTTTGTTTTGCAGTTTTTGGCCAAGGCTGGGTTTGAACCCACCACCTCCGGAGGTGGGAAGGCGGGAAGGCGGGAAGGCGGGAAGGCGGGAAGGAGGAAGGCAGGATAGAGTGAGAGCAGCTGTGGTTGGAACAGGATGGAGATGAAAAGACCAATTGGGGATAGATTGAGCCCTCAAGAGCTTGGACTTTGTAGTTTAATATCGCATACACAGAGCCTGACCGTTCCTGGCACTCAATACCTTAGTAAGGTATTTTGAAATTGATATATCAACAAATGAAAGAATGAATGAATCACTCTCCTGAAATGAAGTCTTTGCTGAAACCTGGTGCAATACTATGAGTGACTTCTTTATCTGTGTAATGTACTTACAACCTACAAAACACTTTCCTGTGCGTTATCCTTTCTATTGATGTCTAAGGTGAAAGAAGGCCAAAATAACAGCATTGCCTGATGTCACACTTTCTAGATACTTTGTAGCTACTTATAGAAACAGATTTGTTTATTCCTAGATAAATTATCTTGCTTGTAGACATATGATGCATCCAGAAATATGGGGGTGGTGGTGAACATAAGACGTAGTAAACAATTTCACAAATTTGTACTCTGAGTTAGAGGGAGAATGACAAGCATCACTTGACTTCTGGGTGAATAGCTGCGTTTTCCCCTCTTGCAGAAGCATTGTTTTACTGTAAGTCTTGACAGAACTGACGCTATTGCCATCAGCCTCCGATTAGAGATGTGTTTTGTGCTGCCATTACTCATGGCCACAGGCGCCTGGGCTCTCCTGCCCCTGGATGAGTCACTTGATTAAAACACAGGGTTGTGAGGCTGAGAGTGTGGTCAGGATCCCAGGCGAGGCTACGTTGCCCAGTCAGATGGTGCCTTGGCGGGCCCTGCCGCCTCCTCTGCTGCCGCTGTGTTGGGAGGAAGACTCAGCTGCAGCATGTTAGATTCCTCAGGGCGGATTCTTTACCACCATTGGTTTTAGACTAGTCATTTGAGTTTTAGAAGTAAAGGGTCTGGATTTCAGTTTGATTTTTTTTTTTTTTTAAAGAATGTTATTTCTAGGGTTGTTCCATTCTGCCATCTTGGGATGTGTTCAGGACTGCATCCTAAGACTTTTGCTATACCCCTGTCTGTAACTATTTCATAGCATATCATTTCCTTGATATGTCTGTAAATTGGGAATGATCAGACCTGCCTCACAAAGTTGTTGAGAGGGTTAAATAAGATCGTATATTTAATAAAACTCAGCAAACCAGATTGAGACGCTATAGCAGGCCAAAGACTGATCAGCGAAGGACTTACCACCTCATGCTTATCTAGTGCTATTTTTGACTTAATTATAATTTTATGTGACATATATTCAAGGTAACTTATGAATAGTTGAAACCACAGGCATGTGATCTGTAGATATGATGGCTTGACTACATTGATGGCACCTGGGGCAGTAATTGGTTATGGTAGGATTCATTTTCCTCGGTTATTTGAAGAGTATTTTGCCTGATCTGGTATGTCTTTGGTTGCTAATGTAACATGTATTATATCTGATTGCTTCAGACCACTTTTTTCAACCCTGTGAGGCAAGTGAATGATGATGATGTCTGACGTTTATTGAACAATAACTATCTCTGTGCACCAGGTACTTTCCCAAGCACTATACCTCCTTCAATTTATTAAATCCTCACAATACCCTATTATTGATACTATTATTGTCCTATTTTATGAGCAGGAAATTGAGGCACAGATAAGTTAAATAAGTTGCCCGAGTGACACAGCTAATTAGAAGAGGAACAGAGATTTCAGCCCAGTTAGTCTGACTCCAGAACCCACAATTTGGATCATCAGAAGGTATTCTGATGTACTTGTTTCCCACCTATAACTTAATTGTATTCTGTTCTGTTGTATATGAAATCAGAAAGCTGCAAACTGAGGCCTAGATGCAGAATGAGGATACATAGTTTGGCCAGTGTCTTTTTTTCTTTTTAAAAAATTTTAAGGTTTATTATTACTTTATTTTTTGATAGACTCTTGGTTCGAGTGATCCTCCTGCCTCAGTCTCCCAACTAGCTGAGACTATGAGTGTGCACTACCATATCTGGCTAATTAAAAAAAAAAAGAATAAAAAAAATATATATATAGTAGCGATGAGGGTCTCACTATTTTCCAGGCTTGTTTTAAACTCCTGGCCTCAAGTGATCCTTCTGCCTCAGCTTCCCAAAGTGCTAGAAGTGTAAGTGTGAGCCACAGCACCCAGCCTAAATTTATTTTTAATTAATTATTTTTTGAGACAGGGTCTTCCTCTCTTGCCCCAGCTAGAGTACATTATCATGGCTCACAGCAATCTCAAACTCCAGGAATCAAGCAATTCTCCTGCTTCAGTCTCCCAAGTATGGTACAACAGGTATGCCCCACCATGCCTGGTCAATTTTTCTATTTTTTGTAGAGAAGGTGTCTCACTCTTTCTTCCTTAGGCTTGTCTGGAATTCCTGACTCATGTAGTCCTCCTGCCTCAGCATCCCAAAGGGCTAAGATTACCAGGCATAAGCCACTGCGCCCAAGCCTTGGCCAGTGTTTTGATTACACAAGATAATACTTAGAAATGGGCTTGTTGCAAAAATTAAAAAAAAATTGTTTAAGTCTTTTAGAAGATAGGGGTGACACTAGACTACAAAGTGATGAGTCAGCACCTTAGTAGCCTGTTTAAGAATCCACACTGCCCCGGAATGTAGTAACTGAAGTGTTGCCTTAGGATGTTAAATACTAGCTCTGTTTGCATTAGGTAAATCACATCATTTATGGTCTTTTACTTATGAAGAGAAAAAATAGAATTTTTCTTTTCCATTCCTTTTAGGGGTGCTACAAGTAATAAGAACATGGCAAACAGAATGTCTGCTGTCCAGTGAGTGCATATTATGTGTCAGTCCCTTGCCAGGCCCTTGCTCATCTGATCAGCAGGACTACTTTCTAAAGTAGATGATGCTTATTCATTTTACTGGCAGAAATGGAAAAACAGAGAAGTTAAGTACCTTGCCCAACGTCCCACTGTAAATGAAAAAAACAAGCATTTGAGCTCAGATTACTTACTTTGACTCCAAAGCCTGTGCTCTTTCCACTACTCAATACTACCTCTTTAGGGAAGTTCTTTAGAGGAAAGATGTTACGATCATCCCTGCTGACTCCTGTGTTGAGATGTATTATTTGGTATGAGCCTCTTAGCAGACTATAATGTTTGAAACGGACGCTGTTCCAGAAAACTTGGGATATTTCTGTGGCCGTAGAGATGTAATGATGGACTTGACATATCTTCCAAGGAAAAGAAAATGAGTTTTCCCAGCACAGCACAGCCAGGAATCAGCTGCTGGCTGCTGTAGTTACAAAGCAGCACACGACTCTGGAGAACCTGCAAGAAGACCCCACTTACCTTTTATCTGGGGGCATCACAACCTGATAAATGAGAGGGAATATGCTGAAGAGCTTGAGTAAAAATGAATTTGATCTTTATACTGCACATGAAATGGAGATTTATTTAAATTAAAGAATTTTTTACCAGATGTCCTAGTCATATCACTCATATACTATGATACTTTTTTCCTCTGTTTTATAATGTGCACCCTTTTTTTTTTGAGACAGTCTCACTTGGTCACCCTTGGTAGAGTGCCATGGTATCACACCTCACAGCAACCTCAAACTCTTGGGCTCAAGCCATTCGTTGGCCTCAGCCTGACAAGAAGCTAGGCCTACAGGTGCCCACACAACACCTGGCTATTTTTAGAGATGGGGTCTCACTCTGGGTTTGGCTAGTCTTGAACCTGTGAGCTTAGGCAGTCCTACTACCTCAGCCTCCCAAGTGCTGGGATTATAGATAGGCATGAACCACTGTGCCAGGCCCTTTGAGTCTTTTTGAAATAGCATCATCATACTTGCCTTCACTAAATGTAATCACTGGATTCTCATAGGGGCGTTTTGCCATCTGATTAGTTTTTTTTTTTTTTTTTTTTGCCAGGGCTGGGTTTGAACCTGCCGCCTCTGGCATATGGGGCCAGCGCCCTACCCTTTTGAGCCACAGGTGCCGCTCTGCTATCTGATTGTTAATAGCATGATTTTGAAGTGCAATTATAAGTTGAAGGTCAGAAGCCAGAATTATGAAGCACAATGGCTGGCAAGGTGATAAGTGAGAGGTTATAGTAAAGTAGGTATTTTTGGCTGGTGTCCATGGGCAAGAGTGGATCTGGAAGCTCACGTTCCCCTAGAGGCCCACTTTGTAGCCGAATGAATTTGCTTTTGAGTCAGAGAAGCTTGAGTTTAAACCTTGGATTCACTTACTACTTATGTAATTGAGCACGTAACTTAAACTCTCTAAGTCTCACTTTCCTTTTCTGAAAAAATTGCATTTATAGAGTCACTGTGCCTTGCATAGAGTCATTGTTCAATAAATGCCAGTTTGGTTCTCTTCCCTTTTTCTGCTCTCTTCCTTCCCTTTCTCTCAGCTATTAAGGGTAACAATGGTAGAGTAATACCTAAGGTACAATGTGGTAAATGTTCTAGTGTAAATAGGCAGAAATACAGACTGCTGAGAGAGGAGATAGCTGGAAAAATGGGAAGGTGGCAGATGAGCTAGACCCATGGCTGAGGAGGAGTTTGCTAGGTTGAGAAGGAGTAGGGTAGAGAAAAAGGCTCAAGGACCTTTCACATGCATAGGCTTGGAGACAGGAAAGGCATGGACACTAAGTGAATGGGAGAGACCAAGGAATTGGCACATGGGTGCAGATAGGTCGTGGCTGGAGGTGCTGCTGGTAAGACCAAAGGTGAAATGAGCCAAGAAACTTTATCTTGGAGCATGCAAGGAACTAATGGATCTCAATATTGTGAGGGAAATAAGTAAATTTGTTTCTAGGAAAGTAACACTTTCCAAAGTATGGAATACAGATTTGAGGTCAATTGATACACCTGTTTAGACTGTTGGGTACAAATGAGATACTATATTTTAAAGTTTTTCTGGTAAAAGGTTATGATATTTGGAAAGACGGTGCTCCTGTTTAAGACTTCTGTAAGAGGGTACATACTGTGTTGGAAAATGACTCCATGTATATATATTTTTTTGAGATAGAGTCTTGCTCTGTTCCCTGGGGCTAGAGTGCCATGGCCTCAGCCTACCTCATAACAACCTCCAACTCCTAGGTTCAAGTAATTTCCTGTCTCAACTTTCTAAGTAGCTGGGACTACAGGTGAGTGCCATCATGACCAGCTAATTTTTCTATTTTTGATAGAAACAGGGTCTGCTCTTGGGTTGGTCTCAAACTTCCAGAACTCAAGGGCTCCTGCTTTGGCCTCCCAGAGTGCAGAGATTATAGGCATGAGCCACCAGGCTTGGCTGACTCCGTATCACACTGGACACACTGGAGCCAAAGTATTCCAAAAATAAATTGTCTTGCTTTGGAGTTGATTGTATTACATGGTATCTCCAGAACTGAGTTTAAGATTCTAGAAATAGTTGACATCCAGTGCATGTTGGTTTTGGTGAGTGCTGAGTAGTAGCATGCACTACTGTGGTTAGCAGTTTGAGTTTCCTGGGGGGAGGAGCAGGGAGACTGGGGCTGCAAAACCATTACCTATAGGCAACTGCCAGAAGCTGGGTGGCCCTTTTCCCCAAGTAGTCAGGGTCAGACACAAGTATACATAGTGTGTGCTTGTGCGTTTCTAGGCCTGTGTTTATGTTTTCTTGATAATTGTCTGTTTTATCCAGACCAGAGGGAAAACCTGACACATTACCTGTGTTCCTTGGGGAGAGCCACTGGGGAGACTGGCCTTGGTTACTAGAAGCACCTACGGGTAAAGATGATCACCTGCTTCTCCAAGGATCCAATGTGTAGCTGGGAGCCAAAGGTGTGGGGAGTCATGGCTCCACCTATCACATTCTGCAGGGGACAGATGTGACCCTTCTGTAGAACTGAACACAGATATTTACTTAGTGCATGAGGAAGTGAACAGGGTGTGGATGTATTTGGTTTTTCCCTTCTCTGACTCCAAGATCACTCTCTGAGCATCCAGGAACTAGAAATAAGTCATGGGCTGACATTCCATGCACAGGGAGCAAGATGTGTTTTAAAATGATGGAGGGATCTCACGTTTGGTTTTTGGAATACTATACCTTTGAACCTGTCTTCCTTCATGTGCCAAGCCCCAAGTCCTTCTCTCTGTGTCATTCAAGTCTCAGACTAGCCCTGTGATAGATTCTGGTCTCTTTCCTTTGAGACCAAAGCTCTGAGACTGATGAGCTGTGGGCGGGAATGGTCAGATCCTTGAGGGTGTGTTTATTTGCTTCACTAGCTGGAGATGGATTGACCACTTAAGTGTGCAAGTTTAGTTTAAGTATAGTATGATTGGTCTTTACTGAAAATTAGTTGCTGTTCTTTTAAAACTATCGTGAATCAGTCCAGCATTCAGCATTCATTGGTAAAAGGGCAGGATGCTGTAAGTGGGAAGAACGTCAGATTAGAGACAAGAGTTAATTTTTTTCTATAAATGCTCTCTGAGTGTTTACTATGTTTACATGCCAGAAATTGTTTTCAGCTCCGAGTTCATCAGGGAAGAGAGACGTCTATAATTACCACACAGTGTGATGTCAGTTGTCAGATGTGGGCACAGAAGAGGGAGATGGAGTGCCAAGGCAGGACGTCCTAGAAGAGGAAGAAGGAAGGGTACAGACATTTGAGAGAAGTGGATTAATAGGAACCAGAAAGTCAAGAAAAATGGGAAATAGTGTGGTGGGCACAGTTTCATGTTCAAGGCACGTCTGGTAGGGGCTGGGGCCAGAGAGTTAGGCAGCAGGCTGATCATGGACTGCACTGTACAACTCATTAAGGAGACTGAATGTTTTTGTTTTTATTTTTTATCTTTTTAAAGATAGAGTCTTGCTCTGTCACCCTGAATGGAGTGCAGTGGTCTGATCCTAGCTCATTGCAGCCTCAAACTACTGAGCACAAGCAGTCCTCCTCCCTCAGCCTCCTGAGCAGCTGGGACTACAGGCATTTGCCTCCATGTCCAGCTATGGATGGTTTTTATGGACTTTTATTCCCCATTGTCAAGCTCTTTCCAAACTGTTAATTACTCTCAATTTCTGCCTGTCTTTAAAACTGCAGCTGTATAGTAATTCTTCTCCAAATCTTTAGGTTCATTGCAGTAGGGAGTTTCTTTTCCGTCTCTGATTGGTTTAGTGTTTGGTTTATACCTCTTTTATGACGATATCACATACTACTGTGTGTTATCACCCTTTGTATATTCATCTCATCTTCCCTGTTGGTCTGAAAGTTCTTAGAGGACAAAGGCAGAAAGGACTTACTATTTCCTAAATGTTCAAAGTCCGTGACAGTATAAAGTGTGTTGAATGAATATATTTTGAAGTGCTGAGTTATGGTCACTATCTTTTTAAGGATTTGGTACATAGATTGGCTATTCTTCTGGAGTGGTCAATGGATAGTTGTTAATTAGATGTCTGGGTTTTTTATTCCCAAGTGTGCAGAAAAGAACACAGCAGGCCTGAAAAAGCTTATCCTTAGAAAGGCTTGCTTGCAAATTTGGCCCTTGGCTGGTGGCTGGGAATTTGGATTTCAGAGGAGTTCCCACCAATCTAAATGATAAGAGTAGCTCACTGTGCCTAAACTATTTGTGCAAATACATAGTTTATGCTACTTTCCTTTTGGCAGTCTGGAATTTGGGTATATATCTGGCAGGAGGTGCCTATGTGACCAGCCCCTGATAAAAATACTAGATGCTAAAACTCTAGTGAACTTTCTTGGGGGCAGCATTTTATACATGTTGTCACAACTTATGTGTCCTATGTAAATATACTGGGAGAGGACCTTTGGAAGCTCTTACCTGGTTTTCCCCAGACTTCGCCCTCTGTAATTTTTTCCTTTGCTGATTTTGCTTTCTATCTTTTCACTATAATAAGCTATCATTGTGAGTATGTGGTGTATGCCATCTTGTTGGGTCATCCTAATGAATTCTCAAACTTGAGACCGGACATGGAAATGCCTTCAACACACCATGAAATACCACAAATGTAAAGCCAATCTTTTTTTTATTTTTTGGCTAGGACTTTGGACTGTTACAGACTGGGAAGTTATTGGTCCCTACATAAGAGAGGGGCCTGCTTCTTAAGACTATATGTATATGGGCACATAAGGCAGTGCTCAAGAAGGTTACATAGTTACCTTTTTAAGTTACCTTATAAGCCAAATCAGATTTTACCTTTTGGAAATAAATGTCAGCTTTGAAATTCCAAACCAAGAATTGTCAGAAGCTATGATGAATCCTTTTGTCTGAAAGTGGACTGGGAATTGGGAGGGATCACCAAAAAATAAATAAATAAATAAACAAAAAACTGAACGTGGGAACAATGGGTGTAGACTGAGGGGTGATGTGAGATAGCAGAGGTAAGCTACAGCCCAAGTAGGCTACAGCCAGCTGGACAGAGCTACGTATAAATATAGACCTCCTAAGCTTTGGACCTGACAGATCATATTAAGTAAATGAAAAGAACCTAAGGCAGGTCTCCTACCCTTACTTACTGGGTGCTATCCTACATTTAGATTACTTGTCCAGAGAAAAATAGTTATCTTTTGTTTAAGCAGCTGCATTGGGGAATTGGATAGAAAGAGACTGGAGCAGAGGAGGCAGGAGGATGTGGGCTCAGGTCCCGAGCTGTGATGGTGCTCTGCAGGACAAAGCTGGAGCCTTGTTGTTGCTCTCTGTGAAATCTGGGTGAGAAAGAGCTGTGGGGGAAGGGTTAGTTGCATCTTTCATAATACCTCAGGTACTGTCGGAGCCTTAAAAACATTAGAATTAGGCTCTGAGAAAAATTTGGGGCATTGTTTATCTTGAATTCCCTCTCGTTATTCCTCTAAGTCAGAGAATGAGTTCCTTGGGATGTTTTCCTACCTGACAATGAGAGGGGGCAGGACATTTACCCTGTTGAGTTTCTACTCTGTGTCAGACAGCAGCGAGTGTTTCGTGTGAATCATTTCTTTAATCCTCACAAAGATCCTCCAAGGTAGGAATTTGAAGCCATATAACAGAGAAGGAAAATGAGACTTAAAGATGTTCAATATTTGCCCATAGTCACATAGCTATTAAGGGGCCTTCCTAGAATTCAGCCTCAGGCTTGACTCCCAAGTCAGTGCTGTTTTTCTTCCCTGTGCTTCCTGAACACAATGATGCAACTTCATAAAACAAGAATCATTATATCGGCTATTTGACAAGTGGCTGCATCTTACCTGGCCTCGGTTTATGGTAAGCTCTTGTATGGGGCAGTTTAAGCCTGCAGCACCCACCTTCAAGTCTTAGAGATTTCCTTGGTGATGATAGCTCATGTACACGTTTTGTGCTTGTATGTCACCTCACTTGGGTCCCCTGGGACTCCCAGAGTGGCAGCCTTCCCCGTGCTGTTCACAGGCTGATAGATGTGCAGGAGAGGGCATTGGTGGTCTGCTATCAGTTTGTTGATTTTAGAGCCAGTGTGCCTGAAGTCGTCCTCTCTGGCAGATATTTGACAAAAACTCATCTGGGAATAATCCGCTTTATCAAATTTAAGAAGTAGGTGAAAATTTTCATATTATAGAACTATAAAGAAAAAAATAGAAATGGACTGTTTGGGGTACCTCTACTATTCTTGTTAGTTTATTCTGGGGAAATATTTCTTATGTAACATTTCGTTTACATAAGTGGCACGTTGCAGTAAGGAAACAAGGTTTTGGTTCTCAAGAAGGCGGTGAAAAGTGCTAACCGTGAGCAAATAAATTCAGCACCTGGCACAGTGCTCAGCACAGGCTAGAGACACAATTAACATTTTTTAAATGAATGCAACTGGAACTACTGGGCTTAAGTTTCTGTCCTCCTCTGCTGTCCAAAGAACAGAGTGGCTCAAGCCTCGGCTCCCATTAGTGTGCTCTGGCTGAGGAAGAGCAGTTCAACCTTCTCAGATCAGATGGTGAACCTAAGGCAGGCCATCATCATTTCAGAGAATGAAATACAATTTTTTCCTGGGTGGGATGTAATTTTATGTGGGGTACTGAGAAGAGATTTAGTGGTGGGAGTAGTAATGATAACGGCTAATACTTAACACTGTTCACTGCAGACCATGGTAGACTTAGGCTTTTATGGTGAACCTAAGGCAGGCCATCATCAGACTTTATATACAAATTTATATAATCCTCACACCACAATTTTACATAGTTATTTTACCAGCCAGGAAGGTGCCTATGGTTACATAGTAGTAATTCTGACACATAAATGTGGAGGCCACGGTGCAGCCACTTACCCTCTCCCTAGTGCTATTGTAAGGGAGAGGGAACAAGGCCAGCCATTTGTTTTGTTAGAAGAAAAATATCAACAAATGGCTCTTCTTTCCATGAATTCCTGGAGTAATTTCTGGAAATTCTGCTTTCCTTTTACCCATATGTAAAAGTCCAGTAATTAAACTCTTCCTATATTCCCTTTCTCCTCAATATAATGATTTTCTCTCCCTTCAAATACCAGGCAAACATTAGAAATAAAGCTCAAACAAACAGAAAAAACTTTATAAACGTAAGTTTCCTAAGAGGACCTAGTTCATAGACATGATATGCCTGCCCATTTGGGAACATGGACTGAGTTTGGTCATAAGAGGGTCTATTCTGTGACCTTGAAAAAGTGGGAGGTGGTATTATTTGATGTGTTATCTTTTAAAATTCAGATTTGCTTTTTTGAGTCATTGGAGGATGGGGATTGAGGAACTGTGAGCTCTCTTCTCTAATGAGTTGCAGCATCATTAAAGATGGCAAAGTATTAACTTCTAATTTTGACATGTTTGAAGTTGTGTGGGACTGAATTTTCAGGCCACACAGCTGTTTTTAAACAAATATTTTGTAGGGTTCGTATTTGCATTGAGGAAGGGTACTAACTAAAACAATGTGGAAATGCAGTTGCTGGCCAGATTCCAGCCACAGTCTCTAACCTTTTTTGGGTAAGAGGATTTTTCAATTGTGCAGAACTAAATAATGTGACAGCTGTGAGGCCTTAACTGAGGAAATGCCTATTTTTTTTGTCTGTTGGAATAATTTCCATGATAGGAAATGTGGAGAGCATGCCATTGATTTTTTAAGGACAGGTTTATAAAACATTGGTTATGAGAAATATCAGCTTAAATTTCATGGGTGTTATCAAAATTTGACGTGGCTAAAACTTTTCTCCATGTCTGTCTCTTTGACAAATTTTATAATTTAAAAGCCCTGAAGAGGAAAAAGAAAACTGGCTACATTTTTTTTTTTTTTTTTTTTTTGTCCTGAGACAGAATCTCACTCTGTTGCTCTGGGTAGAATACTGGATTGTCGCAGCTCACAGCAACCTCAAACTCTTAGCCTCATGTGAGCCTCTTGCCTCAACCTCCCAAATAGCTGTGGCTATAAGCACCCAGCTAGTTTTTCTACTTTTAGTAGAGATAGAGTCTCTCTCTTGCTCAAGTTGGTCTTGAACTCCTGAACTCAGATGATCTACCCACTTTGGCCTCCCAGAGTGCTAGGATTACAGTGTGAGCCACTGCACCCGGCCTAACTGCTCTTTTACATCTTTAAAATGTAAAATTTTATAATAACAGTTCTCAAACTTCTTCCTTGTGGGTATGTATTTTGGAGAAAAGGAGACATAAAAAGCTCTGAAATGAAGAATCTTCAGGAAGAAATTGTTAATTAATTACTTGATTTCTCTTATAAAATAACTTTTACTTTTAAATTTGTTTTTCCCAAAGGGTCCTTGTTTGAAGAAGAAAAATATCTTTCCAGAGACTCCAAATTGACACATGTTGTAAGAGTCCCATTTGGAGACGGTTTGCATTAAATGAACTAGAAAACTAAGTGTCGGATTGAGAGAGGGAGAACAACAACCCCAATTTAGAACACAGAAAGGAAAAGTGACATCTGGCTCTCAGTTGCCTCCACGACCCCGTCAGATAGTCTATTTTAAACTGCCCCAGAAGAGTGGGTTTGAGATAGGTCTGCTGGTAGAGCTCAGGGTCACCCCTAATTTGAAAATGACCCCCCACTGGAGGCTGGGTTGGTGTGTGGTTTCCCTGGTGCCTTACTCCTCTTCAGTGTAACCACTTACAGAGCAACAAGCTTTCCCTGGAGCAGGCTGTACTCCTCATCTCAGCTTCTTTGTCTCACTCTTACTGGGTATGTTCCCACCTTTGGCACATGACAATAATCTGTCCTATAGAATTCATCAGTCATATACTGTATGTAAATTTGATCCTCTCAGATACATTGTTGGCACATCTAAGTTATTAATCCCTTTCTCTTGCAGCTTTTGTATTTCTATAGCAGCTGGTAGGATTCCCAGGGAATAAAGTTGGAAGTTATGTGTCTTTCTCGGTTATTAAGAAATCAAGAAAACAGCTATTTGCTGCATGCATTCTTCCTTGTGACCTCAAGGTTTAGACATATGACCCCACATAAGTTACTCCCAACGTCTTGCTAATTATATGGCTCCATCTGGGACTTTGACTTAGGTTAGAGGAGGAGAAGTCGAGTGAGCAGACCTAAGAGTCTTCCAGAATGTACTTAAAGAGCTATTGTAGGCGTGTTGGGGAGACAGCTGTTTGCTGTGTCCACAATGGACAGGGCAAAAGGGAACAGATGGCAGATTAGATGGTAATAACTCACATAAAGCACTGGCTGACCTTTAGAATGGGAAAGATGTTTAGAGCCATCTATCCCAGTCCTCATTTGGTGTGTGAGAAAACTAAGGCAGAGGCAGGTTGGATAGTAAGACCAGGCTCACAAAGCTAGCAAGTAGCATAGCCGCGTACTCTCTGTGCTCAGAGTAGCAGGTTGGTGTTCTCCTGTAAACCTCTACTCCCAAGTCTCAGTCACTGCAGAGGCTGTGCTCTGCCCAGCAAAACTCTGTCTTCCTGGAATTTTTTTTTTTTTTTTAAGTTGAAAGTCTAGATCAGGCGTCCTCAAACTACAGCCTGTGGGTCACATGTGGCCTGCCTAGGACATTTATCTGGCCCGCTGGGTCTTTTTGCTGGCCCTCCAACGATCTGAGGGACAGTGAACTGGCCCCCTGTTTAAAAAGTTTGAGGACCCCTGGTCTAGATAAGTGATTTTCAACCAGTGTGCTGCGAAAAATTTTAAAGATTATTAATTAAATTATTTTCAAAAGACGTTCAAAGCATAGTAAATGTACTCTTTTTTTGTACTTTTTTTTTTTATTAACGTAATTTAAGTGTGCCAGGAAGTTTATAGGTTCCAGTGTGCCATGAGATAAAAACGGTTGAAAAACAGTGATCTAGATGAGTCTCTAGATGAAGTCTAGAGGTGCAAGTAAAGTGGAGTATTTTTCTGGAAGTTGCTATGAACCCGAATATTTGCTGAGAGTTCTTTTTTTGGAAGATTCATGTTTGTCCCTGAGCGTTTCTTCTGCCACTCTTCATCTCTTCACACTAATGTGGTCTCCACGTCCTTTGGTTCTCTCTTCTGTGAAATTGTGATCAGAGGGAAGCTGCCATCACCACAGGGCACATCCCACTTACCCTAAATAGACATGCAAGAAGCCTCAAACTTGTTTTTTATCTCTGACATGCAAGAGCCCAGGGATGACGGGAAACTGCTGGAAGGCTGTCCTCAAAATGCAGATGAACTTAGAATGATACTTAATGAATAATGTTGAACACATGAATTATGGTTCTTCTCCCCGCTTCTCCCCCTACCATCAGAGGGCTGGAAGGGAACCTAAATACACATTCAGCTCAGCCACTTCTTTAGGGGGTGACACAAGTGAAGTCTACAAGTGTTAAGGGACTGCTAAAAGTCTACAGCTAGTCAGGGGCTGTGCGATGGCTAGGCTGTTTCATTCTGTCTCTTGACACTACATTAGGTTGAGCCAAGTGAAATTGCCCAAGTATACAGAATATTTCTATAAAGGTTGAGCATCCTTTTTTCCAAATGCTTCAAAGTTGAAACTTTTTGAGCCCTGACGTGACAGACACCTTTGCTTTCTGATGGCTCAATGTACAAACTTGGTTTTATGCACAAAATTATTAAAAAATTAAATTACCTCAGGCGGTGCCTAGAAAGTATATATGAAACATAAAAGAGTTTCCTATTTAGATTTGAGTCCCATCCCCCAAGTATCTCATTATATATGTGACATATCATATTCCAAAATTTGAAAAAATTAAAAATTTGAAATGCTGCTGATCCCAAGCATTTCAGATAAAGGTTACTTAACCTGTATTAGAAATTTTGTAACAGGCTCAGTGCCTGTAGCTCAGCGGCTAGGGCGCCAGCCACACACACCAGAGCTGGCAGGTTCAGACCCAGCCTAGGTCTGCCAAACAACAATGACAACTATAACAAAAAAAAAAAAAAAAAAAGCCAGGCATTGTGGGAGGCTGAGGCAAGTGAATCGCTTAAGCCCAAGAGTTTGAGGTTGCTGTGAGCTGTGACACCACAGCACTCTACTGGGGGCAACATAGTGAGATTCTGTCCCTCCCCCGCCCCCAAAAAAGAAATTTTGTAATAGTTCAATCTACTGTGTTTTGAAGGATATATGTACTATATACATTCTTAATTCAATAATTGCAGTAATAGCCTAAGCCTTCTCTCTAAACCAAGCAAGCTTATAAGGGCGGAACATAGTTAGAACATTAGTTCTGAATGAGTTAATCCTGAGTTTGCATCCCTTAGTCTATTTCTAAGTTGAAGTTTCCTTACCTATAAAATAGGAATAATATTATATGCATCTGTCATAAGATTGTTATAAAGATTAAATGAGATGGTTCTTGGAAAGGTATTAGTATAGTGCCTGGCACATAGTAAATGCTTAATAAATATATACTATTGTTATATTAATAAAAGAACAAAATTTAGTAAGTTTTAAAAATGTGAAACATAATTCTACTAAGCACATTCATCTTCTTGAGATTTGCAGAATCTGCCTTTATTGTCTAACATGAGCATATCTTCTTCCTATTTCATGGTCTGCTTGTTATAGGGAATATGCTTAGAATGACATTCTATTTTTGAGACCTTTGATTTGACACATGTGGTGCTGTATGGCATGTCAGATCATTATGGTAGAAGTAAAGCAAACAAATGTGAGTATGTAGAATTAGACCACCCACTCCATAAAGGGAGAGGACCTTCTGTGTCTCTGTCATGGAGAATCCTCCTTAGTTTTAAGCACAGACCAGACATATAGTTAGGGCTCAAAATGCAATTGACTGACCAGCTGACTGAGATATGTATATTCTTTGAAAACTGGACCCTGAAACCACATCCAGTGTTTGTTTATCCTGCCTCATGGGTCAGCAAATATCCCCACTGCCTGAGCTCAGAGACACCCATGTGTAAAGTATTTCTCAGAGAACTCCTCATGACCCAGTGACACATCAAGAGCAAATATATTTTGAGACAGCTGCACACTTGGGGGAAAGTAACTGCCCTTGGGGAAGATGGACTGAGGCCGTCCCTGCGTTGAGAAGGAGGAAGCAGATTTATCCTGAAAACAAACAGCTTCCATAGCAAGCAATAAACCGAGGCCCGTCCCCTTCCTTTCAGTTTCTCCAGGACACCATCCTTAGAGGTCAGTAGGCTTTTCAGGTGTCTCCCTCTAATGTCTGTGCTGCCTGTGGGCAGCCACGGGGGAGGAGAGTGAGCCCCAGAAGAGCATCTTCTGCAGTGACTGAGGGGAGAGGGACTTGCGTGCACTGTCCTGACGGCCTCCTGTAAAGCCCCGTCCTACCTGCCACCTGACCTTACCTCTTCCCATTTATTCCATCCTCTGTCTACTTGCTCATTGCTTTGCTGTTGTAAATGTAAGCAAAATTTGATCTTTCGAGGAGGGAGCTATGTGAATAAGACACTGGTTATTTGTTGAAAAGACATAAACTTACGAAGAATTCGCTGCCGTTTTGTGCCATGAAGTGAGCGTTCGTGCCTGGAAGTATCTGTGGAAGGTGCACATGTTTATTGAACATTTAGTAAGGTTGGCATCAAGGGAGGCCTTTTACAAATAGCATGTGTTGTTCACAGTGCGGTCTTGCAAAAATATCCCCCATTTTACAGATGGGAAACCTGTGGTTCAGAGAAAATAATTGGCAAAAGAACACACAACAAATAATTACAGAAGCTTTCTAAAGCTATGTATTCGCTTGCTACTACAGCAGGCTCAGGTGGAGATCTGATCAGTGACCTCTCTGCAGGTCTGTGAGGCAGGTAGGCACAGCTATCACTGACCTATTGAAGTTGAAGATACTGGAGTAAGAGCATTATGAATTTCCAGTTTTTCTGGTTCTTCTACTATGAGTAGGAAATTCATACAGTCATTCATTCACTTACCTACTAAAAACACTTTTATTCAGTCTCTATGTTTAACATTGTACTAGCTATGGAGAGAGTATCAAAGAGACCTAGGACTTAGGCCTTAGTGTTCTCAGAAGGTTTTATCCTAGAAAAGGAGATAAGAGTCTTAAAATACAATAGAAGCTCAGCTCTATGCTGACCATCTCCTTAAGTTGACCTAACTTTCATAGATCAGACATACACCACATGTGTTAATATCAGTACAGTGGGCCTAGTTCCTTAAGTTGACCCCCTCCGATCGAACCTGTGTTCAATTTACACAGGTTCTGCAGTGTTTGTTCTTAATATAAAAGCAAGAGTTAGATTGCATGAAGAGCAATTGGTGCATTGGAAGGTTAGAGCTAGTAGATTGCATGAAAAGCAATTGGTGCATTGGAGGTTAGAGGTGGAAGGTAGAGATGTACGGAGGTGGTTAAGAAAAGGTTTATGTGTTAATCATCCCACACACATACCTGCCATGCATACACATGCACACATTCTTAAATTGGTAGTGCTGGTGGTGACAGAATAGAGGTTGCTTCTGGGTTTTTTTGATGTTTTTACTTAGAGATAATTGTAGATTCACATGAAGTTGTAAGAAATACAGAGATCTATGTACCCTTTCCCAGTTTCACCCAGTGGTAACATTTTATATAACTATAATATAATATCACAACGAGAATACTGACATGGACACAATCCAGATTTTTCCAGTTCTATGCATACTATTTTGTGTTTCTGCACACAGCCTGCGTGTATTAAGTTTCATACAGTTTATCACATGTACCAGTTTCGTCACCACAAGACTCCTTCCTTTATTCTTTCTTTTTGCAGTTTTTGGCCGGGGCTGGGTTTGAACCCACCACCTCCAGTATATGGGGCTGGCACCCTACTCCTTTGAGCCACAGGTGCCGCCCCCTATCCTGTAATTCTTATAACCACACCCACCTCCCTGCTGCCTCTCCTATGCTAACCCCTGAACCCAGCAACCACTAGTAAGTTCTTCATTTCTATCATTGTGCTGTTTCAAGAGTATCATATAAATGGTACCATGCAGTACGTAATCTTTGAGGACTGGTTTTTTTTACATTTAGTACAATTCCCTTGACATTCATCCAAGTTGTGTCTATCAGTATTCAACCTGTTTGGGGGTTATTTCTAATTTTGGGCTGTTACTAATAAAGCTTCACATTAGGATCCATAATTACATAACTCCCTAAAACAATGGCTTTCAAATGCTACTACTATTTAGGCTGAAATACGAAGGAAATAAATGATATCATCATAGAGTTTAAATACCAAAAGCTGGTATGAAAAAGATTTTTAATTAGCATTTATGGAATATAGTCAGCTCTAAATTTAGGCCAAATGTGAAGTAGGAGTCACCGTAACTCATTCCTTGGGCATATTTCATTCTTTTATTTAGTGCTCATTCAGTGAGTATTTTTTGATCTAGGCATTATGCTACTCACATTCTAGTGAAAAATAGATGTGTGAAAATCACCTTTGTTGACTTGGGTTTAAGTGGCCTACAGCTCTTAATAGCTGTCCATATGTAGCTTCTTTGAAGAAAAATTCTAAGTCTAGGTAGGCTGTGGGCCTCATTTAATCTCCTGTAGACATTGCTTGACCTCAAGAATTAAAATTTGGGAGATTTACCCTTCTTAATTCTCCTGGACGAATTCACAATTTCTATACATTTTCATGATGATTAAAATTCTCATTAAAAAATTAGACATTTGAAACAGAAATGGAAGAAGTCTCTGCAAAAATTATTTCAAGATCTGCTTTTCTTAAAAGCATTTTTACTTTAGGAAGATTACAGACATTTACCAGATAAGGATTAAGGGAAAAGACAAAATCCCATTTTGCTTTTGTTTTTCATCTCTGAAGGAGATTCATCTCTGGCTGCCCTTGAACAAGCTGTATTGTTTGTTTGAGCCCATCCCTAAATCCTGTCCTGTCCACTTTGTTTAGAATTACAAAAACCTTTATCCCCAGGTAAGACTGAATTCCAGAGAGCAGACCTCATTGATGTTTCGCCTTCCAGCTTTTAGGGAAACACTCAGGTCCTTTCCATTTCAGCATCCATACTTGGTTTCTCTGGGCTTAAATTGCCCTTTTCTCTCCTCCCGCTTCTGCACTCCTTGAAGCCTCTTTTCATTGGTTTAAATGAGAAGTAGTAACCAAATACCACAAATGCTGATGTGTTATACAGGCGGCCACCTGCTATGCTGTGAGTAACTAGTGATTCCCAGGACTGATAGAAACTAGTTTATAAACCTGGATGCTAGGAACATTTTTAAACTTCTTTTATGAATGCTCTAGAATTATAGAAAGAAATTAAAAACTAAGATGATTTTTTTGTATAATTCTTTGTGTGTGAATGTTAAAGGCTTACAATTTTCTATGGTTTTAATAGGCATGGATTTAAGAACATGAACGTGTCATGTATTTAAACTCTATGATGATATCATTTATTTCCTTCGTATTTCAGCCTAAATAGTAGTAGCATTTGAAAGCCATTGTTTTAGGGAGTAATGTAATTATGGACCCTAATGTGAAGTGAAAAGCATTACACCTTTACTCATTCTACTTCATCTCCTTTGGTGTTTTTGTCTACATTTTTTTCTTCTTATATCTAAGATGAAAAACTCGGTGAAGCAGAGAATGTCATATCTTGAGGTAAGTTATTTTTCTGTTAGTTATTCTTTATTTGTAAGATATTAATGTGGGCTGACTGCCCTCTTTTTTTTCATCTTTGGCTTCCTAATGGAAGAATAAGGCAGAAGCAATTTGAGGTGCTAGCGGTTCACAGGCCTGAGCACTGTATTTTCAGACCTTTGCATTGTACCATTTCCACCTTTAAACTTTTGCAAAACATAACCTCAGTTCATCTAAGTTCATCAAATGCCTTCCCTGAGGAAATGCTTCTTGTCTCCTCTGACTTGGTCTTTTGACAAATGTGAGAGTTTTCCCAGCTTAAAGAAAGGTGAATTTCCAGTTACCGTGTGAAGGTTGACTTTAGACTACTATCCAGAGTCGTGGGCCTGCTGCCGTGAGACCATGGCACGTGGCCGTTGTGGCCAAGTGGTGGCCCCCAGAAAGCTGGAGGCCTTCTGGGGCTGCCTCTATACTTGGGCTGTCTGGGAAAGTCCAGTCTGAGGAAATCTGTGGGCAGAACTTGAGCTGGAGATCAGAAAGTGAGCCAAGTCAGAAAGTACATGGGGGTCAGAGAGAAAGGGACACAAATAGCAAAAGACCAGGCCATCTGGAGGATGACTCTGTGCTTTGTGACACTTCTGCCCAGAAGGCAGCAAGGTGTGGCTGCCTGGGGCGTGGACACTGGAGCCGCCCTGCCTGGCTGGATACAGGGGCAGTTCACTAAGTAATTAGTGGTTATTTAGCCTCTCTAAGCCTGTTTCCTGATCTGGATTCTTAGCCTTATCATGTTGTTGTGAGAAACTGAGTTAATGTATGTAAGACATTTAGTAAGTGCCTGGCATGTTCTAACTGCTAGGTAAGGCTTTGATGGTCTTATTATTAGTAACTAATATGAACTAATTTTGTCTAGTTTGATTATTGTCAAGAATAAGGATGTGAGGATACAGGGAGAACCAAAGTGTGTGTTTCCTCTTCTCTGTTCTCCACAACACAAGATGTTCTCTGCCTGCTGCTGTGTGAGGGCTTCACCACCTGACCAAGCAGTCAGTTCTGCAGCGAGCCCCAGCTCAGTGTCCTCTAATTCCTTTTAATTCTGATTCTCTCTACTTGGAGATGGAATCATATCCCATATCCTAAGGCCTCAGTGCCCAGCTACAAGTACAGGGAGACCCTGAGTTACAAACATCTGACTTACATCTAACTCGCACTTATAGGTGGAGGCTAATACACGTGATAAGTAAATGTACTGTTCCAACTTACATGCAAATTCAGCTTGAGAACAAACCTACAGAACCTATGTCATTTGTACCCAAGGGACTGCCTGTACCAGGTTGGCACCTGTACTTCTGACTGATTAGCTATAAATTAGGAATCCTCATACTTCCTCCTCAGGTTCAAATAATTTGGTAGAGGGCCTCACAGAACTCAGAAAAACTTTACTATATTTACCAGTTTATTTTAAAGGATATTACAAAGGATACGGATAACCATCCAGATGGAACAGATGTGTAGAGGGAGGTAGGGCAGAGGGGCTTAGAGTTTCCTTGCCATCTCTAGGTTCACCACCATCCAGGAACCTCCATGTGTTCAGCTATCTGGAAGGTGTCTGAACCCACTTCTTTGGGTTTTTCTGGAGGCTTTATTATGTGGGCATCATTGGTTAAATCACTGGCCACTGGTGATCAGTTTAACTATTGGGTTCATCTTTTCTCTCCAGAGAAAAGATGGGCTGGGACTGAAAAGCCCAAGGCTCCTAATCATGCCTTGGTCCTTACTCTGAGCAGCCCCCACCCTGCAGCTACCTAGGGGCTGCCAGACACCAGTCATTCATTAGCATAGATAAGATGCTCTTATCACTCCTGAGACTCCAAGGGTTTTAGGAGCTGTGGGCCAGGAGACTGGGACAAAGACCATGTATATATTTCATGGTATCACAAAGGGACATTAAATTTGGTGGACAATTAACTCGTCCTAGAAAGTGCTATCTCTATGGTCACCTTTAAAGTACTTCCTTTGGGAAGCTACACACTGTCACCAGCCTCTAGTCCACCCTTCAAAGCAATTTTGAAACTTTTTTTCTGGAATGGCCATCAAAGCTGTAGTTGTACATGGTCTGACAATTAAGTCCATGAACTCGTTCTAGAAAAAATTGCTCTGATGGATGGACTAGATGCTGGCATTAGAGCATAGCTTCCCAAGGGGAGAACGTCAAAGGTGAATGTAGTGCTATTTAGCAGTGAGGTGTGCAGCATTTTTTCTAGGGTGAGAAACTAGAAAAAATAGTAACACCTGATCCTGTAAACTTTGGTATGGTTTTACTTTGGGCTTTGAAATGAAATGAGAGATACATTCATAAATTATGGGGCCAGGGTTCATTGTAGCTAAAGTGTGCTGTGGCCTGAATTGTTCTCTTTCACCAATCTGACAGCATTGTATTGCTCGAAGGGGTTTACGAGGGAGATCATCTTTTTCAGTACCCTTATTTTGTAAATGAAGAAATAGAAGCTTCAGAAGGTAAAGTGACTTGTCCAGCCTCACACAGCAAGGGAATAATGAACTGGAAGCAGAGCTGACTTTGCCTGCTCAGTGGCGTGTTCTTTCTCCAGACTCACTGTTTTTCTGCAGCCGTGGTCTCTTACTGGGTGAGGTGTACCTAATGAGCCTTGCTCACAAGTATGTCCTTAGGAAGTATTTCCTGATTGACCTTTAGTGATGGAAAATGTATAAAATGACTGTTTTTCTTCTTCTTCTGAAGTCAAAGTTATGGAATAAGATTGCTTTACTTAAATATTTTCAGTTTTCTCTTAGAGCTTGACTTTTTATTTAGGATCTACCTCTACTAAGAAAAAAGATTTTATGGGTATTACCTGACCCTTATGTTTGTAGTTTTTGAAATGAAACCTTGGATATTCCCTTACATCAGTTTGTAGATAGTAACTTTTATCTATGATATATACACATATCTGTGTGTGACTATAAGAATCAAGAAGATATACAGAGGTGAAGTGATTCCGCTTCTCTGAGCCCAGTTCCTTTTCTGTAAACTGGGAATGTTAATGGCACTTTCCTTGAGGTATTGGCCTGAGGATATAGTGAGATAGTTTGTGTAAGTGTTCCAGCCTGGTGGATCTTCATAGAAACAGTAGCCATAGCAATAACTTTCCATATAATTCTGCTACCCTTAATGAACAACTACATCTGAACCAAAATAAGCCTTGTTAGAACATTCTTCTGTGGGGGAGTGGCACCTGATTTTACTCACTACCTGGGCACCAGGATCTTGGTTTTATAGTCACTCAGCAACTTCTCATCCCAGCTTTCTCTACATAATAATAGGATGAGGCATTTTCAGGATTTCATAAGTTGGTTATAAATGGCTGAGAACTAAATATAGCAGTGTTTACATACATAGTTGCATATGCTATTTGTGGAATGTATAGTACACTCACTTAGATTCCATATTTTCTTTTTTTTTTCTTTCTTTTTTTTTTTTTTTTTTTGAGACAGAGCCTCAAGCTGTCCCCCTGGGCAGAGTGCCATGGCATTACAGCTCACAGCAACCTCCAACTCCTGGGCTCAAGCGAGTCTCCTGCCTCCGCCTCCCAAGTAGCTGGGACCACAGGCGCCCGCCACAATACCCGGCTATTTTTTGGTTGCAGCCGTCATTGTTGTTTTGGCGGGTCCGGGCTGGGGATTCGAACCTGCCACCTTAGGTGTACATGGCTGGCGCCTTAGCCAGTTGAGCTATAGGCGCCGAGCCAGATTCCATATTTTCAATGGTGTGTGTGCTGCTTGTGTGTGCGTTGTGTCTATACTGTTTCACCTCACTGAACTTAGATGTTATTAGGCATTTCTTCAGAGCAAAGTCTTCATTGGTGGATGGAGGCATTGCTGCCTTCTAATGAGCTGCTTAAGATGCCAGAATGATGGAGAAAATGCTGAGTTTTGCTTTCTAACTTGGGAACTCTGTTTTTCTTTGGTCATTGCAATTGCTTTACTCTGGGTAGTGATGATATGGATGAGAAGGACTAAATTCCCTTTGGTAGAAAGAATCACTTTTGGCTTCAAATCCAAACTCTGAAACCACTTCCTGGGTAACACCATCAAATGTTCTTTGCTTCCACCCTATCCTTGCTGCTTGCTAGTTGCTTGAGAGATAGAGGTGAGGGAGAATTGTTTAATCTCATCCTACCCTATGTTGTGTGATTTACACCTGTAAATTTTATCTCACAACACTTAATGAAGTAGATATTGTTTGAACTGTTACCTGATGAAATAAAATTGGAATCAGAATTCTGGAGGGTTGACTAAAGTCTCACTAGTAAGAAGTAAAACCTATAATTCTGCCAGGAATAAAGCTTACCATTTCTAATGCCTAAGTTTTATTTAAAAAATAGGTCTATAGTTTAACTTAAATCTCCTCTTTATGTCTGAAGTCTCCCCTATTATGGACCTCAAGTCTCCCAATTCCTATCCCCCCCCTTCAAATCCCATTCTGTTTGGTATATAGAGCCTGGGCCTGTTTTAAGAAGTCCTAGGAGTCCTTCTATAATTCTGATGCTCTGTCATCACCTTGAAGTCTTTCCCAGCATTCACCTCCTCTCCCTTCCTCCCTCAGAAGCAAGTCCAGGTTGCTCATTAATTACATTCTTGAGCCTTTATAGCAATGAATGCAGTCTGGGAAGGCAGGCTTGCTGTACAAGCATGTGATTAGTCACACACACAGAGGAATACCTTGACTAGAAGGCTGGATAGCTCAGATAGTTTCAGTAATGGCCAAGAAGGCCAAGGTCAGGGGTTTTCACCTTAACTCAGTGGTGGAGATCGCATACCCTTCACCCCATGTGAGCCTTCTCACTCGAAGTGTCAAGGGAAAAGAAAGGCTGGGGGGTCACCCATCTCTGCTCCTAGGACAAACAGTCACAGCACATGCTGATTACTGATGGCAGCCAAAGAATGTCCACTTCTTAGATGAAAGACAATGCACTTCTGTATATCTATAAATATAGTCATCCTTTTGTTTTTCTGTACTCCACCCTCTCCAGTGTAGTGCTGTACTGCCTTCTGCATTGAATTCAGTGAGTTGGCATGTGATTTGTTTAAAGCTTTCTCCCATCTGGAGCTCAGCTCAAGAAGTTTCACTTCTTCCTAGTTTTTGCCCTGATCTCTTTGCTGCCTCTCTAATCACACAGCTGACACTTAAATGTACCCGGTTGTCTTAGTACATTTTGTGTTACTATAAAGGACTCCCTGAGGCTGGGTAACTTATAAAGAATAAGGGTGTATTTGGCTCACAACCTTTTTTTTTTTTAATGGGTTATGATTTTGATGGCTGGAATGGTCAGTGAGGACCTCAGGCTGCTTCCACTCACGGTGGAAGGCCAGTGCAGAACCTGCTGTGCAGAGATCACATGGCAAGAGAGGAAGCCAAGACAGGGGGGCCTGGCTTTTTTTTTTTTAACAACCAGCTCTGGAGGGAACTAATAGAGTGAGAACTCCTTAAGGGAGGGTATTACTCCATTCATGAGTGATCTATCCCCATGATCCAAACAGTTCCCATTAGACCCCACATGGGGATCAAGTTCAACATGAGATTAGGAGGGGAAAACATCCAGACCATAGCACCCACTGTCTTTAGTATTTCTCCTCCTTTGCAGATGTGTCCTCCTCCCAGCTCTTACTGAATACCTATGTGACCTTGGATAAGCCACTTGACCTTGCCAAACCTACGTTTTCCTATCTCTAAAAGGGGGATTATTATGACACTTATTCCTACCTGTTCTGCCTACATCCTATGGTTGTGAAGAGTGCAGTGTAAATCCCTAACATTGTACAAATGGAAGCTCTTATTATTGCTGTGAGCCAAAATCTTCAGAGCAGGAACCAGGTCTTACTGAATAGTTATAGCCACTGTGCCCAGCCTATTCCCAAACGCAGGACACTCTTAGGAAGTAGGGAAAGAATGCAAGGAAGACTTTTTTCTTAATCAGTTTTTATGTCCTATTTTCTTAATTATCCTTCTTTACTTTAGCTACATTTTACAAAAAGTACTTAGTTTCTAAGAAGGCGTTCTGCGCTGACAGTAGGGAGACGTTTTGCCCTGTTAGTCTGTCTCTACGTCTCTGCCTCCTTCAGCTAGTTTGGTGGTGGTTTTGGCATTCATTGTGCCATTTGATTGTATGCCCATGAGGAAAAAAGCAATTGTAAGTTACCTGAGGGATCAGAGTCCAAACTCCTCATTTTACAGGCAAGGTCGCCCAGAGAGGTAAGTGGAACAAAAGCTTTCAGTCACTGGGGGCAGAGCAAGGATCAAAACTCAGTCCTCAACTGCTTCTCTAGGCAGGGTCAGGTTGACCCTGAGTTTGACTAATACCATAAAGCTCTTTTCCAGATTAGTGCAAGAATATTTGTTGTTCGTGAGGATTTAAGAAAAATAGATTTGCTGATGGTGCAAGATCATTTTTCCTGCCTGTTCTCTGCATTTTAAATATTTATGTAAGTAAATTGAGATCAGGTAAGGAATAAAAATCCTTTGGTAACTGGTTGCATCACACATCAGGTTTAACAACATTCTGTCTTGCAAAGCTCAGTATTTTGAGTGTGCTGAGGTTTGTGGGAAACCCTAGCTCCTCTTTGCGTCTTTGGGTTCCTTCACAGGGCGCTGAGGATCTGGCTCTTTCTTCCACATTTACTGCTGCTCTCCCTAGTGTGCCATACAGACTTGGACCTAGGTAGACCTGGGGTCAAATTCCAGCTCTGCTGCTTAGGAAAAAAATGGGTTTAGACAAGTTCCTTAGCCTCCATGACCTTCAGTTTCCTCATCTTTAAAATGCAGATGATAGTGCCTGCTTTTCTGGTTTACCTTATGGTGTAGGTATAATGCATGTAAAGATGGAAAAAGGTATTGGAGGAAGATTAAATGTATGTTTCTCCTCCAACTCTTTGATCAAGTTCAAGTAGTACCAGTTAATTGCTTTAACTTAGCTTTTTTTGTCTTCTATAATACATGCACATATCTTTTCATGTTAGTAATGAGGCACTCTGGTTTTCTCTGCAAGATCACATACTTTTTTTTTTTAATACCATAAACTCAACCAAATGGTATCTTTCTTGCTGTTTTTCATCTGATTTCCCAGGGCTTGGTTGAGAATTTTCAGAAAGCTTAGTGTATAATTTATCCCTTTTGGAAGTTTTCCCTTCTCTGGTAAAAGAACAAAACCCACCAAGTTGGACATCATTTCTAACTTTGAATTGCCATTCTGAGAATTATGGTTCAGTTGGTTTCAAGAGAGATTTCTCAGGGACAGATGTAATGTACATTTTTCAACTCTGCCCAGATTACATCACAGGTCTGAGCAGCTATGCATTTGCCTAATAAGGCAAAGGCTTCGAGATAATTTGCGACCTCACTTTTTGAATAGAGAAAATATTTCTGAAAAAAATAAATTTCTGGTCTTTCTGGATAACACTATAAAGTGAATGTAGTGTTTTGGTGGCATTTAGTACAGTTTCACCACACTTTGAGTGGCAGGCACAGATTGGGGAGCTGGGAGTACAGAGGAGGTGGACATGATATCTCTGTCTTCAAGGAAAGCTCCAGCTGATACAGCAGATGGACAAGTAAACAGACAATCGCTATATAATACAGAGTCCTGTGAGACTGAAGTGTAGGCTTGAATCTCACTTGTGAGGAAAGGGCCAAACTAATCCTCCCAAGGAAGGTGACACCTGGACTATGTCTCAAAAGATGACTAGGAGTTTAAGAAGCTGAGGAAGGACCTTGCAGACAGAGAAAGCTGCATGTTCCAAAGGCACGGAGTTGTGAGAGGTGAGTTAAAGAATGTCAAGGTTCTGTATAGGGTGAAATGGAGAGGAATTCCCGGTGCAGATCTGGAGGGGTTAATTTAACACTGAGAGGTTTGAATTTTATTCTGAAGACAGTGCGAAGCCATTGACTATACCTTCTGAGGAGTCTTGCATTGGGAGAAGACTTTAGAGTTTAGCCAAGCATTTTATTTATAGATGTAGAAACTTAGGTCAAGGAAGGAGAGATGAACTATACTCATGACCACGCAAGGAATTAGTGGCTGATGCCCCACATCTTTACACAGTGAGGAGCAGTGGGGGATCTTTCACAAGGGAGTTTCAATGTTGACCTTGTGAAGGCAGATTCTCATAGGAACATTTGGCCAAGGATTTATCATGGGGACTGCATGGTTGGGGCTAATTGACCCCTGCATGCCTTTTTGCATATTATTTCCTTTAAAGGAAAGGCCATCACTAGCTAGAAATGCTCTGTGGCTATTTTTAGGCAGTGTGGTAGGGGGAATTAGTGGAATTCCTCAGGCTAGCTCCAGCTGTTTTTCTCCAAAAGACCAACTGAATGTTTTATGAAATTTACTCATTAGGGCTTTTATCTTTCTGTGAGACATTGTACTGAGTCTGAGTTGGGCTGGCTTGGGAAAGAAATAAGGGTACTGGAGTTTGGGGAAAACTAAACTGGGGCTGGGACGGTCACTGTTTGTTTTGATATTTAGTATTAATGTTAAATGCAGTTTCAGGTGTGGTTGGTCATTCTTCTACCTTCTCACACATAGTGAAGGTCCTTCTGGAGTATGACAGCTACCTTGAAGGATGAGTAGCTTCTGAAGATTCAGGGACATCCTGTATAGAAGGAGTCTGGCATGGTGTCTGGGCAGAGGCAAGGCTGACTAATGACATGGTGGTTACTACGATGTAATAGCGCTTTTTACATAGGAATATCATCTCATGGGACTTTATACACGTGAAGTCAGATATTCCTTAAGACTCCTTCACAAGGAGCATGCCTGTGGTTCTTTGGCAGTCAAACAGTACTCCCATTTGTGTCCCAAGAACTATATGAAGGCAGGTGAAGTGAAAGTGTTCTTCGTTTCTTCTGGAGTATCCTGTGAATGCTTCCTCTTACCCACACTTCTGGATGTTTACTTGGAGATCATGCTGTGTTAGAAGGTGAATGGATAAATGTTATTGCATAATGTTTTACACTTTACAAAAGGTCTACATAGTCACATTGGTTCCTTGTAGTGACTCAGCAAGGGGGGTTGGTGGGAAGTGGTTACTTCCAATTTTAGAGATGAGCAAACTGACTCCCAGGTAAGCGCTCTTGTTCGTGGGCACTGAACTCAGAAGACCAGATTTCAAACCAGATCTTGGGACTTTCAATCTTATGTTCTTTCCTCTTCGTGGAACTGCCAACCAGATTGAGGAAAAAAAAAAGCCAAGTTTTTCCTCTAGCATAAAAGTAGTTTAAAGAATGCCTTTAAAGGAAGGTAATTCTGTTGCTTACACAACTGGGGAATGAAGGAGAATCCACAACATAGAATAAAAGTGAACTTTGTCCCATTAACTCTGGAGCAAAAGTTGTCTGAACCAGAACTCAACAACATTAAAATTACAATGTATAACTTATGTTAATGCAAATAATACTCCATTTGTTATTGTATTGCCATGGGTTAGGAAAAACAGTAGTTTAGAAACATTAACCAAAGAGAGTGGGTCTTGCAAAGTTTCTATCTTAATGATTCTGTCTAGCACTGATGATCAGAAGGAAATCCGTTGTGCTTCTCCCCTGCTCTCTGAGATGTGTAAAGATTAGCCATCTTTAGTCTACACAGGGCAAGAAGCCTAAAGAGAGCCCCCCAACACTTTAGTAATTTATTATTTAAAAGTTTTTTCACAGCTATGTGCAAGGTACTATGTGGTTAAAAAATAAAGTAGACATTTCATTTTTCTTTAAGCGAAATCTTTCTGTTAGAGAGTCTAGAAGTGAGAATTTAATATGGTGTAAGTTATAGTAGGATAACATATTAATTATTGAATAGTTACGTGTTGGACACATATATGAGCTTTCATTTTCTCAACAACCTAGTAAGGTAAGTATGGTGCCCATTTTACAGATGAGAAGCCCCAGGCTTGGAAAAGTTAGGTTACACTGTATTCAGCTCTACGTGACTCTAGAGCCTGGGCTCTTTCCTACTTCAGGTAAGAGATGTACAGATAAATGTTATCAGAGTTCAGAGAAAGAGGTAACATAGCCAGCTTGTGATAGGGGAATTTGTGAGGGCGGATAGACCACAGGAGCAGCTTCAGAGGAGGTGCCGTTTAAGTTGGGACTTGAGCGATAGGTAAGGTTTGATGGGTGCAAATGTAAAGGAAAGACATTCCACATAGAGAGAACAGCATGCACAAATGTCTGGTGATGATAGTGTAGAGGTGGTATATGATGGCTGTAGTCCAGGAGGTAGGAAGGGGCCTGTGGAAAAGAAGATTGGATAAGGAGCTTGGATGAGAAGGATGTCAACACCAGGGTAAGGAATTCAGACTTACTCCGCTGTCAGAGAAGTGCTAGGGAAGGTTTTTAAATCAACATATGACACGATCAAAGTGAATAGATTTTAGAATACAAATCTAACTGGACTGTATATGATGGACAGGAGAGAAGACGAATAGGAGTGAAAGAAGCCATGTTCAGAGACAGTTACAACCCCCTACAGGAGGCCTAGGAAGGGAAAGAGTAAAATTGGAGGGAGATTGCAGAGGTTCAGTCAACTTGAACCTGGTGACGATTGTCTTACAAGAGGAGAGGAAGGCGTCCAGGTACCACCTCAGAGTTACTTATAGCTGTATTTAGTCACCTGGGTTCCAGGAAGCTAAACTGGGGGATCCAGAGATGGATAAGAAACTTTCTCAGAATGTGTATTAGTTTCCTATTACTAGTATAATAAATTTAGTAGCTTAAGACAACACAAATTTATTATCTTACAGTTCTAGAAGTCAGGAATCTGAAATGGATCCCACAGGCTACAAATCAAGGGGTTAGTAGAGCTGAGTTCATTTGGGAGGCCCTAGGGAAGAATCTGTTTCCTCGCCTTTCCAGCTACTGGAGGCTGCCTGTGTTCTTTATCTTTAAAACACATCACTCCAACATTTTTATCCTCATATTTTCTTTCTCTCCTCTGACTGTCCTGCTTCCTTCTTACAAGGACCCTTGTGATTATACTGGGCCAATCTTTATAATTTAGGATAATCTCCTTATCCCCAAATCCTTAATAACAGCTACCAAGTTTTTGGTTTTTTAACCATGTAAGGTAACACATCCCTATGTTCCCAGGGTTAGGATGTGGACATCTTTGGAGGGCCATTACTTTCCTACTACAGAATTAACAAATACATTTATGAAAGTTGTCAAACTTTTTTTGTACCACCCTTATAATCTTTCTTGGCTTTTGCTCTACCCTGTGGAATTTGTCTTACTTTTAACTTCTATTTTCTCTCTCTTTTTATCAATAAATGAGGCACTTGCTGTGCGCCAGGTGCCCTGGTAGATGCTGGGGACACGGGGTGCCAGAGCCTCACTGCCCACTACTGGAGGAAGCAGTATTAGAGCAGGGCTGTTAACGCAGAACATGAGACCAAGATGGCTTTTGATTTTCTAAGCTGGGGTGCAAGTTTAAGATGGGAAGATTTAAGAGAATTCTTGGTAATTTAAGAATGAAATCCTCCCACAAGACCTCTCTATTACCAATCCCACAGCTCAAATTTAGAAGCTTTTTTATCTCCTTGGAGGCCTCTGCAGTGGGGGTGGGAGTGTGTGTGCTTGCAGAAACTAAGCATTTGACTCCTTCTTAAAATGGCTTCAGAGGCTCAAGAATGGAGACTGTCTAGTGAGGCAAACAGGAAGAGCAGCAGCAGTCATGCTCCAGGTTCAAGGTGTGGAAAGGTGACTGAGTTAGTGAAATGTGGGAGATTTATTGTCAACAGATATTTATGGAGCACTTACTGTGTCCTGGACCATTTTGCTTACAGCCTAATGTCACCCACATGGTACTCCTGTAACATAGATTTGCTGCCCACATGGTACAGATGAGGAAACAAGCTGGAGCCCTTAGGAGAACTGCCAACAAACTAGTAATAGATAAATCCTCTTTCAGTTATCTTTAACTCCAAAACGCGTGTGATCCACTACATTGCAGCAACCTTTTATGTCGTGGGTATAGAGAATGAATAGGGTAGACATTATTCACCTGTATCAGATTCAAAATAAGTGTCTCTTTAGAGGATGGAGAGGATCAAGGAAACTCTTGTACATGGTAAGAACTCGATGTATCTTTGGGGCCTGACCAGAGGGATTCAAGCAGGTCTAGGTTAGGGTGACACAGGTGAGTTGCTTAGGGCACAAAATCTTTGAAAAGAAGACGTGGGACCCTGAGATTGAGTGTCTTCTTAAGTGCCCTAGGAGCCTCACTGTTAAGGAGGTACCCTTTCCAAGGGATGTAGGTATGGGGTTCTAAGCTTCCTCATCTTCCTTCTCTTTTGTGTTCATGGCACAGTGTTTTCTTCACCCCTAAGTCCTGGATTTGAGCAGGGCCCAGGAGGGGGAAGAGTGATCTTAATTCTGTCTGCCAATTATAATCACTGGGCACCTTTTAAAAAAGAAATCCTAGGTTGGGGGAGTCTCACCCCAGGCCAATTAAATAAGAATCACTGGGGAGAGGAGAGGACAAAGAGTCCTGGGCATTGGCATTTTTTTTTTTAAAAGCTTTTCTGGTGATGCTAATGTGCAGCCAGTTTGGGAAACCCACAAGTTAGTGCATTGGAGATAGTCCCTCACTCCCAGGCTGGGTAGGAATGTACGTGATTGTACCAAAAGCGAAGTTTTCTGGAGTCCTTTTAAAGTCTGAGATGATGATGGCTACAGTTCAGTTAACTTTATGATTCTGCATTTAATTCCAGCCTGGTTAATACATCAGCTGGTTCTTCCACTCCCTTCCTTTGAATTTGAAACCTAGATAATAATTAAATCTAGAATTCATCAGCAACTCCTGCTGTCATCAGTGTCTGGATTTCAAGGGCACTGTAAAATACAGCCCAAATCATTATTAGCCCATTCACCAATCCTTATGATGTTGAAATTATGTGTGTCCTGGAAGGTGAAGGAGCTCTCCCCCGGGTGTCCTACCTCTGACATTGGATAGTTGTGTGAACGTAAGCAGTTGGTCTAACCCTTCATCTCAGATTCCTCATGCGCGCAAAGAACTAGTTATAACTTTATGACTTGGCTGCTATTTCTTTTCATGGGTTTGCTCTTGTCATAGCTGTAAAACAACTGACATACAAATGAACATGTTTAACTTTGACTAATTGCTGTGCTCTGTAGCCAGTCATCTGCCATTTTTGACCTGTTGGGAATCCTTTATAATTGTGATTCTCAAAGTTGGCCAAATGTCCACATCATGTGGGAACATTTTAGAAAATGCAGATTACTGGTCATCAGGCCCTGAAGTCTTTGGTTCAGTAGGTCTTGAGCAATGTGTGGGAATCTGCTGCTGATCAGCCAAATTTGGATACTACTGTTTTACTGAAGCAATTGTGAATATAATTAAAGTTTTAACACACTCAATTTAGATGTCACTATAGAGTGCACAGTTGACAGGGATTGTATTTCTTCGAGGAAACCTTCCCTGGCCCTCCAAGACTACATTCACTCCTCCCCTGCTCCCCTGCCCCAGTTAAAAGTTTTATGGCCCCATGCTCTTCTGCTTTGTAGGACTTTTGGGCTTGACCCATGGCTGTCCTCCTTCCAGAAGGTGAACTTTCTGAGGGCAGGGACTACTTACCCTACCAGAACTTTTGGGGGATACAACTTCCCCTCTTCCAGAAATGGGATCTGGGCCTGTGGTGGGCACTGCTATTCCAAGGAGAGAGGAAGTTTCTCTCTGGCATTTTGCACTTAGGCAAAGCCCTGAGTGCTTCTGAAGTTGGATATAATCAGTAAGAGCCCACAAATGTGGTAGCTTTTACAGCAGCTCCATGCGACCTCGGATGAGCCCTGTCCTCCTGTGTCTGAAAGCTGCTTCTTGATTCGTTGTTGTTGGAGGTAAGTCATCCCTTTTGTAGATTGAGATTGTCATCTCTTTTCTAGATTCGATTTGAATTTTTAGCCCAGGTGTGAAGTTTTAAATGAACTTTCAGCTGCCCATTTCCCTATCTCCTTTTTTTTTCTTCACTATTTTTGTCTCTGAAATCCTGTTGTATCAGGACAATATAGAGGGCTGGGCAGGGTGGCTCACACCTCTACTCCTAGCACTCTGGGAGGCCAAGGTGGGTGGATCGCCTGAGCTCAGGAGTGCAAGAGCAGCCTTAGCAAAGCGAGACCCTGTCTCTATTAAAAATAGAAAAAACTAGCCAGGTATTGTAATGGTCACCTATATAGTCCCAGCTACTCAGGAGGGCGAGGCAGGAGGATTGCTCAAACCCAGCAGGAGTTTGAGGTTGTTGTGACCTATGACACCATGGCACTCAACCCCAAGGTGTCTGAGTGAGATTCTGTCTCAAAAAAAGAAAATAGAGATTAAAATGTTGGTTCTAGCACATTTATTAAGATGGAAAAACATGAAAAATTCAGGTTCAGATTTCTTCCCTTGACATTTCAGGCTTCTCGGGGTCTGACCCCAGACACTCTCCTCTCATTTATACCCCGTTCTGCAGTTACCAGTCTTCTTATGAACATCTGATGGTTTCACAGCCCAGGGCTCTTGCCCACAATTCCCCCCCCCACCACCACCGCCCTTCTCTAATTCAGCCAGCAGGGCTCACCTCATTTTATCTCCTTCCTGACTCCCTTGGACTGACCTGATGCTTGGTTTGTGCCTCCTTTATTACTAGTTAAAACAGTGCTTGTATGAGGCTTAGTTGTGTGTGATGCTGTTGCCTCACATGACTCATTATGGTGCCCTTGGCTGGGGCTTGATTGAAATGTTTGATTTTTATGACTAGCCTGAGTTTAAACTTGAGGCCAAAGATGCAGAAGGTGAGGTTTTCAGAAACTCAGAGACATTATCATGGGACTTGAATATGAGATTAAGGAGTAGGGGGAATTGTTACATAGAATGTTTTTCATCCCCTGCCGCCTGCTTCATTCTCAGTTTGAGAGTACCAAGTCAGTTTCCAAGAGACATAGCTGTTTGCTGCATCACCCTGGACCTGGAAGAGATGAATAAAGTAGAAAAGTGACTTCCGCCTTTACTATAATCCTCACCAAAAATGGAGGCTTTGTATCTTGAAATACCTGTCAATTTTGAATTTTCAGTTGTCTCTCTATAAAAAGTAAAACAGAAACCTCTTGTTGGATAGCTAACTTGTCCTTTCTTACTCCATCTATATCCTTTCATTTGTTCACTTCTTTATAGGTTCATTTAACTGATATCTTTGGAGGAGGCCACTTTGAATCAGTCACAAGATGATTATTTCCTTTCAAGAAACCAAATTTAGGCAACACATTAAGTTGAGCAATTTATGTGTTTTTTTAATAGAGTGCCAAAAGCCCTGACTATGCAGAAACAAGAAGATATTCATGGAGCACTGTTTCCCACCACTGCACGGGCAAACTTTTCTTCTCGTATAAACATATACCTATGTCGGTATATAAGAAAACATTTTGATTGAGTTTAAATGTGAAGTAGGTTCTTTTAGTAATAGTTTCTGGTTCCAAGGCTCCGTGCTATTCTAAGAGGCTAGTAGGACTGTGTAAACACCTGCATATCAACACAGGTGCCTTTTCTTTCTCCTCTATCCCATTTTTTCTTTTCCATTCTATCCATGAAACAGACACAAGGGGGCTCATGGTTTTCTAATTCTTAGCAATTTGTGCTGAGCGTGCCATGCTTTGCAGATCGATCCATGCTGCTCATGGGAAACGACAGGGGAGGAACAGCAGGGTGAAAAGAGACCTGGGCTGGGAATCAGGGAACCTGGGTTCTAGTCTCATCTAGGCCCTTACCCACCTGTGGTTTTCTGAGAAATTAAGAGAGAGGCAATGCAATGAAAGATTAAAAATAGTGGCTTTAGACTCTTAAGCATTGGGTTCAAATCATGTTCCTGTTGAGTGACCTTAGGCAAATGATTTATCTTCTTGAGCCCTAGGTTCTCGTTTATACAATGTGGATGTGGAGAATATCTACCTTCCTGGTGGTCAGAGTGATCAAATCCTTGCGAGTAAAGTACTTGGCACCACCTGCTTCAAAAAGTGACCAAGATCATGAGAGGCTTAGAAAACATCATGTGAGGAACAGTTGAGGGAAGCAGGAAGTTTATCCTTCCCTCAACAGAGACAACTAGGGAAAGCGTGAGATCTGTCATCCTTGTAAACTGTTCTGTGAAAGGGAGAGTAAATTAAATGTGATACTCGAGGGCAGGGTGAAAGGGAGCCAGTGATTTCAGCCACAGTACAAAGTTGAGAATGAGAAGAGGAGCAGCCAGCAGAGCAGTTAGGCACAGAGCTCTGGGCACAGACGTCCTGGCAGTGTGGTCTGATGACCTCCAGCCTGGGGGAGATCTTTCTGCTGGGAAGGAGACAAGCAAAGGTTGTATGATTATTACGCTCACCGTGCTCCATGCTTGGCGTCTCCTACACCATCTGTGGATCATTCCGTCCATCCTCCAGTGTTGCTGCGATCTAGAGTATTTACGAAGCATTTGATTTTAAGCATGACGGTTTTGTAAACATTAGCACTGGAGATGGGCCTTTCGTCTCAGAGCTTTTGGTGTCCAGCATCATTCTCTCCAGCTCAAGCGTATTTGTTACTGCTTGCCTTCTGCTGCCCAGATTTTTCTTTCAAGCCTTCATTCTTGATGTCTTGGGACTATTGGAACAATTTGCTTCTCTTCGGAAATCCTCATCATGTGAGAGTCAGTACGAAGTTTTCCTCCCCTTCTTGGGGTTTGTAGGCTTTGGTGCAAGAACAGCTACTTGGGAAAGGAGACAATGCTCTCTGGGCCCCCTTGCAGCAGAGCCTCTGGGAAAGAAATTCTGCTGTGAATTGGGCTTTGACCTGGGTTTGGTCAGGCAGGATGATCGCGATTAGGGCTGCAAACCCAGCTCTTTTTTGCTGAGATCAAAGCCAAGCACCAACTGTTTGGGAACTTGGTTTCTCTCTCTAGCTTAACTTTTGGACAACGGGTAAGAAGAAAAGTATTAGCATTTATAGATGTGGTGTGGCAGGGCCAACACATGGAAAATAAGAATGAAGCTCACTCTACATTTGGATCCATCAAATTTCCCTTTTGTGCTGCTGTCCTCCTGCAGCTCGTTATCCTTATTTGTCCTCAACAGCATCCTGCATTCTCACCAGAGCCTCACAATAGTGTCCATAAGGAGGAGAATATATTCCTCATATACACGAGATAACAGAGACTCCGAGAAGTCGTGTGACTTATTCAGCCTTCCTGAAGGTGATGTGAAAGACCTAGAGCTGGAAGCTAATGAGTGACACTGACCTGGGTTTTCAGTTATGGGCCCTAGAGCCAGACTCATGTTTAGGGGGAAGTGGAAACACAATCCCCTTACACCTCTGTTCACTTATTTATGTATTTTTCTGTTAATCCTCGAGTGCCTAACACATATAAGACACAGTGGCAGGTGCTGGGAATACAAAGCACTCAGAGCCTTTCTCATAAACTGGTAGGGGACAAACATGGGTAGACAGAGATTTTAGATGGTGATGAGTACTGCGCCGGGGGTGTCAGGTGATAATGGAGCACCCAAGAGGGGTGCTAACCTGGTCTGGGGTCTTAGGGGAGACCTGTGGACAGTAAGTGACACACTATGTATAACTTGAGATCTAAGTGGTATTACCTGGGAAAAGGTATTTGAGGGGGAAGGTGCAGCATTTGCAAAAGCCTAAAGACAGAAAAGTACTGGACAAGTTCAGAATGACTGGAGCCTAAGAAAAAGAGCTCAGAGAGGAAAGCAGATACTAGTTCCTGGGGAGTCCTACAGGCCGTGTTAAGAATTTTGAGCTTTAGCCCACGGTGGGTGGAAGGGAAATTGGTGAAAGATTTTGCACCTGTAACTGTGGCTTGGTCTTGAATTTTAAAGAAATCACCCAGCAGCATGTAGAGGATGGAGGTGGCGGGTTGAACCCAAAGAGAACTTACACTTGTTCTAGGAGTGACTGCTTTGGGGAACACGTCAGTGAATAATATGTATATTCTCTCCTACCCTCCCTTCCTCTTGGAGATTACTGCAAAACTCTGCTGAGAATACAGGCTCTGTAGGACAAAATTCATTCCCAGAAGTTTATGCTTAAGCAGAGAATGAGGTTCACGGGCAGACAGAGTTTTGTTCTAGCTCGCTGGTTTGACGACACTGTGTGGCGGGGAAAATTAAATGAGATGTCAACATCAGGTTGGCTTATTCTGGCCACTGGAAAATGCCAGTCCTACTGCACATAAATTTGGTGGTGAACATCTGCCTCGCTTTACCTCATTAAAATGAACACAGATAATGAAGTCTACCTTACAGTATCTTTGTGAAGTTTCCACGTATGAAAAGATATCTGTAAGTCTGGGAATATATGTGCTACCAAGTGAATGTTTATTCCTTTCTCTTTTGGTCTGTCCGTCCTTAACAATGCTCCATCTCAGAGACAAAGTCAGAAATCTCACAGTCTTTACAAAGCCAACACAGCCTGGCCCGTTCCCTTTCCGACTCCTCTCTTCCTGTTTCCGGTGCACACACCTGCACCAGTCCTGGCCTCCTCGTTGTTGTTTGAATATGCCGGACACCTCCCACCTCAGGAGCCTCTACCACATGTCACCTTCTCACTGAGACCTACTCCAGCCACTCTCTAAAACTCCAGCTTGTCCCATGTTACTCTCTTCCTGCCTTCCCTACTTTGTATTCTTCTGTAGCCCTTATCGTCTTCAACATGCTCTAGAATTTATTTATTTAGTATTTTTAAAATTTATTTTATTCTTATTTATTGTTTGGTTTAAGCACTGTCTTCCTCTTGCTGGCACAGGAAAGCTCCACAGAGGCAGGTTGTTTTTTCTGTTTTTTTTTTTCATTGCTGCATTTCCAGTGCTTAGAAGAGTTATAGGTTCTCAGTAAATCTTTGACAGATGAATAAATAACATGTTCGACAAACTCCCATGTTAGACGTCATCCAAAATATTGGGAGTTGGATGAGCACCTGATAACGTAGACTCTTGGTTGCCTTCTGAGGGTTCCCCTTTAATCTGATCGGGTACTCCCGGGTATTCAACTAGAAGGAAAGGGTTCCAGCCCTTCATTCTTTGTCTATGAAGTGAGAACATTACTCTCTGCCTAACAGCCTATTTTAAGGGAGAACTTTTAACCCTTAGAAGCTCTTACATAGAAGCACTTGTTAGCTTATAGTTCTACTTGAAGGTATGGAAACCAACATTTCCCCTTTCAGTGGCCCTGCCAGTTACCCCTGCTGGACAAATTCAGTTGTTTTCCTGTCCTTCCCTCCTTAAACTTAAAAATGATTGAACCAGATGGCAGTGTAAGACCTCATTGGAACCACTGGCCCCAGAATGTGGCTTAAATCCACTTTTCTGTTAGTCTTTGAGATCTAAGGAAGTAATCACAAAGAAAGGGAAGCATTGAGATAGGCATCTCCTAGAAATGCTGTATATTTGGATTAGGTCCATTCATTCACTCATTTATTCACATTCAGAGACTCACAGTCAAGTAGGAGAGACTGACAGCAGACAGATACAGCAGCAGAGGTGTGTTATAGAGGAGAAAGGTTTCTTACCAGTAAAGTTCCTGCTGCAGAAGTGTTGTACACCACCCCTCAACCTCAGTGGTTCTAGTAAGAAATATTTATTTTTTGCTTTCATATCTATAGATCATCTGGGTGCCCTGCTTCAGTTCAGGCCTGTCTTATATTTCTTTTTCTGGAACCCGTATTGCAAAGGCAATGAATGGTTAACTGGGACCATCTCTTCTCATATTATATGGCGAGAACACAAGAAGCAAAGTCAAACCACATAAGCACATTTACAGCCTGTGCTTGCAATCACATTTGCTAACGTTTCATCAGCCAAAGCAGGTCACAGGCCAAGCTCAGCATCAAGAGGTTAGGGGTAAATACTCTGCTTACTCAGTGGGAACATAGTTATATGGTTCTGTTACGGGGAAGGAGTAAAGAATTAGGAACAATTACAGTGTTAACTCTGGCCATGGAAGTTAGGGAGAGCTTCATGTTGGTGGTAACTTTTATTTGTCTTAAGGATGAGTAATTTTTAGAATAAAAAAGCAGGCAGTAATAAATCCAATTTTAAAAAAGAAAATGAAGTAAGGGCTTAGAATTTATTTGAGTCACCGTGAACAATATGAAAAGAGTTACAAGAAATTAAAGCATGATTAGATTGCATGTTAATGAAGTCCAAACTTCATGGGGGACATTAGGAAGAGATATAATAGGAAAGAGAAATAAATAACTCAGTATACTCTCATTTAAATGGGTGGGACAGAAGTGTGAACTCAGAAAGGAAGCTAGAATATATTTTTAGTAGCTATTTTTTATACAGGACGCAAGATGTGTGCTCGTTTATATTCACTGTTTCATTTAATCTTTACAATCCGTAAGGGACATCCTAATGTCAAGTAAGTCCAAATGAAAAAACTGAGCCTCAGAGTGGCAGACAACTTGCCTCATGGCTTACAGCCAATAAGTGGATAGAGTGAGCATTTCTATTTTAGAAGAAATTTATTCATAAAATTCTCTCAGTGGTGTACACACTGTATTTTATTCTCAAATGAGACTGCTTTAAAATTGACCAAACACGTGGCCTTTCCTTCTACTACATGTGAAGCAGCACACTTGCTAAAAGTGCCCCCGCCGTGAGTAGATGAGTTCTGAGATCCTGCCTGGCTGCGGCTTTTGTTCTTCAGGACTCACCCCTTTTCCATTCCATGCAAGTTAAAAATGCCTTAAAGAAAATAGGATTCTTGCCCTTGGTGCTACTCAGAAATGCTTGGTCTGGGTGATAGAGTGTTTTGAAATTCCGTTTTTTCCTTTCCCCCAGTTTATGTCCACACATAAGCAAGTATTCTTTCCCCTGACAAATGAAGGGAGACAGGCTTGGTAGGTCTCTCCAGCCCCAGCAAAAGTTAGTGGTGGAACTGAATGAAGAATTACGATTCCCACTATTCTGCAAACTGTTTCTACCTGATATTAGTTCTCCTGTTATGGTGTACAGATATAGTACAGAGGAACGTTCTTACTTGTAAAGAGGTAAGCATTTAAAACTTTTATTCCTAGTGTCTTACTCACAATTACTTGACAACTGAAATCATATCTCTCTAGTCTTACTAACCTTTAGCATGACTTCTTAGTCTAATGTCCCGGGAGTTTGCAGAAAGAGAACCTGTTCCTTTTTGGAACCCTCCTTTTCTCAGGTGAATTGTTAATCATTGACAGGCATTTTTGTCTGCTGTCCATCCTGGTAGTCTGGAATTGGGTTGAAGCATGTTTCATGACCTATTTACCATTTGTTCAGGAAGCCGGCTGAACTGGTTTTCCTGATCTCAGAGACCAACTCATATGGTCATTTAAAAATATTGTAATAATGAAAAATGCTTGTAGGACCTGCCTCTCACTGTCTGATGTTTGCTGTCTCATGATTCCCCAGGTAGGTGACGCTCTGATGCTGCTGCCTCTCATCAAGCTGACAGCGAGGGCGGAGAGAGAATAAACTGTGTCTAAGACTGGTCCAGATAAGGAGCCTGCTGGGAGCAACAAGCAACAAGCAACCTGTCTGGCAAGGAATACAGCGTCCTTCTGAGAGCACCTTCTCAACATCATCCTGTGCACCACTACTTCCGCATGGCAAGGGGCACGTAGGATTTTGCTATCAGCTACCCAACACTTTTGCTGAGCCAAAATAAGACTACTGCTGCAGAACTCAATGGGATATTGTATATCAGTTCATTTTTGGATCTTCTCATCTTTCTGGTTGCAGTCTTAGTTATTTGGCCCTGGGAATTTTAAGCCACATTTTTTGCTATTATTTTTGCATGCACTTTTCACAATGATTGACTTAAGCTTCCTGACTGAGGAAGAACAAGAGGCCATCCTGAAGGTTCTACAGCGGGATGCTGCCCTAAAGAGGGCTGAAGAGGAGAGAGTCAGGTAAGGGGCCAGAGAAGTCCGAGGCTGTGAGGGAAGAGAGGGACAGTTCATAAGAAAATGGGACACTTTGTTTTTTTCAACCGTAAGTGGTAGTTGTGATGTGGAGCCTAAAGTTACAGGTTCCAATTTTAGGTTTACTTCCTGGACAGAAGTTTTTCTACATTCTTGCCTGTGTGCATTTATGTCCACTTTTTTCTACTGAGTCATGAACCAAGTTAGAGTTTCTAATTTTAATTTCTAAATTTTAAAAAGAGAATGAGAAGTAGCTCACATTTCTGCATACTTTCATAAGTGTTGGGATTGGTTTTAATAGCAAAATTAAAAGTACTCTCTGACTGAGCCAAGTTTTCATTTGATTTGAGTCCCATAAAAAGGATGGGCAGCTGACACGCTGTCCTTGTTGGGTGGAACCCAGATGTTCCACGTCAACATTCCCACTGCTTTCTCACCTTAGTGGTGGGAAGAGCACTGGACCGAGATGTTGAAAAACTAGGTTTAGTCCAGGCCCTGACATTTACTGCCTGAGGAATCTGGGGCTTTGAAGGCAGTGAAAGCTTCCTGAGTGTAAGTTAGGAGTGTTAATTTTATCACTTTCACTTTAGGAGTTATCCAAGGGAGGCTTAAACCATATTCTTCCTAGAACACAGGACCATAAATAAAGGATTTTTTCTGCCATTTCCCATATTTTGACCTTAATTGGACATGGATGTTTTGTTTCTTAAACAACACTGAAATTCACTTCACTACAGAGTATCTGATGATAGCTACTAATATTAACCTGTATATAGGCGGTGTTTAAAAAGTTGAAAAAGCCTTAACATGCCCATTATTTCTTATGAATAATAAAGATGTACAGTTAGGGGATAGAGTGGGATACAGTTGCCCCAGTTGATGTGTGTGGAAGTTGACTGTCAGACAAGTCGGGTGACTTGCTCAAGATCACACAATTGGTGACTATCAAAAGTGGGGCTCAAATCCCAGTCTTCAGGTACTCATTCACTAACGCCACCTCCTCTCCCTGAGGCAACATCACAGAGGAACCATCCTGGGACCTGGCAGTGGGGAAGGGGTTGGCTGTCATGCTGTGGAGTAGGACACTGAGCTGTGCTGATGACAAGTGATGGCTGGAGGTGGTGGGATCCTGCTCTTCCCCACGGGTAGTGCTCTGTGCACCTCAGCGGGGCTCTGCTGCCTACTCTCAGTAAGCCACATGCCTTGAGCTGTTTCCCCAGGACGGGTAGAGGATTGACAGTAACTCAGCCCGCAGAGCCTTTTGGTAGCATTACCCTTCACGGTGATTTTATCTTATGTTCCTCACAGCAATCCTGAGAGGTGGCAAGGCAGGGACTGTTACACCCATTGAGGAATAAGGGGAGGGGTGGTGTGGGGAAAATCTTCCAGCATAATGGGAAGTGGGAATTCCTTCATCCTCTCCGAAGGCAAGGTGGAGGGACAGGGAAAGAAAGCAGTAGAACCGGACTGCTCTGAGCCCCTCTTCCTCCTTTAGGACGTGGGTTGGAGAGGTGCCAGTACCTTTTATTTCTCTGCTCACCAAAGTGTTATTTTGGGTCTGGGGTTCTATCCCTCTAGCTGATCAGTTACAAGGAGAGAGCCTCTCTCCCTCCTTCCTTCTGTATCTACTTGACCCCTTGGATTTCAGGCTGCTGAGTCTTCCCTGTAGTTCTGTGATTCTGAGTAAAGTGAAGGTGTTTCTTGGTCATTTGTATCGGTTGTTGAAAACATCCTAAAAAATTTAAAGTTCTGTCTGGAATTGTGAGAGGTGTGTGTACTGTTGGGTACCAGAGTTTCTACAGCTGCAGCAAAAATGCGTGGTGCTGGTTTTGTGGACTTGCCTTCTTTGCTGTTTCTGAGAGTGCCCAGCAGCTGGTGCTGTCCTTTTTTTTTTGCTTTTATGAGTAAATGATAGGAAGAAGGCCTGGAGTGGTGAAAACTCCAGTCTAGTCAGGCCCATTCTAGCACTGCTTTTCTGGGGGACTTACCAATAAGGCACCATGAAGGCAGTTCCAGGAGCCTGGGGCTGGGAGGCGCGGGCATGCGCATGGATGGGACCCACGGCCGCAGACCCTGAAAGAGGCCCAGCCTGTTGCCTGCTCCATGCAAGAAGAGTTTTGCTCTGACACCCTCTTCCCTTTAGGTCTGAAGGGACTTGTGGGGATAGTTCTGAGGCGATTCTGTTCCTGGGATGGTGGAACCAGAACTGGGTCTCTGGTCTTTGAATGTGCTAGTCTATGAGCTTTCGCTTCTCAGCCCCTTCGCCGTCCCTCAGCTGTTTGTCTTTTGTCTTCCGTCAGAGCTATAGTGGACAGCTCTGGGAATGAGATTTATTTGGGTTACAGATAATAAAGGTAAAAGCCCAGAGGGAGGGAAATGACTTGCCAAAACTGAAAAGAAAAAAAAAGAATAAAGTCAGAATTACATAAAATAATTTTTAATCTTCCTGGCACATAATATGTGCTGGACGCTTTTTTTTTTTTTTTTTTTGCAGTTTTTGGCTGCGGCCAGGTTTGAACCCACCACCTCCGGTATACGGGGCTGGCGCCCTACTCCTTTAAGTCACAGGTGCCACCCTGTCCTGGATACATTTTAATTGCCTATTCACCACTATACCTATACCTCTAAAAAAGGATAGAAGACTCCAGTTAGTACTGTGATTGCTTAGAAAGAAATTGCTCCTATAGTTACTATCAATAAAAAAAAATAAAAAATAAAAAAAGAAAGAAATTGCTCCTAAAACACTCAATTATTTAATGCAGTGAGATTTAATTGATCACATAGTAAGAACAAGGAATTGCTCTGGATGATAGTGTGAAGAGAATTCTTTATTTTTTTGAGACAGAGCCTCAAGCTGTTGCTCTGGGTAGAGTATCGTGGCATCACAGCTCACAGCAACCTCTAACTTCTGGGCTCAAGCAATTCTCCTGCCTCCGCCTCCCAAGTAGCTGTGACTACAGGCACTCGCCACAACGCCTGGCTATTTTTTGGCTGCAGCCATCATTGTTGTTTGGTGGGCCTGGGCTGGATTTGTTTTGGTGGGCCAGTTCAGGTATAGGTGGCTGGTGCCTTAGCCGCTTGAGCCACAGGCACCGAGCCTGTGAAGAGAATTCTAAAGCAATTGAAAATACAGCCTCATCCTTCACTATCTGCTGGCCTGTAGCCATTTAAGAGATTGTCAATTGCAAATTTAAAATCGAAATTTTGTTTCCCTAATATGATTTTACAATGGCCTACTTCTCGTAATTGATGTAGCTTAGAAACACAATATATAATTAGAATGTTAGCCTAAGCAAAACACCATTAGAAAGGCAAAATTGCCACTAAAATTCAGAGTGTTCTTTCAAATGCTAATTTTTAGACTTTAGAGTATAACTTTCCTTTAGCTTTGAGGGCATTCCTAGTGGATTATAGCAGTGTTGCCCACAAGACCAGACACTGCTATAGAATATTTTTTAACATGGCTATAGGTAAGATTTAGCGTTCATATTAAAATCTGTTTGCCATTCTCGATATATCCAGTGCTTTTCAGTTCTTCAGATCCCCAAGCTCATAAAAGCCACTTGGGAGATGATTTAGTTTATATGTTACCTCCCATCCTGATTTCATGGGTGGGGGAAATGAGTGTTGTACAGGGGAAGTGTCTAGTTCCTAAATCTCTGAACCTGCTGATCGTAGAACGTGGACTTGAACTCAGAGGAATCCACTGTAGTGTCTGTGGGGTCCAGGCCACTGCTGCCACCGTGGCTGTCTTATCTGTAGCTGTAGGTGCTAGACTGAGCTCTAACTATGTATTGCTACTGCCTGGCTTCCCGATTCAAAGACAGACATTTCACAGACCAGCAGTGAAGCCGATGTCAGGGTAGATGCTTTTCCTTTCCCATCCTCGCCCTCTGTGTTTCTGTCTTTCTCTCTCTTCCTCTCTGTGCTCCCCTTGGTATCCTCTCCCTCCTCCTCTAAGGAAGCACCGCCATACATGCATACTAAAATACGTAATTTTCATCTTGTACGGTTTGAAAACGACACATGGAGGAGGTGGTGTTTCCTGTGCTTTGTGTTGCGCTGCCAGCAGGAAATTGCTCTGCACGTCTGTCTGCACACCAGCACCGCCTCCCCCACCCCATACACACAACCACATCTACAGCTATGGGCATTTTTGCCGCAGATACCATCTCAACCGCCACCACATCTTATGATTCTCCGCTGCCTCCCTAAGACCTAGTTTCTTTTAAACAAAGGCAGTTGTCATTGAGGAACTGAGGTGCAAGAACTCCCTTGGTGTTTTCTGTCAAAGCAAAGCCAAAAGGAACCAGCGTTTGTCAAGGAACTGCACCGTACACAGCGCTTCACATACATTTTCCTGTTTCATCCTCGGAACAGGGTAGCTGAACCCACTTGACAGACAGGGAAATGGGACTGACGAGGGGGAGTGTCCTAGGCTTGGAGCCTTGCTGACCCCAGCCTGTGCACTTTTTACACACTGTGCTGTCGCAGCAGATTGTGGGAATCTATGATACGAGCCGCGTTGCTTCTTATTTCCATTGTAAGGAACGTTTGCACTTGGCCTCATTTTCATGTGTTGGTTTTCAGACTCAGAGATTGAGTTCCTTGGTAGAAAACTGAAGTGTGCCAGCCATTTTACAAACTGAAATCACATCTGGCTCTCTGAGGCAGTGTGGGGCGGTGGAAAGAGTGTTGGCTGAGAGACTGGCTTCCGGTACCAGCTCAGTGTGACCTTGGGCAAGCCTATTAACTTCTCTGGGCCTCTATCATTTCTTCTAGAAAGTGAGGCTATTTGGAACTATCTAAGGTCCTTCTCAACTCTCATGTTCAAAACATCTACAGTATGTCCAAATCTCATAATCTGAACTTCTTGTCCAGAATATAATGGAGTAATTAAAAAAAAAAAAAAAAAGAAAGAAAGAAAGGGTAGAGGATGGGCCCCATCAACCTCTTGGGCCAGCCTTACTAACCACAGTTGACTGGATATTTTCAACCAGTTCCTGCCTTTGGTGTCAGGCCTTTGCCTGACGATGTTCAGTAGCTGGAAACTGAGGTCTGCGTATGTGAGCACAAAAAGGGACAGGCCTGGGGGGAAGCTGTGAAGCCAGGCCGGAGGCATCACTTCTCTTCTAATTTTCCTCTGTAAATGCTCACACTCCCTCTGCACCAAAAGGAGTTGTCATTGACAGTTAGAGCTATAAATTGAATTGTTTCCTGCACAATTCTGAGTTTATGCCTCATATGTAATAGGGAATGAATGAATGAGTAAACAAATAACCAGACAGGGTTTAGGTACAGCCTTTAACAGACAGAGGAGGCAAAACGGCCATCTTCTGCAGTGTATTAAATTCTTAATACACGTTGGGGAAAGTGTAAGGATTAAATGATCATGATGCATGTGAAGCCCCAAGTATGTGGTTCAGTACGGAATCAATACCTTGTAAAGTGTTAGCAGAAGGAATGAGAGAGCTAATGGGAGAATAAACAGGCCATTCAGCCCAGAAGGCTGGCAGGATGGTGTCCTCTTGGGCTGAGTGCTTTTCTTCCACCTTTCTCCTGCCCATCAGCCCCCAGGCCTCCCACCCCATGGGAGGTGAGCATTTTCTCTGTATGTCCAGCACTCTGCTAAATACAAGGTGCATCTGAAGGGAGGATGATAAAGGATAAAACGTGTCAGTCCCAAGAAATGTATCCTTTCCCCCACTTCAGCTAGACGGTGCAATGATTAGAGATTCAGATGTTAATTTGGTTGTTGCAATTAGAATTCAGGAAAAGACAGAGATTAACATGGCCTGGTAGAAGAGGAGATTTTAATAGTACCACTAAGTAGTGGGATTTTTAAAATTATCTGTACTTTACAAACGTGGACTTTGATGTTATACGTATAGATTTATCCAAAAAACATCATAATTGACCAGGGTAGAAAAATAAGTTGATTATTAAACCTAGTGATAGCCATGTTAGGAAGTATGTGAGTGGCATTTATTAAATTGGAAAGAATTTTCCTTTTCTTTTGGTACTTTAAAGTGAATGAGCCAGAAACGCTTTCCTTCCTATAATAGGGACTAGCCTTTTTAGGGGCCATGTGTTTCATTGAATCTGACATACAGCCTGTGCTCATTGTGCACTGATCCGGGGCTTGCAGAAAGTCATTTAGGCAGGAAGAGATCAAGAGTTGCACGAGAATCCCTACAAATGGGCACCAGCCACATATACCCAGGCTGGCGGGTTTCAACCCATCTGGCCAGCTAGGCCAGCTAAAACAACAGTGATAACTACAACAAAGAAATAGCCAGGCATTGTGGCAGGTGCCTATAGTCCCAGCTACTTGGGAGGCCGAGGCAAGAGAATCACTTAAGCCCAAGAGTTTGAGGTGAGGTTGCTGTGAGCTGTGATGCCACAGCACTCTACCAACTGCGACATAGAAAGACTCTGTCTCAAAAAAAAAAAAAAAAGAAAGAAAGAAAAGAAAAAAGAATCCCTACAAATTGCCTTTTACTTGAACAACAAAAATAATCTCATGAAGAAAAATTGGGAGTTGCTATGCTGTGAGGGTTTCATGGTCCCCTTCAACAAGAATGCTGACTGACACCAGTGTTCATGATGTTTTTTCCTGTCCCGATGAGAGATGAGCATGTCCTGCCTCTCCAGGAGAAGACACTGCCATTGGGATGGGGTACAGTTCACTTCACCTCAGCAGTGACAGGCTCTTACGTATCGCTTGCTGACTCAGACTAGGGTGGCTGCAGAGCATTTATTTGTTCATTGATTTATTCACTCACCAAACAGTTCTTGGGTATCAGCTCTGTGCCAGGATTGGCACTGGTGTTACAAAGGTGACTAAGATGTAGTCCTCGCCTTCGTGGAGTTTGCAGAATCTACAGATTAGTGGGTGAAACAGATGTGCAAATAGATCATTGGAACGTGGTGTGGTGAGTACTGCAGGGGAGGTGCTGTGGGAGCGTGGAAAGGACAGACTGCGGCCTTGTGCGTCAGGGAAGCCTTCACTGATGGCAAAGCAATCTACTTGGGCTGGATCTGAAGGAGGGAGAGCAATGTGTGGACAGAGAAGTGAGGGGAAGGCATTTCAGCAGACTTCACACTTCTGGCTTCTTACCAGGAACCAGGCACTGTTAAGTACTTTCAGATAAACCACAATCATCCCAGCAGTCCTTCAGGGTAGGTCTTATTTTCCCCTCCCTATGAACAAGAAGACTAAAGCAAAGAGGGATTTGGTGACTTGTTCAAGGTCACATCTAGAAAGAATCAGAACTGAGATTTGGACCTAATTCTGGCAGCTTCCAAAGCTTATAGTCTTTTTGCAATATTTTGTCTCTAATGTCAACAGAGCTCACAAAAGAGCAGTTTCAAGAATAATAGGGAGTCAAATAGGCAAGTGGGGGATGGGACTAAGTGTTAGAAAAGGAACCTGAAAATGTAACCTGAAGCCAGGTCATGGGGCTCCCTGTGAGATTCTTCCACTCCGCAAGCTCTGAGTAAGTGCTCGCGCCTTGCCAGATGCTAAACAAAGAGGTATGCAGTGCAGGCCTTCCCCCAGGAGCTCACTGTCTGACCAGGGAGAGGCAGAAGGACAACTCTGCTCTTCTGCAGCTAAAGTAACTCCCACTTGGTCCTGCTGGGAGGACAAAGCTTAGTACCAACAACCCAGAAGGGATTGTTTGCGCTGCTGAATGCCTTAGGCAGTGAGAAACTATAATAAATATTTAATAAGAACTGAATCTCTTTGGTGACTCCGAACCACAAAGTGATGACAATGTCCCCGTTAAGATTTGGAGATGGGTTGTTGTGACAATGTGTGACTGGATAGATTTGGGATAGGGTCACTTCTTCCTGGTAACTGGGAGAGGAGAGGAGGTTCTAGCAGAGTTTACTCTGGGTAAAGGGATGCTCTCCCATGCTTCAGGGAGAGGAGACATCCTTGCTAGACCTGGGGTAACTGCCCACTCCCAGGTATGCCTGTGTGCAGCCCTCATACACAGCCCTGTGACCACCTCAGCCATCCACCTTCTCTGCCTAGAATACTTCGATTTATTACTTAGGAATTGTGCACATTAGCTTGAATGACAATTATAAGGCCCACTTGGATTTATGTAGCATGTTATCTTCCAAGAGTTTAAAGTTTCCTTAAGGCTTTTATTCTAAGTTCATCTCTATGAGTAATAAAAGATAGGGTTTTTTTTTTTTCATTTTATTGAGGCAGAAAGATGCAGACTTATCAGAACAATGTTTTATCCAGCAGTATAAATTGGGGAAATTTCAGGAGGGCAGTGCTGTATGTGGTTTGTCTTTACATTTTTGCTTTTCAGTGAGCACACATGATTGTGGAACCCTTAAAAGCAGTATCTGCACAGATGGAACTTGCCTGCACAACGGTGTGCTCAAATTTGATCTTCCCTGATTCCAACCTGCCTTCCCCATGTTCATTTCCGTGTTCATTAAGCACCAGGAACATCATGGCTCCCCACCCTCCGGCTTGGAAGAAAAGTCTTTGATAAAGTGATAGCACCAAAATGGAAAGGACTGGTGAGAAGATAACGACCCCAGCAGTTATTCAGAGAGTATTTACTAGGTGCCAGGCGTGAGCACAGGGCTGTTTACATGCACTGGCTTATTTAGTCCTCATAGCAACCTCGATGAGGTAGATTATTATTATCAACCCCTTTTTACAGACGAGGAAACCAAGGCTTAGGGAACCTTTCCGTATTATCCCTCACTGCAATAGTTAACATTTAAACAGTAGACACAGAAGACGACTGCCAAAAAGTGAATCTACTCTTGAGAAATTTCAGGTATCATCTGGGGATCATGGATTACATTTTTGAATTTGAAAAAAGATGTTGGTTTCTCTGACTTTTCAGCCACAGGGGAGCGTGCGTTTGTTAGTCATCAGGGAGGTTTGCGGGATCTTCTAAAACATTGAAAGCTTCGTTTTTGGCTGTATGTTTACACATTTCTTTGTACGTTGCCACAATGAGCTCATTTATTTACTGTGGATTTCTTAGTGAAGTAAAGCTCTTTTCCTTTTGTAGACATTTGCCTGAAAAAATTAAGGATGACCAGCAGCTGAAGAATATGAGTGGCCAATGGTTTTATGAAGCCAAGGCAAAAAGGCACAGAGACAAAATCCATGGAGCAGATATCATCAGGGCATCGATGAGGAAGAAGAGGCTCCAGGTTGCAGGTGAGTTGAGTTGGCTTGTGCATGCACAGCCAGCATTTGTATGGGAAGGTGGGAGAGGGGAAGGGTGTCAAGAGTCATCACCGGAAGGTATGACTTCAAGTTCCCTTTAAGTTCCCACCTGAAATTGCTGAGGGAAATCATTTGAAGGTATGCTTTTCATAATGTGTGGTCCTTTAGCTTAAAATCTTCTCGCCCTTGATTCAGATGGATGAGGGCAGGGTTCAGTGACTGTGTGATGTAAAGTAACAGGGCACCCTTTAGATGAGTGTTGAGTTGTAGTAGCATAGATAATTGGGCTTATAAAGGATCTATCACCTCTTCTTCGGTTTTTAACTCTGGAGATTCAGAACCTTCTGAGTAAAGTGAATGGTTTACACAAAAAGAGATCAGCCTTCCTGTTCAATAATCTTGACATCTGGTCAAGTCGTCTTTAATCATCCAAGTACATTATTTAAGGGACTGTAAAGAAACATTTTGAGGGCTTGTTTAGAATTCTTTTGAGTTCATTAAATATTTACTGGGTACTTTCTCTCTAATTAACTGCATATTAGTCAGTGAAAACCGCTGTCCAGGTCTGACTTGTGCTCAACAAGGAAAATAGCTGTCATTTTTTGAGCATCTAATGTATGTTAAGCATCTCATCCCTATCACTTCTAATTGTAGCAGCACTATTGTAAGGTAGGCATTGTTTTTTCCCCATTCTGTATATAGGAATGTGAAGCTCAGAGAAGTTAACTTGACCAAGATCATAGAGTTGGCAAATGGCAAAGTCTTTCTGCTTCAGTGCCATACCCCTTGCAGATAAGAGCTGAGTGCTTAGTATGCACATTGTATTGTTTGTAGCCCTCTTGCTTTCCAAAATGGCAGGGCACAGTGGCTCACGCCCATAATCCCAGCACTTTGAGAAGCTGAGGAGGGAGGATAGCTTGAAGCCAGGAATCTAAGACCAGCCTGGGTAACATAGTAAGACTTATACTTCTATAAAAAAATAAAAATTAGCCCAGCCTGATGGTGCACACCAGTAGCCCAGCCACTAGGGAGGCCAAGGCAGGAGGATCACTTGAACCCAGGAGTTAAAGGCTACAGTGAGCTATGATTGTGCCACTCCATTCCAGCCTGGTTGATAGAGTAAGATCCTGTCTTAAACAAAAATTTCCCTACCCAGACCCTTCAAAAATCCTGAGGGGTATTAGTTAGTGCTGTGGACTCCATTTTGCAGTTCAAGAAACTAGACTTATGTGTAAAGGACCAATGGGGGATATCCTGGAAAGTCTTTGGAAATTGAGAGCCCCAGTATCGCTTCATCTTCTTAACATTGATGAACGTATTCTTGGCACTTACTGGCTATGTGGCCGGAGGCAAGTTTCTTGAACTTTTTGATCCTCAATTTCCAAATCTGTAAACTTGGAAAATCTCTCCCACCTCATAGATTAATGCATGCAAGGGACTGGCATAGTGCCTGATAGTGATCATTCAGTTGATATTGTCAGAGAAGTTCAGATAAAGAATTGGTGTTCAGAAGCATAAGAGTTTATTTTCTGAAGTGGAAGCACAGAGGTTTTATGGAGGCTCAGACGTATGAGCTGGGAGTGAGGAGTATTTGTGATTTAGATGTATAAAAACTAGGAGGAAGAGGCTATGGCAGTGGAGAGGGACATGACTAGATGATTCTAGACTAGAATCATCTGCTCCCTTTGTGTCTTAAAGCCAAGCTTTGTATCTGGCACATTGTAACAGTTCATTAAATGCTTAGTAATGCTGATGTGTCTGTGCCACTGAGGACTCCCTGCTCTGAGCATACCTTGGCCATGCACATTTGGTCCTGACCCCAATTCAAATCAGATTAGCCTAGAGACAGTTGGAATTCAGCTTTAATGGTGTCTAGAGTCACCCATGCTCTTGGGAGACTGCTTGGAAAGAAGCTAATATCATGGGAATCTACTGACTCATTTCACAGATGTAATTCTAATCCCAAGTGCTTAGACTCAGTGATTGCCTTGGCACTGGGAAGGCCTGAAGTTCAGGTTGGAGCCCTCAATGATAAGAACTGATAAGAGAGTTGTAGGTCACAGAGGCTAAAGATAACCCTCCTATCTTTATCATTTCCTGTTGCAGCTGAGCAAAGTAAGGACAGAGCAAACGTGGAGAAGGAAAGCTGGGTGAATAATGTCAACAAAGATGCTTTCCTTCCCGCAGAGGTAGCTGGCCTTGCAGAGGAGCCGGAAGAAGATGCAGCACCAGCAAGCTTGAGGTAAGACAGAGCTTGCAGGGCAAGGTGCTGCACAGGTTTCATGGCCTGGTGTGCTGTGCAGGCACAGTGATGGGCTGTGAGCACAAATGCCAGACTGCTACAAATTCCCCGGCTTCCAGAATTTCTACTAAGTAAATTTGAATTTGAATCAAAATTAAAATGTTAAGTGGTGATTTCTTCCAGCACTAGTAATGATAGTTTGTTTTGTTTTGTTTTAATTTGTGCTAAGAAGTACAAATCTACTCCGTAGAGTAAAATGAAGAGGTACTCTAGAATGAGTACAGGGGAACAGGTCATTTCAGAGAAGCACTGCATTATGATCACATTGTAACAGCTGGTGCAGTGGAAGAAGCTCAAGCCCCCAAACCAGACAGACAAAATAACTCAAAGTCTGAATCTGCCATGTATTGGCCATTTGACTATGGGTGAGTCATTTAACCTTTCTGAGTCTGTGTTCTTAACATAGCTAGGAATGCTATATATACCCACGTCTATGATGAAAATGAGTGATAAGTTATGGAGGATACCTGGCAGATGGTAGATAGGCAATGAATGCCTCTCAAGGATACAGATTGTCCTTAGTATTTCAGTCTTAATTTTTTTTAGTGTTTTCCTTACATGTTATTATCTGACCAATCGAAATATATTATGTACATCCTTCCTAAGATATAGCCAGTTCTGGGGCAACACAGCCACAAACCTTTTAAATCATAATGGTTTTCTTTTAGGCATTGACCGATCTTCCTGCTGGCATCTGTTCCTTGAGGGTGTAATTGTTACTTTGTGGTGGGAGGGGCAGTTGCATTTTATTTCTTGCTCCTCAGTGAAGACAGTTCTATTTGGAGGAGGAAGTTGGAAGTTGATGAATTTGCTGGTGGGACAACTACTGAGTCAGGGCCCACAGCTGAGGCACCTGGGGAACAGGAATATTGCCAGTGTAGTTGAAAGGTGAAGGGAAAGGTGTATGATAAGAGTACCGACAGGCATTTTAAAGTTAAATGTGAGTAGCGTTATGTCACAGGGATAATGGAATCCTAATTCTATTAGCATACCCATTATTTATCCATTTCCCAGTTGGAGAGGGGATCATTTTGTTTCCCATGGAGTATAGGCTGTACCGTTTCCCCTACAAGACTGTAATGTTCTATCCATCTGTAAAGGCCATGTTGGGTAGAAATTAAAACACCTCAACAGTAGTCACTAATTGGTAGTGTGACCTGGTAGTAGTATTGACTTAACTTCTTGGGCCTTTACTTTCTCAGCATTAAAATAGAAATAATAATAGCTTGCTAGCAGGGTCATTGAGCACTTAATTAGCTACTGAATGTAGAATTCTAAAGTTAGCCCAAAGCACATAGTAAGTGCTCAAGAAATGGGAGCATGAGCTCTTGCTTACACACAGATACTTTAGGAAGCTCAGGAAAGAGTGTGAGGAACACTCCACTCCCTTCCCCTTGGTCACTCCCTATTCACCAGCTGCCTGCAGTCCCTCTAATAGGATGATGGTCCGTCTTTCATAAAGAAAGATGTTACCTAAGAAATTAGAAACCAAAGGCGCCAGCCACATACACCTGAGGTGGCGGGTTCGAGTCCCCAGCCCAGGCCCACCAAACAACAATGATGGCTGCAACCAAAAAATGGCCAGGCGTTGTGGCGGGCGCCTGTAGTCCCAGCTGCTTGGGAGGCTGAGGCAGAAGACTCGCTTGAGCCCAGGAGTTGGAGGTTGCTGTGAGCTGTGATGCCACAGCACTCTACCCAGGGTGACAGCTTGAGGCTCTGTCTCAAACAAACAAAAAAAAAGAAATTAGAAACCACAGGGGAAAGAACACAGTCATTTAGATTCACCTCCAAGAGACTGAGGGACTGAGAATAGCTCTTAAGAGCTGGGATGGTGGGGATTAGAGCGCCACCGGCCAGCTCAGGGGAGAGGGAGCAGGTGCTGCAGAATGGGAAAGGAGATTTTTCAGAGACAAGTAGCTGGTTGCCCAGTTTTATGGGTCAGACTTCCCATCCTCCTTCCATTAACTCATCTCATCTCAAAAAGCCCAAAGCAACAGAGGTGCCACTGCGCTCATAGCCAGACTCTTTTTCCTTATGGCCCATAGGGCTAGTGGGTTTTCTCTCATTCTTTCTCTATTTGGGGCTAATAATGCAGCATTCATGATTTGCATCTCCACTGTTTTCTGCATTCCTTGTGTGAGTGACCTCAGGCAAGGCTTTCTGGTCTCATCTGAAAATCAGAACGGAATTGCCTCACCAAGATGTTGTAAGATTAAATAAGAGAGTTATGAGTATCATTTGGCACTTCTCAGAAGAAAAAAAAATTGGCCATTTCCAGGTGGCATTATAATTATGCTATTATTTCATGGATAAAGTGTGCTTGGGAAGGCAGAATAAAGATGTTAGATGTATCTGGCATGCTTTGCTTACTGAAGGCCAAGCACACAATACGTGGCATGGGTGGCAGTCATGATAGGAGGAGCTATTTTTTACTTCCTTCTTTCCATATCAGAAACTGCTCCCTTACTTGGTATCAGGTTCCTGCGGTGTTTCTCACCTATATTTTAACCTTTGTAAACTGGGTGTGTTAAGTGTATTTTGAGGCCTGTATTTTCAGACTAAGTGAACTTCAGTAGAATGACTCAATACCTGTCAATATTTTCTTAGCCAGTACTCAGGGAGCGTGAGGCAACAGTGACTGAGGACCTTTTGCTAATAAGTTCTGCTGCAAGAATCTTCTTTCTCCCGTGGACACAATTCTGTGGGACTCTACCTATGAAGAATTAAATTGCTGTGGGCACTCAGAATGTAGTTGAGCATTGGCGGCCACCTACATTTTTTCTAAACTCGCATTTGTTTGCACCTGTAGCAAAGGGAATCAGGGAAAGGTTTATGTGCAGAGGAAAGGAAAGTAAGTTTTCCTCTGGAGTGGCAAAGAGAAAATGCAAATGCTCACAGTTCTAATTCTGGTTATTGACTTCTACCAGGGCAGTACTGACTGGAATAGTACTTCATGAATTGTTTGTAGTGAAGGACCAATCTTGTTTCATTTCATATTTTTAATCATCATAGGTTGATATCTTTTATAAAATATAATAAAAGTGAATACTAGAAAAATGAAATATAGGGAACAATGGCACAAAAAATGTAAGTCCAGGGCGGTGCCTGTGACTCAAAAGGGTAGGGCGCTGGCCCCATATGCCAGAGGAGGTGGGTTCAAACCCAGCCCTGGCCAACAAAAAAAAAAAAAAAAAAAGTACGTCCACTGATGTTATGCTAGGATGTCTCAGCAAATTGCTGTACATGGGTCTCAACACATACGCTCAATTTCTGTACATATTGTGAGCCAGTGACAAACAGTTCATGGACTGAAACTGGTTCAGGAGCCACACACTGATAGCCCCACTCCACCCAATAATTGTTGAACACATACATAATAATCCACAGGACATGGCTGAGCCAAGGTGGGGAATACAGAATAAAAATGTGAGAATATCTTCCCATGGAGGTTAGGACCCTGCCCATAAATGAGGTGTGATGTGTCCTGACTATAGAGGGAGGCCTGTTCTGCGATGAGAAGCCCCCTCTTGTTATTGAGGTGGCTTGTCCTAGGGAAAGTGTAGGTAACACTGACAGTATAGTAGTCTTTCTGCTGACCAAGCCTTAGATTTCCCTGTTACTGGTATTTCTTTAGACCGAAGAAGCCTGGAAATGGACCGACCTTTTCATTTTTCTCCATTTTCTTGCTCTCTAAGGACCAATACCTCAGGTAGCTTATATGGTTTTGGTTCTGTGGCCACTGAAAGGCCATTAGGACCTCTGAACAAATGATAGTTACTCAAGTGCTTTCCAAGCTTCCCGAGTCTTTCCCCATTCTGGACCCTCTTCCCACACCTTTCTGCATCTCACCTGCCTCAGTAGCCTGAGGGCTTCTTCCTTTCTCCTTTCAAGGGATCCTAACAAGTATTCCACCTTAAAGGGCACTTGACTTTTAAAATAACTTAAGCCTATATGGAAGGAAATGTTAACCTTCTTTCCTGCTCTTAATGGTCACCTTACTGAAACATGAGTCCTAACATGTTTGTGCCATCCTAACATACAGCTCAAGTGGTCTTTATCATCTAGTGCAGTGGCTCTCAACCTTCCTAATGCTATGATGTATTTTCATTGTTACACGGGGGTCCTGACCCACCGGTTGAGAACTGCTGATCTAGTGTATAGCAAGATGAGGATATCACAATAAAGCAAGAATCATTACATATTCCACATGTATAACAAATACACAGACCCCATAAATATGTAAAATATTATGTATCAGTAAAAAATAAAGTTCCTCAGTTCCTGCCTGGGAGGGAATGTAACAAAATAATTCACTCTAAAGTGTTAATGACTGATAAACAGTAACCCTTTGGTAATAATCTCAGAGCTAAAAAAATTTGCAGAATTTATTAAATTGCATAGAAAGTTTGCTGCTAAATGTCTGTGAATTATAAGTAATCTGTGCCTAATGCTAATTAAATACTTAAAAAAAAATAAGGCAAGAATCAATGTCTTCTAGGTACTTGGCTTCCATACTGTACAGACTTTCTATTAGAAGGACTATAAGTTCTAATAGTTTCTGAGAAACAAAATTGAGTAATTACCCTGTTTCATGAATCCTGAGAGAAGTCAGAGCTTTCAATCTAAGGAAGCAAGTTTGTAGGTGGAAAGAGAGTTATATTAAAGGCAGTGGCATTCTTGATGTCCCGACATCACACTAAGAAGATGTTGTCTTACTCCAACTATATATAAAGTCCTGGATCAGTGACTGCCTCTGTTATAACAAAAATAAGCAGGGAGGTACTGTTGGCTGACCTGAGCCACAGGCAAAAGAATAAGGAAAGGCAGTTTAAGAGGGAGATATGGAGAAAAATAAGGCAAAGAAGAGAGAAATAGGTATGAAGGTGAAGATACAAACATTTTCTATAGGTTGGCTAGATTTGCTTTTAGAATAGGAAATTCAATATTTAAATGCCTTTGTTTGCAATTCACTGAAAACACTGACTTAATGTCTTCCTAGCATCCAGGTGAATAAACCATTCTAATAGGGCTACTAATTCTTCATTTGTTCAGTCAACCAACATTATTGAGTATTTATTCCATATAAGATGTTACCTAGGAATTCAGAGATGAGCAAGATATCTTTGAGGAACCCATTGTTTGGAGAAGAGGCTAATGGGTATGATTATAAATTGTGAACCATGTGATAAGAGTATTTAAAAAGCTGTGGGAGCACAGCTTCATCAATACTGACTTTGGAGTAGAGGGGAGGGATTGTTAGGGAAGCTGTTAGAAGTAGTCATATTTGCAGCAATTCTTAAAGGATGAGAAGGATCGTGTTAGGTCGACATGGGGAGAAGACGGTAGAGGCAGAGGAGATAAGATGGAGATCTGGTAGGGCTTGGCCTGTGCAGGCACAGGAGACCTGGAAGTGGTCTAGTGTGGCAGATAATGCCGAAAGAAGAGGCTGGGATCAGATTGAATAACCTTGAACGTGAATGTTGGCCCAGAGGCTAGACTTTTTCCTCTAAGTCACAAAGAGCCACCAAATGACTTTTTATTTATTTATTTTTTATTAAATCATAGCTGTGTACACTAAGGCAATTGTGGGGTACCATGTGCTGGTTTTATATACAATTTGAAATATTCTCATCAAACTGGTTAACATAGCCATCACCTCATTTTCTTAGTTATTGTATTAAGACATTCATATTCTACACTTAGTAGATTTAACATGTACCTTGTAAATGTACTGTAGGTGTGGTCCCATCAAATGACTTTTTAATCAACTTTACTTTTTTTGAGATATCATTCTAGCAACTGTGTGGAAAGTGAGAGTTAGTTAAATTAGGATATGAGAGAAGAAATTTAAGTGAAAGGTTGTGAGAACTGAGAAAATAGAGACGAGAAAACCTGACAGTTGTAGAGATAAGATTAGAACAAATTTGAGAGGCCTGCAAAGCACACAGAGATATTTTATAATTGATACAGGTGATGTGGGTTATTTGATGAAATGATCTCAACTGTGGCCTCTAGACAGAATTACCCAAGGAACTTTTAAAAATCCAAATTCTGAGGGCTAAGAATCACTGCATTGCTTTCTCGGGGGTGAGGACCTGGGTCTTGCTCACCACCATGTCCCAAACATCTAACCATGTGTCTCATACATAGTAATACTTGGTGAGTATTTATGGAATGAATGAACAAAGGCTGTTCCTCATCACACTTATCACTACCTGAAATTACATTATGTATTTATTTTTGTATCTGTTTATTGTCCCCTTCCCCAGATCCATAAGGAAAAGGACGTTTTGTTCATTGCCATATTTTGTTTTGTTCTCTCCTTTGTTCATAGAACTTAGAACAGTGCCGGACAAGTAGTTTGTAGAATAAATGAATGAAGAGTTAGATGGAGCATGAGAGACTGAATGTATGAATGAGAATAGTGGCTGAGATAATGAATTACTAAATAAAGAAGAAATGGCAAGGGGATTAATAGGTAAACAAATAAATGAATAAATGAAGGATTTAATGAAGTGATCTGGACCCCAGGAGGTAAATAAAAAAGGATGAAAAGGGAGAAAAAAATAAAAGTATATGCTAAGAACAGATTGATAGCATCCAGATATTATTGCTTTGCTTTGTTTTACTAAGAATCTCTCATTTCAGAGGTATCAGCATGAGCACTTGTGATTATAGAAAGATGGAAGAGAATTTGAGAGCTCTCTCAAATTTGCATAGCTATGGAAGAGGAGCATTTAAGATGGGGAACTAGAGGAAATGGAGGTAGGAGGGGCCTTGGTTGCTTCAGAAGTCTGTGATGTCCATTAATCAAAAATATCTCTAGATGGGCAGTGCCTGTGGCTTGAAGGAGTAGGGCACCAGCCCCGTATGCCAGAGGTAGCAGGTTCAAACCCAGCCCCGGCCAAAAACTGCAAAGAAAAATTCTAGAAAACATCTCCAAAATGAGTTCAGGAGAATAGGATAAAACCCTTCACTCTGGTATTTTATTCCATGGCATTGGCAGATTTTTTTCTAGGTACTTACCTGTGAAGTGGCAAGAAAATGATGAGTTTCCTTGCAAGCAAAACTATGCCTCCCAAAGGAATAATGTCAGGTTGTGTGTGTGTGTGTGTGTGTGTGTGTGTGTATGTATATATACATATTTTTTCCTGGGCATGCTTGTTTCTGATCTGTTGTTAATATTTAGCAAATTCCTTCAAAACAAAAAAAAAACCTGTACATCCCCCACATAACTTTGTTTTTGGTAGAATTAAAACACTATTTTGTAAGTCAGGGTAATGAACCCAAACTGCTAGTCTTTGAGCATCGCTGCCTGTGTTTCAGTAATACTTCTGACACTAGCCTCCTCCTTACCCTCTGTGGAATAGCAACCAATCAATTTAAACCAGATCTTTAGCTCCAGAATAATTTTTTCCACTAAAGCTCTTTTTCCTTGAAGGCTTTTGTATATAACCATTCTCCTCTTACAGCTGGATTAGCTCCTTGCCTTAACCCCAGTAATGAGGTCAGTGTAAGGTATCTCACTTACTCTCAAAGGCAGGGTAGAGATGAGTCAATCTGTGGGACAATGCATTTGATTTTTTTTCTAGAATTGATAGCAAATTCAGTAATGTGATGATTTCATTTCTTGGACACCTGGCCTGCAAAACACTTTATACTGAGCTCTTGAAAGAATCTGCTTTAATCCTGTAAGATCTTGGCTTTATTTAAATCAGTTATAGTAGGATAGTTTCACCATGACATCAGAATGCCTCTGCTTGGATGGGAATTCGTGTTGGACAGATCTGTAGCATGAACTGAGGCAGTGCTGGAGGACTATGTATGCCCACAATTAATATTTTACTTAAAAAGATACCCACTTGAAGGGCTCAGCATTCCATGTTTTCTAATTTGCTCCCCTCAGTCCATCCCTGAGCCATTTCTTCATTTGTTTATTTGTTCAAGCTTCATTGAGCGCCAACACATGCCAGCTCAATGCTGGGTGCTGGGGATGAGACGCAGCGTGAGCCTCCAAGGAACTCCCAGGCCAAAGGGACAGATCACAACAACAAAAAAAACATGTGAAAAACATCACTTGCAGAATTTGCTTCTGCTTCTATAATCGGTTAATATTTAAACTGAAAACCACAGAAGAAGGTATAGCTGCTGTTATTTTTAACTGTTTTTCAAAAAGTGGGTGCTGAAGATTCAAAACCTTTTTAAAGTTACTGCATGTGTGGGGGAGCACTTCATGGCTGCATAGAGAAGGCAGCTGGGGTGTCCAGCTGCCCATGTGGTGTGATTTTAAGACTGCTGTAAGTCCTGCCTCTTCCCCCAGTGGCCCTTCCACAGTACCTAAAAATATTTATTCATTTTAGTTAAGGCTTCCAAGACTGTATTAAAACGCAGACATATGTAGGAGGGGAATCCTAATGCCAAACCATTGTCTAATATTTTAATAATCTTCTTCATAAAGTAAACTAATTTTGTCTAAGTGCTGTTTCTAGTATCAGGTTCATTTTGAAGAGTGCCTACGGGAAGAAAGTTACAGAGCCCAGGATGTGGCATTTGCTCCCCAGTTTAAAAAATCTCATCATTTGGAATGTATTGAGTATCTCTCATATTCAGGACACTTTCTACTCCCTCTGAGAGGAAGTCTAAGAAACAGAACATATGGGATCAGGCTGTAAAGAGACCACCTTCTCTTATGAAAAAGGATGGATCTACATATGAAGATCTGAAAAGGAATGGATCTACATATGAAGATCTGACCGCACTATAACAAATTGTGCCAGGCAGGGAGCATATCCCTAATCCAAAATACCAGTAACTTCAGTTGCTACTTTTGTGCAAAGTTAGTCCCAGGAAAAGGCTGAGGCCAGGAAAGAAAGTGAAGCTGCAGGATTCTAGCTCATTATTTTAGAGATCATTTTGGGCAAGGTTCTATGGCCCTGGGGCAAATTGGTCCCCTCCCCAGAGCTTTGGTTCCTTTGCTGTGTGGGGAAAAGCCAGGGCCTCCTCAGATATTTTCTAAGCCCTTAGCTCTGTGATCCCACTATGAACTGGTGGTGTTTAACAGGGTATGGTGGTTTCAGCCAAAAGTGACTTCACCTCCCAGGCCTGAGCGAGGCCACTGGAGCGGGAAGTCTGAGCAGATTTTTTCCCCACCCCCTTTCCAGGCCCTCAGTGACCCTGTCTTGCCCTTCTTAATAGCAGAGGGACTAGATATTCAGGAGGGGACTTGCTCAACTCACTTTTCTCTATTCACACTTGCTTTACTCTAACCTGGGGCGTCCTATTCCCAGGATAGGAAATTTTCTTCTAGAACCCTCCTTCTTGGCTCGGTGCCTATAGCTCAACCGGCTAAGGCATCAGCCATGTACACCTAAGGTGGCGGGTTCGAATCCCCAGCCCGGACCGGCCAAACAACAATAATGGCTGCAACCAAAAAATAGCCGGGCTTTGTGGCGGGCGCCTGTGGTCCCAGCTACTTGGGAGGCTGAGGCAGGAGACTCGCTTGAGCCCAGGAGTTGGAGGTTGC
>NW_003852396.1:17111116-17156830 GCF_000181295.1 Otolemur garnettii
AACCCTCCTTCTTTTAAGCCATGTTCCTCTTCTAGCCTGCCTTAACAGCTTTCAGCTTGGGAGGCATGATATATGCTTCCTCGAAGGGTGTTGTTTTAGTTTCTAAATTGTCTCTTTTGCAGTTCCACTGTGGTAAATCCAGCGTCCACTGTGATTGGCATGTCCCAGGAAAACACAAGGAAACCAGCTGTGTCTCCAGCTAAGGTAGATTGAGCCCAGACTTTTAAAAAATCTCATTTTTGGCAAGAATGCTATCTTCTCATTTTATCAAAAGCATCACAAAATAAAGAGAATTTTTTAGTACTCTTTTTGGTACAAAACGTAGATAATTTTTACCATTTACTGTAGTAAGTCACTCATGGTAGAAAAAGTTGGTGGATACCATGCCACCTAGACTTTTTGCCCTAGAGCAGTGGTTTTCAACCTTCCTAGTGCCTGATGTATTTTCATGGTTACAAAGGGGTCACGACCCACAGGTTGAGAACCACTGTCCTAGAGAGTAAGAAATCTGAAACTATTGGGTACTGCTTCTTTTAAGCCTATGGAATATGGCTGGTTAGTCTCATGTCTGTCCTTATTCATATGTACAGCTTCCTAAATCTTGGTAAGAGGTGTGCTTCTGGGAGGGAGTTACCAATTTATGAAACTATAAACAGTAAACATTGATATTAAGTCTTAATAAAAATCCCTATTAATTGATATTCTTTTTGTCATCAGACTTGATAAGCATAATAATGACAATGAAGAATCTTAAGATGCCTCAAGTGTCAATCAATTACAATTATATTCCATACAGGTGTAATCTAGCACAATGAGAGTCTGGTGTAGGAGAAAAATCCCAAGAGACCTGATAAGAGACCCAAGTTTCCTTTGACCTTGACCAGGTCTTTGGTCTACCTAGAGCCACATTTTCTTACCCAGGATTTTTATTTACTTATTTATTTTTATTTTTATTTTTTGAGACAGTCTCACTATGTCACCCTCAGTAGAGTACTATGGCGTCACAGCTCACAGCAACCTTAAACTCTTGGGCTCCAGTGATTCTTTTGCCTCAGCCTCCCAAGTAGCTGGGACTACAGGCACCCGCCACAACCCCTGGCACTATTTTTTTTTTTGTAATTGTCCTTGTTGTTCAGCAGGCCCAGGCCAGGTTCGAACCTGCCAGCCCTGGTGTATGTGGCTGGCACCCTAACCACAGAGCTACGGGAGCTGAGCCCAGGATTTTGCTTTAAATGCTTGTTTGTGATCTAACTTTGTTGTACTCAGGCTTCAAGTATATTTTTACAGTTTTATTTAGCATATGTGGTAATTCTGTGCTAACCAGATTAATCAGGATGACTGTTTTTCAAACAGGCCAGAGTTTACTGGATAAAACTATCAAAATTGGAGATTATAAGCATTTGCTAACACCAAGTTGCCATGTGACATTTAAAATAAGTTTTATAAACAATATTTTTTCCCAGCAAAGGAATAATCCGTTTAATAGTTCCAAGTTGCCAGAAGATCACTCATCGCAACAAACGATAAATGAACAGTCAAAAAATGGAAGAGCTGGCTTATTTCAGACTTCAAAAGAGGGTAAATATTATTTTTATGGAGATAGTTTTATCTTTGTTATCTGTGGACTACGGGAAATTCTCAGAGTTCCTTTCACTAAAATAACTTCCAAGAGAAAGAGAGAAATCCTGAAGACTTTTTTGTTCTACTATGCTCATTGGTTTCTTCTTGAAACTGGAAGTTCATGCATTCTAATATTGGAGCTTGTTATGTGACTTCCAGTCCTTGGATTCCCTCATCAGTGAATGAGGAAATTTTCTTACCAAGGTCAGTCTTTCACTTATCAATATTAATTGGATGCCTACCACGTGCCGGCACAATTCTGTTTAAAAGAGGTTGCCTCAAGAAGAAAAGGCCTCTTGACAATGTTAAAATCCTCTAATCTGAAATTATCAGTTCAGTTGCCCAGAAGCATTTGATCCAGTTCATGGCTTAACTGATGTAAGTCTGCCTGTATAGGGTTTTACCATTCTTACACACTGTTAAGACGAAATACTGGACAATTCAATCTCATTAAAAGCAACTCTGAGAAGAACCCATAAACACTAAAAGATTGGTCAAGGGCTAGAAAATTAACAGTTGAACAGTGGAGCTGGGACTCTCAGTTGGCCTGTTTTAATAGTATATTTTCCGTTGTGCACATTTTATATTGCATAAAATATTTTAAAGAAAAAAATCACTGGAACATGCTATTTGTGTTTAACTTTTTGAAAAAACAATTTTTTTTGTTTTATGTATTGGAATTTTCATTTTAAAAATTGACTTCCCTTTTCTGATTTCAATACCTGAAGTTTTTAAATGACTTCTATGTTTTTAGTAAAGACAACTTTGAGAAATATCCATTTTATTCTTTTTTAAAAAACTTTCTGTTTGGGGTTGTACCTGTGGCTTAAAGGAGTAGGGTGCCGGCCCCATATACTGGAGGTGGTGGGTTCAAACCCCGGCCCCAGCCAAAAACTGCAAAAAAAAACAAAAAAAACTTTCTGTCTGTTTGAGTGTAATAGATCACAAAGCATGTAAAGCACAGTAATCTTAAAATATACTGAGCAGTGAAGTTCATGAAAGCATTTTTAAAATAGGCTTTATTTTTGAGCAGTTGGGGCTCACAGAAATACTGAGCAAAAGACACAGTCATTCCCCACATATGCCCTATCCCCACATTGTCATGGTTGTTTGTCACAACCTCCCCATTACCAGCAACTGTGCACCGGAGTGGCATGTGTTTTTACAATTGATGGACTATGTTGAGAAGCATTAGCACCCAAACCCCACAGTTTACATCAGGGTTCACTCTTGGTATGGGTCCCACTATACATTTTACTCAAATGTATAATGGCATATATCCAATGTATCCACTGTTGTTGTATTACACAGAATCATTTCACGACCTTAAAAATCTGTGTTCCTCTATGTAATTTTTTTTACTTTTCTTTTTCCTGCCCTTGATTCATTTTTAATAATTTTTTTTAACATAGTAGTTGAATATATTTATAGGGCACATATGTTTTCATATAAGCATACAATGTATACTAATCAAACCAGGGTAACTGAGGTATCTGTCACCTCAGGCTTTTATCATTTCTTTGTGTTGAGAACATTCCAATTCCATCCATTTAGTTATTTTAAAGTATACTGTAACTTAGTGTTGATTATAGTCATTTTGTTGTACTATGAAATATTATTCTAACTATATTTTTTGTACCCACTAACCATCCCTACTTTATCCCCTGCCCCTGCTGCGGCCTTGGTAACCTTTATTCTACTCTCTTTCTCCATGAGATCAATGGTTTTAACATTTAGTCCTTATATATGGGTAAAAACACAGTGCATGATTTTTAAAGACTTTTCATATAAGGACTATACTTATACTACCTACTTTACTGTCCTTAATACATTAATACCTTTACTAAATATAGGTTGAGTTTATGATAGCATTTTAAATTGCATCATTACTCTCCATATTATAGATATAGATATAGATATATCTTACCTAATGTGTTTTCATTTTCAGGTGAATTTTCAGAGTCAGAAGGAAAGTCACCTCTCCTAGATACTTCAAGCCAAATGTTGGAGAAGTCCAAGCAGACTTTACCAGACCCTTCAAACGGATCCCCAGTTAAAGCTCCAATCCCCAAAGCCAGGAAAATGATCTACAAATCAAATGGTTTAAACCAAGAGGATAGCCAGTCTTTCCCTAGACAAAGGACAGACTCCCTGAGCACTAGGGGGACTCCAAGAGGGATCCTCAAGCGCAACTCCAGTTCCAGTAGCACAGACTCAGAAACTCTTCGTTTTAATCACAACTTGGAACCCAAAAGCAAAATTGTGTTGCCTGCCCTAACCATCCATGAGAGAATTTCTGAGAAGGAGCATTCTTTGGAAGATGACTCTACCCCAAACTCGCAGGAGCCATTAAAGCATGTGAGGTTCTCTGCAGTCAGGGATGAACTTCCACAGAGTCCTGGGCTAGTCTGTGGCCGGGAAGTGGGAGAATTTAGTGTTTTAGAATCTGACAGATTGAAGAATGAAACAGAACATGTAGGTGGCATGGATGAGTTTCAGAATGATCCTAAGCCATCCCAGTACACAAAGCCTTTGCCTTATCATCAGTCAGCCTCAAATCCAAATATATCAAAAAGTGAAACACATCAGCCAATGACTTCAGGTTCTTTTCCAGTTAATGGACTTCATTCTCATTCAGAATGTGTAACTGCAAGACCACAGTCCATTGAGAATTCACTCACCAACAGCAAACACAAAGAAGACTCATCAGCATTAACAAGGCTTGAATCAGAATTGCCCAAAAGCCCTGCTGGTAAGATAGTTGTCACTACCAGTTTATAAAAACTGACCGAGTGTTCTTGGAATGACTAGACCATCCATTCCTGTAGAAGCCCAATTTTGCCTTTTAGGCATTCCAGATAGAATTCAGGCAGATGCCCTTGGAGAATTCTTAAACTTCTTAATAGGTTTAGAGGTTTTCCCCAGTCATCAATAAGGAAAAGAAACAGGACAGCACTGTTTCTTATGCTTTACCCCCCAAAAGACCATGTCAATTATTTAAACCAATGGCAATTTTTTAGTTAAATCAAGGTATAGATAGAGAGGGTAAGAAAGAAATGAAGAAGAAATGCTTAATAACCTTTGTACAAAGTAAATTACTACTCATCTAATGCAAATTATAATTACCATTTTACCAAACTTTGGTCTCTCTCGTTATCTCAAAAGAACCTTCATTTTCTTTGCCAACAGGATGAAAACTAGACTTTGAGTACTTACAAGGAAAAAGCCTCAGGCTTTGGCCTGCCCAGGGCTTCCAGCCATTTGTTCTTAGACTTTTAAAGCTCCAAAGGACCTTTTTCCTTTCAGTGGTGTGAACTGAGAGGCAATGAACTACTGCTTTTCCTGCTAGCCTTATCTTGACTTGCAGGGAATGCCCTAAACCACTTTCTGATACCTATATGAATGCAAAGTAATTATAATGCCTCATAATCATAATTTTAGATTTTAAAAAACAAACAGTGGGAAAAATTATGCTGTATACTTTCTCTCATCTTCAATAAATCTGCCTCCAACCTTGTGATAATTTCTTTATAGTCAGGACAATTTACAATAGCAACAATCAAGCTTCTAACTCAACTGCTCTCTTTCTCCCTTATTAGTCAGTATTAGTCTACCTCTGAGTCACTTTTGCTCAGCCCTACAGTGTCATCCATTTTCAGGTCAATCCTTTTTTTTTTTTTTTGCAGTTTTTGGCTGGGGCTGGGTTTGAACCCACCACCTCTGGCATATGGGGCCGGCGCTCTACCCCTTTGAGCCACAGGCGCTGCCCTCAATCCATTTTTTTTAAAAAAGACATTTAAAATCATTTCAATTTGATGACTTTTTTTTAAATGAAAAATGAGCCTATGTTTTCTTAAAAGGTTAGGGCATGGTGGTTCATGGCTATAATTTTAGCACTCTGGGAGGCTGAGGCAGGTGGATTGCCTGAGCTTAGGAGTTCAAGACCAGCCTGAGCTACAGCCAGACCCCAACTCTAAAACTAGCCCGGCATTGTGGCAGGTAGGCCAACGCAAGAGGATTGCCAAGAGTTTGAGGTTGCTGTGAGCTGTGATATCATGGCTGGCACTCTACCAAGGGCAACAAACTGAGACTCTGTCTCAAAAAAATAAATACATAAGTAAAAATTAGCAGATGTTTCCTAAAGAAATAAAAGTAGTGAGCTAGGCTCAGTGGCTCACACCTGTAATCCTAGCACTCAGGGAGGCCAAGGCAGGTGAATCTCCTGAGCTCATGAGTTTGAAATAAGCCTGAGCAACAGATCCCATCTCTAAAAATAACTGGGTGTTGTAGCAGGTGCTTGTAGTCCCAACTACTTCGAAGGCTGAGGCAAGAGGACTGCTTGAGCCCAAGAGTTTGAGGTTGCTGTGACTCCATGGCATTCTACCAAGGGCAACAAAGTAAGAGTCTGTCTCAAAAAGAAAGAAAGAAAGGTATTCACATTAAAGGAATTATTAATGGTTGACCAAATGTTAACAAATAATGGCATGATGTTTACCTAGATGTTTATTCGAAAGTCACAAAATTCCTTTACAATTCTCTCTTTATTGTAACTTATAGAAAAATTGGTAAGCCTTTCCTGTTTTTGAAACTGTATTTGCTTTTTCACAGACTGTCTTTATAATTTTGTATTTACCTTGTGCTTTCTGATTTTTAAATCCCAACTGACCATTAAATTTGGGAGGAAAACATTAGCTAGACCCATGTTGATTGACTGGCAGCCCTTCTGGTCTCACAGAGTGCTTATAAACAAAACATTTTTTACTTGTTAATGCCCTGCTTTTTTTCTCTTTGCTTATTACAAAAATATATAAAAGTAATAGTGGAACATAAAAAGAAATCCAGGAATTAAGAAAAACCCAAAACTGATGAAGTATGTGAATCATAAGGGTTTGACTCAGGACAGTCAATATCTCATTGTTACACTGGAAAAAAAATTCCTCAAAGGAAACAAACCATTACCTGGCACTGAACTTTTTGAATAACTGCTCTTATTTTTAAACTAGAAACTTTGACTGTAAAACATTTAAGAAAAAACGCACACAGAATTTTTTAAAATTGCATTTATGATGTCATCACCCAGCATTAGCTAACATTTAGAGTTCCAATAATTTTTGGCATGAATATAATTTATAAATTATGTTTATATTGCTTAGACTTCTTTTTTCACTAACAGTATATCACAAACATTTTTGAAATCATTCAATAGTCTGTAAACAGACTAAGACAAAATTCATAAAGCTCTCTCAGAGGAACTTCACACTTATTGACATATATTTAACAGTACAGAATGTACTTAAGAAAGGAAACCAATGTCCACTATGTGCCACTTATTGTATAAAATCATTGTTATTTTCACTTTTAGCCATAGTTGGTGATTAAAATTAGAGATTTATTAATTGGTATGTCCTCTAGTCCCACATTTGAAATGTGGCTAACTTCCTAAACATTGAGCTCAGACAATTTTTAAAACCATCCCTGTATATACATAGCATTTTAGGAAGAGTAGAAAGACTGAAATATCTGAGCCTTAACTAAAGGGTCTTAACTAAATGCCTAATGAGTCATAAGGAAATGCCTGAGTTCTCTGATCCAGATGAACTATGTGCACTGTGATTAAGGCTCAGAAAAGACTCTTTGCTTTCTTGATAGCTTAGAAAAAATTTAAATATCCTTCCTACCTTCCAAGCCATTGGTAAGTACAAATCAGAGAACCAGTGGAGATCACATTCTCCCTCAATCCTCATTTTAGTTTATCTAGCTTAAAGAACTAATTTCTAACTTAACAAATGATAGAAAGGAAATGAGGCATAATGGAAGGGTCTGTTGTGATCATGGTGTTAAACTTCAGTGTGCAAAATGATCACTAGGGTAACCGTTAGTGAAGATTCCTAGGCCCCATCTTCAGAGATTCTGGTTTACTGTTTCAGTAATAAGACCTAGGAATGCAAATACTTTCCTTGTCCCATTTAAATGTTGTGGAAGGAACTCCTTTTTTATGCTTACTTAAAAGCTGTTTTTCTAACTCCTGAAATCGCTTAAGTCTCTGTTCTCAAATGTGGGAATAAGTCCAATCTAGGGTTTATGATAGTATGCCGGGGATAGGTGAAGTCATAAAGTCAGCTCGTGTACTTTCCTGGAGTGCCAGTTTTATGCTAAGATCTGAGAGTAGGAGAAAATTAACATTTAAAACGTAACATGGAGCAGAATGCAAAATTAACATGAATTTCTAAAATAAACCAGGGATTTCAAGGAAATTTCCCAGTTAGGTCTACGTCCCATACTATATTTGCCTTCCATTACTGGCACAGGGCCCCTTTGGTAGGACACCCTAATTAAGAGACTATAACCCTGAAAAATGCTGGTATAAACAACTGGCAGTTGTTGTGCTCATAGACATGTGCACATAGAAAAGTGCCTTTTTAAAAAGATGGTATGAATGATTGGATAAAAATAGTTTTTTAAGCATGCCTTTTTCATATTTAGGAAAGTATTTCTATATTGCAGGTGAACAGACTCATTACCTTAAGCCTGAACCATCTCAGGTGCTAGGTTGCAGTTCTAGAGATCATCAGCAAGGTAAGCCTTCTCCTCTTCCGGCTCTAAAAGCTAAGACATTCTCACGCTCTGATCCATATGCCACTGAGATAAGGAAGACAACTGATGATTCCATATCTAAAGTCCTAGACTGGTTTAACCGAAGTTCTTGTTCACATAACAATAAGGCATCCCTTCAACATCCCCATGGAATAGAGCCTGAAGAAAAAACAGGCTCCAAATCGCAGGTTGCTATTGCCTTGGTGACCAATGATGACAATCTAAAGGAAAATGGCTCAAATGCCCTATCATCCGCCAAGGTTGAACTGAAGCCAGTGAGGTCTGACTCAGCATTCCAAATAGAAGGCGACATGCTGGTTTCTGGAAATGGTCAAGAAAACAATGTGACTATCCAGTCCAAATCTATGAATCTGTCCCCACAACACACCTCAAAGGAAGGCCTGGGTAGACTGCAAACATTTGAAAGCCATGGTGTCTCAAGTCAAAAGAATAAAAATAAGGACTATAGCCAAGATACCAAAAGCATAGGAAATGGGGTATCTCCTCCGGCCAATAACTATTCCTTCAATGTTCCCAAGAGATCTGACACAGAAGACCAGGCTCCATGCAATACCAGGAATATTGGCAGCTTTGTTGAAGAACCCAAGCTTCATGTTTATGAAAAAAATAGAGGAGACTCAGAAGTGAATTTTGATTCTTTAACAGTTTTCCAAGAACCAAGTTTGGAAGGAGATAGAAAGAGCAAAGGAGGAAATACTCACATCCTGAAAGCTTCCTTAGAGCCAGAGAACATCGACTCAGCACGTGGGGTTGCCAGCAGTGGATCTCCTTGGAAGAAGCCTGAGGTCCAAGTGCAAGAAGCTGATGAGGTTCCCAAAAACCAAGTGCAAAGGGAGAAATATAAAAGAGTGAGTGACAGAATATCCTTTTGGGAAGGAGAGAAAGCTGCTAAGTTAACTCACAAAGAACTCATCTCTTCAGGTGGCCGGGAACAACCCTCTGCTAAAGCATGTCAGCCTGTGAAGTCACAGAATATGTCCATAGACAGTTTATCTACCGGCCAGAATGAATGTAATCGTGTCACTGCCAAACGAGTGGTCCTAGATGAGGATGATCAAGCACTCCTACTCTCCAGTTTTTACTCCTCAAATAAACCTAAAGAGACCAGGCCCCAAATACCAGATCCACCCCAAAACCATTCTTCAGCTGACCAATCAGGCAAAGTGTCTCTGTTTCAGATTAAGACAAATGAGCCTGTAAAAAGACCACCAGTGGTAGACAGTTTGCATTCTAGAAGAGACATTATTTTACCAGCCTTGCAACATTCTTCAAATGTTGGGAATAAAATGCCCACTCCTTTTGAGAAAGACAAACCTTTTGTTGGTGAATCAAATGCCAACTTTAAAGTTATGTCCCTAAAAGAAAGAATGGATGGATCCAGTGCAGAACAGGTCTATAATCACTCTCAGTTTGAGAATCTGAGAAGGTTTTGGGACTTAGAAGCTAATCCAAACAGTAAGAATAATGGTGAGAAGAAAACTACCACACCAGGCCAAAAACATTCTGTGCCTTTTAACAGCCAGAAACACAAAGAATTCAGTGATAGTAAATTATCAGGGAAAAATACTCACGAATTTCAATACTCAAGCCAAAAAAAAGTTACCGCAAGAGAGGAAATGGAGAAATCAAATTCAAAGTGCGTGCTTCAGGTGCTACCAGATGAAACCACATTTTCATTGAGACCACCCAGAAAGTCCACTCATCAGTTGCCAGGAAATGAATCATCAAAGGAAAATGTGGAAAAGAATACGGAATGGGTCTTTACTCCAGTGTTCAAGGAAGACAAGTTTTACTCAGACCCAGAGATTCAAGAATCCATAGTAAAAACAAGCGTTTTCTCTAAAAGTTACAAAGACACTTTGAATGACAGCTTACAGAAACTTCTTTCAGAAGCTTTATCGCCACCAATTCAACCTTCTGTTGAAAACGTTCATGGAGAACCAGTTCTCAACCCAGGTGTTTCTGAAAATGAGACATGGCCGCTCAAGACAGATTTTGCTGATACTGGGGAAGAAGCCAGAGGACCCAAGAAGATCACTAGTGAGGATGCAGACAAGACAGTAGGTCAGCCGAAGGTCAAACGGAGCACTCTGAGTGCGAGTCTTAACGAAGCGACTGGAACTTCACCCTCTCCTTTACCAACCAAACTAGAACCCATTACCACTAGAATCGACGCTGAGCCTGAAGAGGGGAGATTTTTCGAAAAAGAGAGAGAACAGAGTCACAACACTTCAGCTTATCAGAGAGAGACAGGAGCTCCTTTTCCAGAGGGAGGTGAAACTTTGGGAAATACAGCTCTCCCCCAGAAAGCTGAAAGTGGTGAGTGCCAGCTAAACATGGAGAACTTGCTTCAGATGGCTGCAGAAGACTCTTACCCATTAGACCAGCCTGCTAATCTTTACAGAAAGGGTTCTCTGGGGGATGTGGCCAACTCTCTGCAGGATAGGTTTTTGTCCCGGGATGCTCGTCTTGTTCCCCAGGATAGGGCACTGTCTTCTCAAAGGGAAATTTCAGAGACTATAGAGGAAGTCATTCTTCCACCCAGATCTGCACTGAATGATATAAAGGCTGCATTACAGAAGCTGCGCAGAGAAGCTGGGTGGAGTTACCCAGCTGGGAGGGAAGGGGGTCCTGGAGAAGTGAAACCAGAATTTCCCGAAGGAGTACTGGCAGCAGGTAGCCCCACAAATCCTCTGGGAGTGATCCTACCCAAGGAGGCCATGGACACCATAGTTCCAGATGGCACAGATTTTGGTTCCTTCAATGTAGTTCCTGATAAAACTCACGAAGTTGGATCCTATTCAGCTGCCCCAGTGTCTCCAGCAGAACAGACCCTTAGCTTATCTGGTTTCTCTGTTATGCAGCATGGCAAAGGGCTGCCTCCGGAAGTGGAAGAAATTGTGAGGGAAACAGTTATTCAACCCAAATCGGAGTTCCCCGAATTCAATGCTGGCTTAGAAAAACTACTGAAGGAAACAAGTGACACCCCCCTCTCAAGACAAAGTGATACAGGGACTCTTTGCCCATCAAAGTTAATAGGTCGTTCAGAGGAGCCCAGGCAAGCTGCTTCTGAATCCCATCCTGAGGAAATAAAAGAAACCATAGAAAAGGCCAAGGCTCCATCCATAACTGAGAGTGCTTTTGATATTGGTTTTGAGAAACTTCTTAAAGAAATATCTGAAGTTCCTCCTCATCAGTTCCAGGAGTCAGTAAAGGAAGAAACTCCCGGGAAGGAGCCCTCTCAGTCAGAGCAGGCCAGATTCTTGGGGCCAGTGCCCCCTTTTTACACTTCAGCCTCCTCTGAAGTGAAAGTTAAAAGTAATGGTTTAGAATCTCAAGTTAGCCAATGTGACAAAGTATTGAGAGGAGATGAAGCTGTGAGTGATTTATCAGTAGGTTTTTGTGGTTCTGAATGCAGAGTTGAGATTCCCGGAACCCCACAACTTCATGTGGACCATGAAATAGAGACAATTAAGAATATACAACCCATGGATGGCAGGAACAGTGACAGTGAGGCCGCAGGGAGACCAGGGGCTTTGCCGGGACCTGGCTTTGAAGAGGCTCCCGAAGCAATTATTTTGTCCAGAAATAGGCACACCATTCCTCTTCCAACAAACAAAGAAAATCCTACAAAAACAAGTAAAATTGAATTGATTCTAGACTCACCATATAAGAGACGAGAGAAAGAGGAAGAAAAAGGCTTCTCTGACTCTGATTTTTCAGATGGAAACACCGGTTCTAATGTGGAAAGCTGTAGAAATACCTCCAGTGAGCATTTAAAAATTTTTAACTCATGATAAGTATGCTTTATGGAATGCTGATATAAAGGATGATGTTATTTCAATTGGGATTAATATCACCAAATGGTGCTAAATTCTCAGCACTTCAGTTCTTCTGAACCTTTCTTAATAGAATCATTTTATTTATATTCTTGAATGAAATGAGTTACATAGAGACAGCTTTACTATTAAAGCTATGTTTCATAGTCTGACTTCTCATTAATCTACGTAAGGATTTTTAGGTTTCAAACATATTTTTTTCAAATAACTTTTTGAGTTTAGAAACATTTTTAAAACATTTAAACCAGTTTTCCTCCTGGAAATAATTACAATTTCTTTCTTAATTGGCAGTCCTCACAGAAGTCTCTAGTAAGATTTGTGACAAGAAAGTGGATCATAAAATAGAGACAAAAATGGGCATAAATCTCCCATTTAAGGAACAATACTATACTTTAGTATAAATTTCCAGACTTGTACTTTCAGCCACTTTGTGGCTAAATAATGGAGACAAAGTATAAGCCTGGAAATTTCCTTCTCTCAGATTCTTGTGCTCTGATGTTTTTGTTGCCACTGTCTCCCTCTCATTTTCACTTATCTGCGGAATCTTCCCAGATGAGTTTGGTCAGATGACCTCAGATGATTCTACCTAAGGACTGGTAGAATCCTACTGCCTGGCCGGCTGCATTTCTTTGGTTTCAGCCTTGGCTAAGCTAATGAAAATCTTAGAATTAGGGGTACTGGCTTTTGCCAGGACTTGTTTCAGTTTGCTATTCAATCAACATTTTAGCATATTAGCACAGAAACCCCATAAAAATAGGAATGAGAAGTTACCTAATTTGAATGATGAAATGGTAGGGAATGCTTTCTGGCTGGGATATTTTAACCACAGTCCCATAACTGGTTATTGATCACCTTTCCTATAATTTAATAGAATTTGTCATTTTCTAGCTCCCCTCAGTCTTAATGAAAATAGACAAGCTTGGGCAGCACCTGTGGCTCAAAGGAGTAGGGCGCCAGCCCCACATGCTGAAGGTGGTGGGTTCAAACCCAGCCCCAGCCAAAAAAAGAAAATAGACAAGCTCTACTGAATGGCTTATGTGAAAGGTTTAGGTTCCTTTATAAGTAGTTGTAAGTAGGGTCTCTTCTTGAATATTTAGCAAAGAACCCACCTGTAATCCTATTTACCCACTTTGAAGACTCTTTAACAAATGTTACTGGTAAAAACTGGAAATTACAAAACTATTCTCTAAAACCAGACATCGTACATGAAATAAAGTCAGCATATAAAACTTGCTGGAGTTACTTACTTACTAAACTGCCCCCTGAGTTACTGGGGCAAACCAAGCCACAGTGGGATAAGGACATTTGCAAATTTGCACTTACTCTAGAGACTATCACCTAATGAACAGCTGTGCTTATAGCATGCCAGCAGAACCAATCGAACAGCAAAAAGCCTATCTAAAAAGTAATATTAAATAATCACATAGGTTTAACTTGATACCCTCTGTAAAGAAAAAAATTTGTAATAAAAATTAATCACCAACAGAGCCTATTTAAAACTATAAGCCTATTAAGAGGTATACGGTGATCCAGGTGTGTTTAACCTAAGTTTTTATTTTATACAAACTATAGTGAGGATAGGGTAAAGTTGGAAAACAAACTAAAAGATTATCATAATTTGGGGGAGCAGCTTCATACGTTTGACTTATGGCTGATCTTTTAACCAACCAATGCCTCAGTTTGCTCCTTTAGGAGAAAATGAAAAGACGTTTCATGGTACAATACATTAAGGAATGCTGGGATATTATGCTCATTATGACTATGTGAAAGTCTCTGAGAAGATCTGCAGTAAGAAGCCTTTTAAATTTGAACTCAGAATATCCCATATCTAATGCATCTTAGAATCGATTTGCTTGGAATGCTTACTGACACTGGACAGAACTAGTATGCATTTCAGGAAATTATTGTCTAGAGAAGTGGTCCTTAAATTTATTGATTCAGCAAATTCTTTTGAATGGCTCATTGCCAGCCCCTGTTCTAGGCACTGGGAACATAGAAGTGGTAAGTGTCGGCACTCAGGCCTGGGCTTATCCATGAAGGGGTTGTTAAAATGGAAAAATTAAGGACTGTCTAGAGGTTTTTTTGTAAAGTATTTAACCTTATTCTGAGGTTATGCTCTTTTTGTTTTGATTCTAAAATGCCTTTCCTCTTAATAAAAGAAAGGCACTAATAAATGGTAAGACTCCTCACACACATATAGTTTAATAAAAATTGTCATCTTTAAAACGTCTTATTAAAATAAAACATTGAATAGCTCATGTTCTTTTCCAAGATTTCATTGGAAATTTTACTATATTATGAAATTAGGAAAGCCTATAACCACTGATCTGGAGAACCCTCCCATCTGTATACTCAATTATACACACATGTTAAACATCTGAGTCCTGCCTTCCATGGTTTTCAAAGATTTTTTTTTAATGCTTTTAAAATCATTTCACGGCTGTCTTCAAAAGCTAGAATGTTAAATGGAAAAATTCAAAGTCTGGCACAGAACAAATCATGAGCCTAAAATAGAGGTGTAAATAACTAAGACATCATATTTTTATTAATGTTGTAATCTCGTTTCCATTTTGTTTATGCTTACAGATATTTTTTAATGCTATATTAATAGTACTATTTTTTTTCTGGAAAGTAAGTGCTGCTTTGAGTAAATAAAAGTAGGAAAGCTTATGGCATAACGTCTACCTTCAACCTACCACTTCAATGTCCATTTGTTGGTTAGAGGCCTTTGGCTTTTTTTTTTTTTTTTTGGTATTGTGCAGCGTTCATCGGTTTTGTCTTATAACAGGTTCAGAAGAAGAGCCCAGTCCTGTTTTGAAAACTTTGGAAAGGAGTGCTGCTAGGAAAATGCCTTCCAAAAGTCTAGAAGACATTTCGTCAGATTCATCAAGTGAGAATAAAGTTTGCCCCACTGTTCATGTTCCCTCTAAGTTTAAAAACGTCCATGTGCTCCGCTGAGGCCTCACTGCACGCTGATGCGCTCTGATACCCCTCCTGGGGCATTAACAGATAAGGATAACCTTTCTGAAGTATGCTGAAGAGGCTGAACATAAGGTGGCTGAAACTTTAAAAATCAGTCATGAAATTTCGTTACTAGAACCAAATTTCATGACCGATTCCTCCTTGAATCGAAGAATCCCAGTTTGAGTGTTTACTCAAGTGCAGTGAGTTTTAAGGGCTTGTGGTAACTAGCAGTACTAGTGAACATAGTATTAATATCTAACATTTATTGACTATTACTTGCCAAAATGCAGCTCAGAATTTTACATGTATTATTTTATTTAACCAGCATAGGCAATCTTGGGAGAGATGAATTGTTATCCCCATTTTACAGATGAGGAAAATGAAGCTCAGAGCAGAGAAATAACTTAGTTAGCAGACTCAGGACTGAAAATTAACAGACTGTCAAGAGCATTATGAAGGGGCCATGTAACATATGACAATAATGGGTGCTGATGAATTTTACTTCATATGTAGTTGACTTCATCCCTGGCTGTAAGGACTTCCCTTTCTCTTTTATCTCTTCCTTTCTTTCACACATTTCTTTTGAATACAGGAACTATAAGCCCAAAGACAACCTAACATGCAAGACTTTAGCACACTATTTCCCTTGGTTGCTGCTTTAATTGGTGAAGGGATTCTTGAGCACTAACAGAAAGCATAATGTGTAAAGGGACTGTGTGCCAGACAAATGGACTTGGACATCATGACTTCTAGGGGTTTTGTTCTTTTTGTTTTGTTTTTTTTTTTTGAGACAGAACACTATGTCACCCTAGACAGAGTCCCGTGGTGTCACAGCACCTCAAACTCTTGGGCTTAAGCAATTCTCTTGCCTCAGTCTCCCAAGTAGCCGGGACTACAGGCACCCGCCACAACGCCTGGCTATTTTTCTGTTGCAGTTGTCATTATTGCCCAGCTGGCCCAGGCTGGGTTCATACACCCACCAGCCTCAGTGTATGTGGCCACTGCTGTAACCACTGTGCTCCAGGCGCCGAGCCTGTTCTTACTGTTTTTAAGCTAAGATACATCCCTGGGATTGCAGGTAGTCATGAGAAAAATTATTGAGTGGAAGTTAACCACTGCAAAACTCTTCTGATTGATCATAATTGACCACAGTTGTGTTTAGAATATTTTTTATGCATCTGTAATTGAGATTAAGAAGTCAGAGTTTAGGAAGGAAAAGAAAAAAGAAAAAGCCATTTCACCAAACAATTTCTAAAATTCAGAGATTCCTAGGGATCTGAGGACACTATTCTGGATTTGGAATGCAGTCTTAACCCTCTAAAGGACCTTGGAATCTCAGGGTTGGAAGGGATTTTGAAAGTCACCCATTTCAACCTCTTCACAATGCAGAAATTCCCTCTAAAGCCTCCTCAACAGGTGGCCAACCCCCGCAGCCGCCTGAATGCTTCTAGAAAAGGCGAGTCCCATCCTTTGTTGGACAGCCCCAATTATTCTTCCTGAGGTTGGTGATGGGTCCTGTGGGGTGGGGTGAGGGGAACCTCAGCAACAATTGTTCAATTTAGCAAACCTCTTGCCTGTGAAGCATGGAGCGATTTCCATGGAGCAGCTTTAAAGCACTCAGGAATGTGTAGGGTTAAAAAAAAAGAAAGAAGAAATCACCATCAGCTGACCGGTATTCCTGCACGCTCCCTTCCAAATACCGATACCCACTCTCACAGTAGCCTGCCAAGATTCCACTTAGCAGCTGGTCCCCAGTTACATCTCTTCAGTTGACTTCCCAAGCAAGCCTCCCAGCGGCATACACGAACGATGATGCACACACACAAATATTTGTTAATGACCATGGGTTTGGGAAGGTGTTAGTCATGGCTAGCATCTTACCCTTTACAGAAGAATAGAGAGGCTGTTGCAGCCCTGTGCTTTCTCCTGCTGCTGGCCAATTGCTTGCTCTGAGCTAACCCTCTAACCCTGGGGAGTCAGTGTGCAGCAGTGTGCTGATGTGAGCTGCATCGGGGCTGAAATGGGAGCTCTCGCTATGGCACAGGCTCAAGCAGCTAATCTAAAGAGAAAGTATTTGGGGGAAGACATCTTGGTTGCACCCCTCACTGCATCTTGACTAATTGCTTCCAACTCCGGGGGCTTCCAGGGACAATCTCATTGTTCTTTTCTCTCCAAGGGTCAGCCATGTTAACCATTTGTTAATTTCTCCTGAACAGATCAAGCAAAAGTAGATAATCTGCCAGAAGAATTAGTACATAGTGCTGAAGATGGTAAATATCTTTATGTATCTGCATGTCTGTCTGTGTATTAAGTTCTGGGGTGATTTGGGCAGTCTCCGGGACGCAGCTGTTGGATAAATAGAAGAACGTCATTTGCCACTATATGTGCTGAATAGTGCCTAAGTTGTTATAAAATGATTCTGACTTGGTACATTTAATAATGTTTATGTTCTTAAGGCTTTTGCTGCTGATACTGTTGAGAGGATCTCATCAGACCCTTGGGAAGCAAGGGTTTCTATAAATAGGAAATTGCATTTCTATGGCTATGAGCTGATTTTTGTGATTCTGACTTACAGAACTCATTATGAGTGAGTGGAGTGGGTTCCTATGTTTGGTTCTCAAACCTCAACATTTAGATCTCTCAGGGCACAACTGGTAGAGCTTTAAGTTCAGAGCAAAGGGTCCCAGAACAAGGGTAGAGAATCCTGCCTCTGCTTATATAAATAAGTATAGACTGAGGGTGAATTGATTCTGAATATAATGGGGCCAGAAGATTTTGAAGCTTGTCAGTAGATCAAATGAATAGGATAATAGTGCCTTGGTGGGGGGAGGAATGGCAATGAGTGTGGTTTTCATAGTTCAGAATTTATGCAAATGTATAATTTATATTTGTATGCTGGATTTTTTTGCTGCCTTACCTTCTCTACAACCATAAAAATGTGTACTCTTTGAGCTTTCCTGTATAAATGCAGCAACAGAGATCTCAAAGGTCATTCTTTACTTTTATGTAATAGTTTTGTCTTTCTCATTTTATATTTACAATGACCTCATTGAAGTTGATGGGGCAGGTGTTTTTAACTTTATTTTGCAGATAAAAACTGCGAAGGTAACGTAGATGACTTTTCCAAGATTCGGTAGCTGGTCTGTTAGTGGGAGGGCAGGGGATAGAATCTCAGCTTCGTTACTCCTAGTCCAGTGCTCCCTCCCATTTTCCATGCTGTGATTTAGTGAATTAAGGGAAAGATACTACATATCTCCTTTGTTGGGTCTTGATTTTTAGTTGAACAGGAGACCTTAGAGAAGCTAATAAAGAATCACACTGGAGATTGGATGAAAGCAAGCTGAAAACCCGGACAAATACATTCTCCTCTCTCAGTTGTAAAACTTTGACATTTGAGCTTTACTTTCATGTCTCTTTAATCCTTCTATTAAAATGGTATTTATTCTCAATGTTGCCCTCCTGAGTAGATCAAAAAGCAGATCAGGAAGCAGATACAAATGAATGCATACCAGGAAGTGAGTAGCAGGATCTTTCTCACAAATAACTAAATGTTCTGCTCTATGTAGTGTTTGTTAAATATGCTGAAACAACTAACCCCATTAACAACACAACTTCTATTATTGGTACTAAACTGCAGCTTGCAAAACTATTTCATTATGATGAAGGTTTTATTAGAAACATTTCATTCTTGTCTGTGTTGAAAGAATAATTTATGGTTTCACGGTAGGACAGTTATATATTTAAATATATATGTCATTGCTGAGTATTGTACTTTTATCAGTCTGCTTCTCTTGCTTAAACTCCATTTGGCACCTTCTGATTTCATTTGGCTTGTATGTCGCAGTATTAGATCTCCTGTGGCCTCTGTACAAAGTTGCAAATGTGAGCAATTTATAACTTGTGTCAGCCTAAGAAAGAATTGTTCTTTGACAGGATCTAATATGGTTGTATAGGTTTTTCTACATAGCTATAAAAGCAAATTTTATTAAGTCTAGAGTTTAAACTCTGAGATTTCCACACTGGACTCGTAACAGTAAATATTCATGTCTAAAGCAAGTGAACATCTGAATATAAGAAGTAAATGTGCACTTGTGGTAACTAATGACCATCAACTAATTACTATCCACTGCCAAGCAAAGATGATGTTTGTTTACTCTTTTCCACTCTCAAGATTATGTTACTTAGTTGTGACTACTGTCCAGATAATGGCTTTAAATCATGCTTATGGGACCTAGCATGCAGGGGGGTGTGTGAGGGAGAGAAAGAAAGAGACAGAGAGACAAGACAGACAGATTTCTTAGCTTTAGCTTCCTGGTTTCATAAACTTAGGCACTAGAGCTATGAAGATAATACACATGCCTACCCTCAGGCCCACAATATTTTTAATAATTTTCCAGTAGTCTTTGGATGTGCTAACAGGCATCAGTGAGGAGAGCAGCTAAATGAAGGAGCCATTAGATCAGCAGTTCTCAATCTGTGGTTTGCGACCCTTAGGAACTATATTAAAAGGCCGCAGCATTAGGAAGGTTGAGAACCACCTCATTAAAGAAACAATGTGTTGATGGCCAGAAGTCAGTGATACGCAGTATGAAATCTGAAACTTTGCTCAGCAAATGTGCTGAGCTTTGGCACATGACTTGACAAATTCTTAAGAACTGCCTAGGAAAGAAGACAGCCCAGGCTTTGGCCCTGGGTAATATGTGCTGTCTGCTGCAGAAGAAATAAAACTTCTGCCACTAAGGAGTGTTAGAGGCTTTTCCAGTTGCTTTTGAACTGGTCTATACTTAAGTTTGGGCATTTCTTCAAAATTGAGCCATAAGAGTGAAAACAACATACACAGACATACATGCCTAGACCATCTGTATGTTTGTTCATGACCATGACTGGTTTAGGTATTGGTCAAGAAAGATGGGTGAATCATTTGATGAACTCTGGGTAAATTAACTTCTTTCTTTTTAGTGATATTTTCCAAGATGACTCTTAGTGCTGTTTTACTACTCTAGAGTATGTACATACCACAAAATCAAATGATCAAAACTAAAATAACTACAGCCCATAAAGTCTAAAATTGACTACATTTTAATGGAAGGTATAACTGAATTTGACCCTCATAACATCATCTTACAATAAACTTTAAAAATGATGGGGAGCAATGTTATAACTAAAAAGTGTTTGCATTCTTATTGGACAATATTGTGGGACCTAATCTCACACTGCTGTCGATGCAAACCATCCCAATATACTCTGATACACACACACACAGAGAGTTGTTTAATGGAAAGTGGCTAAATAGTTGTCTTTCGAGAGAGACAACATAAGGGTATTCTGATGTGCATTTACCTTTATGAACCTAAGACTACATGAACAAAGATCTATTTTGAGTGTGTACCTCAATTTTCAGTGTTTCTGCCATTAGATTTCTTTTAACTAAAAGATGAATTAGCTAATGTTTAGGACTGAATTTGGGTCTTTTGAGTTACACATAGAAATATGATGGGATTTTTATTTATTTTCCTAATACCTTTTTTAATAATAAAGGCAATTTAATATATTTATATCATGTTCATGATATAATTAAAGATTCTCTCAGATACTGATTTGATTGGAAAATACATCTACAGAGCTTGCTATGTGCCAGGCACTGTTCTAACTACTTTGAAAAATATTAACTCATTCATTCTTGGACAAAGGAAATAGTTTTTAACTAGAGATATGCAAATTAGGATTAGAATTTATCCTCTTATTGTGCCTTCCATGCATACTTTCTTTTTTTCCCTATACATATACCTCTATATCAGAAAGATTTTATTATAAAAGAGACATTAACATTACGTTAAATATTATGTTAAGTATCACAGAAGATGCTAACTGAACCATCTAAGTTGGCTTTCGTATACTGAAAATTCTCTGAGTCGGCAGGTATCTAATTTCTATTTTCAAAAAATGATTTTTAAATTCTGTCTCATAATTCTTTGTGAGAAGAACCATCAGGTGAGGATTATCAGAAATGTAATCCTCAGGGTCACTAAACAAACAAATCTACTCTTAGACACTCAGTATTAATAGCTAGGGCACCTTTATTATTGAGTTGTGTGCAAAAACATTTACTGTCCAGATGAAATAGTTTTCAGCCTGCAGCATGTTAGTAATATATCTCAGGGAGATGAACCAATAAATTGCCTTGTAGTTTGAAGCTCTGATGTGAAAAAAATAAGTCAAACCAATTCACATTGGCAGTATCCTTTAATTCAAGTGCAGCTCCAGTTCGGTTAAAACCAGTGTTTTTAAAATTTTCGCTTTAATTTCATATTTGGTTCAGCTCCTTGCTAGTTCTCTATGTGATTTATAAAAACTGCATGTTGCTCACCTCCTGACCCTGTGCATGTGAACTACTGTGCCTTTAACCTTTTTACAAAAATATGTCTGTTCATAGATGAAAGAAAAGTGTTTTCAACTTGTGCCTGATGTTGTCTGACAATTGTAAGAATAATTTTGAAATGGAAATGCTGTTTAGTTTCCACAGTGCCTGCACAGCCTGATAATCAGTTTTCCCACCCTGACAAACTCAAAAGGATGAGCAAGTCTGTTCCAGCATTTCTCCAAGATGAGGCAAGTTTGTCTTTTGTACCTTCAGAAAAATGGAGCCGGATAGGTGGATTTGCTATGCCATGGTTGGTGTGTTTATATTCCGCTGTGGCAGAGACCAAAGAGGTCACAGGACTGACCCTTGCCTTCTGAGTCAGTGGAGTAGTATTGTTGATCCTGGAACAAAGCAAGGCAGGTGACATTTGACTCAGTGAGGTCAAATTGAATAGATTTGGGAATAGGACTTTTGCTTCAAAGCAAGTACAAAATAAGTAATCTAGGTAGAAATATGTTGACATGAACGAATTACTCCTCTGGAGTTTAGAGTACAGTTGATTTTGAAAACGTAGTCTAAGTTGCCTGACTAGCTTTGAAAGCATTTGTTAAAATAATAACATACATGCAGCAAATTTTGAGTATCTACTAGGTGCCAGGCAGTTTACACATATTATCTTATTTAATCCTTCAACAACCCTGGGAGGTAGGCACCATCACTATTGGCACAGGTGAGAAAACTGAAATTAAGAAAGGTAAATAACCTTACTCAGCTAGAAAGGGGATGAACCAGGACAAGAGCCCAGGTTTGACTCCCATGCTATTAACTACTAAATGATAGGCAGGGGCATCCAACTTATTTTCTGCCATACATTAGAAGAACAATAAGCATTGTCTTGGGCCACACATTAAATAAACACTAACAAAAGCTGATGAACAAAAGAAAAAGTCCATGCCTACTTTTTGTGCTATCTGACACCACAGATAAGGAAAAGAGTCCTCAAATAATCCACATACAGGTTGGACACCTACTCGTGTCTCGAGTAAGAACATGACCATTATCTAAGTAATGAGTATCTAGTATGTGCCAGACACTTATTCTGATATACAACTTTCACTAACTATATGTGGTATTTCTCCATTTTATAAAAGAAGAAAAAGCCTGAGAGAGGTTAAGTAACTTCTAAAATGCAACAGCTACTGAAAAGTAGATTTGGCTCGGCGCCTTTAGCTCAACCGGCTAAGGCGCCAGCCACGTACACCTAAGGTGGCGGGTTCGAATCCCCAGCCCGGACCCGCCAAAACAACAATGACGGCTGCAACCAAAAAATAGCCGGGCGTTGTGGCGGGCGCTTGTGGTCCCAGCTACTTGGGAGGCGGAGGCAGGAGACTCGCTTGAGCCCAGGAGTTGGAGGTTGCTGTGAGCTGTAATGCCACGGCACTCTACCCAGGGGGACAGCTTGAGGCTCTGTCTCAAAAAAAAAAAAAAAAAGAAAAAAAGAAAAGTAGATTTAATTAAGATCCCATGTTCTTACAGTCAGGTATTTAGAAGTTTGTGCTTTGGAGCCAGACATTCCCAGTCTTGGCTATGATACTAATTTTTTTTTTTTAATTAATTGTTGGGGATTCATTGAGGGTACAAGAAACCAGGTTTCACTGATTGCATTTGTTAGGTAAAGTCCCTCTTACAATTGTGTCTTGCCCCCAAAAGATACTAATTTTTTCTGTGATCATAGACAAATTCTTTACTTTCCTAGAACAGAAACTGACAGAGTCTGGTTACCTAGAACCTATCATATTAGGTTACAAGGAATCTGTGGGATAATATAGAAAAAACACATAGCATAATGTTTGGCACATAGTAATATGTGGTAAGTGTTAACTGCTACTATCTGTGGTTTCATTATGATTTCTGATGGTGAAATAAAATGCTTTATTCTCAGGCATTCTTTTCATAGATGGATGTTAAGAAAAGCCCAAAACTTTCCTTAACATAAATTACATTCCTTTACCCATATACACTGTCCCGAGCACCCTTTATTAAGTCTTGAGCCTTTAGTGAGCTCTATCTGCAAATCTTCAGCCCTCGTATATATGTTTAAAAGCCCACATCATAGTTTTCTTTGGAAAGAGTCATTCATTCTTTGGAACTCATTCATTAACTGGAATCCAAGGGTAGGTGTCCCCTGGACTTCCTGTGGTTTTATACCTTTGTAGAGCTGTTGGTCTTGGGCAATCATATGAATGAACCTTATAAGAGCATGAGAGCAAATTATGTCAGTCTCTGGTTTTTTTCTTTTTCTTTTTTCTTTTTTTTATCTTTCTCCTCCCTTCGGTTTTAACTTGCTGTCTTATAGCTCTGCATGGAAGAGTTCGAATCATTTGAGTTTGTGTCTCAGAGATGCCAGAATTCAGTTGTATCATTTTACATGGAGTACATGATGTTAAACTAGGTATTAAAGGGAGTAGAAATGAAATAAGGCCTTGCTCATTTGTCCACTGTCCCTTTGAAGCTGATCATCAGTCATATTTTTGAATGCCAGTTACAGGAAAAACACTGTTCCAGATCAACAAGACAGGGTCCCATCATTCCAGTGATTCCCTAATGACCTGAGCTACTAAGAAGGGTATAGAATGTATTTTAACAGGGGGAAATGAATTGTAAGAATGTGGAGAGAGAGTGTAACACAGATATTTTAAAGGTATGTACTTGGGAGGGGGATTGGTGTGCTCTCACCTAACAGGCACAAGCTAGGGGTACATGGCACACCTCCTGGGTGAAGGGTACAACTACAACAGAAACCTTACCTAACAGATGCAAACATTGTAACCTAATCGTTTGTAAGCTCATAGTAATCTGAATTTAAATAAATAAAGAAGTAAAAGGTATGTATTTGTTTTAATCCTTGAGATTTTTAATCCTTATCCGTATAAGTCATGAATTTTGTTTTTCTTTAACTTTTATTAATCTGCATTACAATTTTCATCCGTTATATTGATGCATAATTGCATGGTCCTAGAATATGCTACAGTGAACTAACTCCTCCCCCATACAGGTGTCCCCTAACCCCAGGAGTCACTGAACTGCTTGATAAGCTCTAACCCTCAAAGGAGCTCTTTCTAAATCATGCATTTTTAAAGCTACTATTTAGATCTAAATATTATAGAATTTGCTACTTTTCTCTCTTGTCCCAGGTAAATATTTCCTGGGACATATTTAAAATAAGTACTTGTATCTATCTTATTGCTTTTATTTTTAGAAATGTGTTAAATCTAATGTGAATAGAGGATATAATTTAACTCCCTACGTCAACAAACATGTATATATATGTACATACATATTTATATTTATGTGTATATAACCTTTCGTTGAAAGAGGTCAGATTAGCATTTCTTTTTCCTAGTTTAATAGGGTCTCAGGTAAAAGAGCTGATTTTTAGAGAAGCTAAGACTATGTTAATAATAAGAATAATTAAGCATGACATTTCATGTTTTGATAGATCTCAGACCTTCTCATATTAATAAAGTTATACAGGTGACACAAATATGTAATACTAAAAGAGTGACAAAAGGGTCACAATAGTACTTCTTCTAAAGCACCTTGGGGGTCACGTTGTAGGTGAAAAAAAAACTATTTTGGTAGTTAAGTCAGCCCCCATCCCATCCTTAGGTGAGGTCCAATGCAGACCTCCCACTCCATCCTGAATCCCATTTCCTGGCAATTAGCACTAACATTCTTTGACTTAGGGGAAATATCATGCATCAGTGGGATACCAAGACATTATTTTTGTCTCAGCATTGATTCTGATTATAACTCATTCTGAATTTAAACACAGTGCATATTATATGATGTTTTATAGAGTGATGACAGAGAAACAGATACAGCATCAGAAAGCAGTTACCAGCTCAGCAGACACAAGAAGAGCCCGAGCTCTTTAACCAATCTTAGCAGCTCCTCTGGCATGACGTCCTTATCTTCTGTATGTAAAAAAAGGCTCTGTATTAATATCTCTCCTCATCTCTGACCCTCTCTATGACATGCTCATTGTAAAACAGCCTTCTGTTGTATTTCTCAGATTCCAAGTGCACAAGCTTTTTCTCTAATCCGTAATTAGCTTCTGGCTAGCTAAATCTTCCTTTTTCCCTTTCATTCTTCTCTCTTTTTTTTTTTGTTTTTAAGAATATAGTGGTTTATATCTCGTTGTAAATGTTTTGCAGGTTTTTGGTAAGTATTTCAGAAATAAGTCTAAATGGTCAATAAGATGAACCATTAAGTTTTTTTCTGTGCAAAAATTGAGTTAACTATTGTAAAGCATGCTTATATCAGATATGCTTTTATATACTTCTTCCAAACATAGAATCGTACCTATATTTTAGTAAGCCTGATGAACAAATATACTGATTCACATAAAAGAGTAAGAGAGGTAATTCTTTGCCTATAGAATTCAGAACAGGGTTTTAAAAAGAAAGCTCCTAAAGTATAGTTACTCTGATTTGATTTAAGACAATTTAATAAATTTGACTTTACATAGAACTTCCTACATAAAGTGAGGTAATTGTGTATGCATGTAGTATATGTATAGAAATACATAGCACATATATACATACAGATGTATGTATAATACATACACTTATGCAAATATTTCTCTGAATCACATATATTATTTCACCAGCTATGTTAAATTATAAAGCTATGCTTAAATTTTTATGACCTTGTATTTCTGAAATCTTTTTTTTTTTAAATGAGTTTTTGCTGATAACAATCTAATGTCTGCCCTTGGGAAGGCTTTAAACTCCCTTCATCAGTCATCCGTTTTCTAGTATACCCTTCCTGACCTCTAAAAATGCCTGGCTCGGTAAGTGTCTTCCTAGATTCAGTAGATGGATAATATCGTAAAATTCCTTGTTAGTGCCTAGAATATTTGATAAAGCAGTGCGTCACTGTGATTTGAGTGCCTGGCTTCTCACGTCCTCTTTCTTTTTAGGATTTTAAATCCTAAGGATGCCTAAAAATGGAAATTTGAATGCCTAGCAGAAAATTGCCCTGCTTTGAAATGAGCTAGTATTTAAATAACTTTGCATTTCATTTTTCATCTATGTCTTATAGAGGGAATTAAAAAAAAAAAACCCTCTAGTCATGTATATCACGACAGGTTGCCTATGTTGACATGTCTTTATGCTATATTAAATTAAAACTGCTTTACTATATGCAAGCTAGAGAGAATAATGCTAAACAAAGATTATATCCATGATCCTTTGGGTTCCAGAATGAGATAAAGACAAACACTATTTCTGACGATTCCAGGTGAGTGGCAGTGTGATGAGTGTTTATAGTGGAGACTTTGGCAATCTAGAAGTTAAAGGAAATATTCAGTTTGCAATTGAATACGTGGACTCACTGAAGGAGTTGCATGTTTTTGTGGCCCAGTGCAAGGACTTAGCAGCAGCAGATGTTAAAAAACAACGTTCAGACCCGTAAGTATAATTTGGAGTCACCTGCTTTTTCTTAGTTCTCAAACAGTTGATCCTGTAGGAATTGGGAAGGAAAGAAAGTAAACAAAGGGGTAGGGTATGCATGTGACTGTTAAAAAGGAATGTTTGAAAAATTGGGGGGAATGCTATTTTATTTACTTTAATTAAATTCATATGCGCAACATTAAATTATAAAAATCGCAGAAGAATATAGAATGTTTCAACTTGGAAAGGACAATTGGGATCATCTAGTTTCAATTCCTTCATTTTATAGATAAACAAGGGCCAAAGAAGATAAGTGACCCATATATGTAAATTCCAGACAGCCTCAAAATGAGGAATAAGGGCTTAAACCCCTGTCTCTGTCACATTCAAAATTTTTCTAAAATCAGGGACATGTGGGGCATACTTCATAATGTGTTCAGTGTTACAAAAATAGTTAAGATTCTATAATAAGGTGGTTTCTACTTTTAAATCTTATAGAAGAACTTTAAGGGAAATTACTAATTTATTTGTAAATCACTGGTTTGGTCACATTTTTGTTTATTTGCAAAAATTGAGTGATATTTCCCACTTATCCCTATGCAAAAGTCTGACTCTTATTTTTGCTCAAATAAGCCCAATCTTTTTTTCTTTTATTCTTATTATAAAAACAACTGAGGTCAGCATCCTTTTTTTTAAACATTAAATATGGCCTAATTAGGGGTATACTAATATTAATTTTTCTCAAAAGACAGTAACAAAAGCTTTTTAAAAATACTTAAAAAATATTTCAGACACCAAAGCCTTTTCTCAAGAGGAAACTAACAGAATTTACTACTCTGGTGGAGATCTGTTAGCTGCCCCTTCCCACCCCTTACATATTAGTTAAGGTCAAAGGACAAAAGAAATTCAGGAAAGCCCCCTTGAAAATCTTCAAAACAGGGTGGCACCTGTGGCTCAAAGGAGTAAGGCGCTGGCCCCATATGCCAGAGGTGGCGGGTTCAAACCCAGCACCAACCAAAACCTGCAAAAAAAAAAAATTCACACGACAAAAATCTTCAAAACAGGGCTCAGCACCCATAGCACAGTGGTTACAGTGTCAGCCACATACACGGAGGGTGGCAAGTTCAAACCTGGCCCTGGGCCTGCTAAACAACGATGACAACTGTAACAAAAAATAACCAGGTGTTGTGGTGGGCACCTGTAGTCCTAGCTACTTAGGGGCTGAGGCAAGAGAATCGCTTAAGCCCAAGATTGCTGTGAGCTGTGACACCCTGGCACTCTACCCAGGGCAACAACTTGAGACTTAGTCTCAAAAAAAAAAAAAAAAAGATTCGTTACAACAATATTAAATAATCGATTTCACTAACATTCCTCTAACACTTAAATATAAAGATGTTGGTGGAAATATTTGTTATGTTCTTCTCAGTATCAGGAAATAGTTCTTTCTGCTGTAACTTTTCAATGCATTTTTAAAAGTAGAGGTGGAAACATTACTTTTATCTTCTCTAAATTTCTTATCTGTTCAATTCTTTTTTAGATATGTAAAGACCTATTTGTTATCAGACAAAGGCAAAATGGGCAAGAAGAAAACACTTATAGTGAAGAAAACCTTGAATCCTGTGTATAATGAGATACTGCGGGTAAACTGTGCACTTTTCATATAGGAAAATCTTAAATGGTGACCAGTACATTTAATAGACATGTCCTCTTGGATAATATCTCTACAGAATGAAGTCAGTTAATAACATTGGAGAAGGAAAGGAATGAAATGCTCTGAGACTATTTTGTATGAGACAATACACCACGAATGCTGTCTGCATTATGTCGTTCACTCCCCATATGTACACTGCCAGCCTCCTCAGAGATGAGACAAATGAACCTCAGAGAAATAGTTACTTGTTCAAGGATATACAGCTGATAAGCTTGGGCATTACATCCAGAAAATCTAAAAGCACAATGCTGATCGTGTTATTTCTCTGCTTAAAATCTTTTAGTATTTCCACTAATCTTGGGGTCAAGTCCATCTTTTTTAACATGCACACCACTTCCTTCACCACCTGAGCTCCAGCCTCAACTTGCCTCTTACATGGTGATTGTCCCAGTCACCCTGTATTCCTTTCTGTTCTTTGGAGAAAGTACATTTTCTCACACTGCTGGGACTTTGTTCCTTAGGGCTAGAATATTCTTCCCTACATTCTTTCCCTGACCCCTTTACAATGTCTTAAATAAGAAAGTCTCTTATGAAAGACTGTCCTTTACCACTAAGTGTTCCTGCTGTCTGCTGCCTCAGTAACGATGCTTGGTAACAGGCTGTGTTTACACTCAGCACTTCACCAGTTCCATTATCATCCTTGCCATTAAATTGTAAGTTCCATGAGGGCAGGGACTGACTCTGTGTTGTTTTTAAACTGTGTGCCTTTAGGTAAATGCCTTAACATGTCTGTACCTCAGATCTGCAAATTAGGAATAATGGCTAGTTTGGGGATTTGAAAAAGGGAGATATTTATAGTACTTACCTACCTCAGTGCTTGTGAACATTAAAAGGCTTAATATGCGTTAATCAGAATGAGCACATAGGTACTCAAAAGATGTTTATCAGAAGGATAAATGGACACACAAACAAATGGGAAGTATGCCTGGCTCATATTCCATTTCATGCCTCCAAACTGTGTCATGCTGTCTTAGTCATGACTAACATTATTTAAAACTAAAAATATAAGAAGTGTTGTTCATCCTCTCTTTCTGAAACTCTGTCCAAGTATTTGATCATCCTCTGGAAAAAGAAGCAGTATTTAAATCAACTCTTAGTCATCATGGGTGAATTGACTGCCTGTGGATTTTCTGTAGCAAGTTTTAAATTACTGTTTGACTATGATAGACACCAGAACCATAGCTATTTCTGTGTCAGTTACTTCAACCCCTATACTCAGGAAAAGCCAACTAATTTAAATGATAAACTCAGAAAGGCAAGTCTGCCGCAACCAAAATGGACATTCAAGTAGTATATCATAAAACCAAATGGAGATTATTTTTAGAAGTACTATTATCCCTTCTATGATTATATATAATCAAGGATTGACTATATTTGAGATGAAAAACTGTTAGAATACCAAATCTTTTCTGCTTGACTGTATGAAACAGAAAAAAAACAAGAATATCTTTTTTAAACAAATATCTTCTCCTTGTAGAATGTAGATAGTGAGGGAGTTGCATGGCGGGGGCAGATTATATATGGGAACTCTCTACTTTCTGTTCAAATTTGCTATGAACTTATAACTGCTTAAAAAAATAAATTCTCATTTTACAAACTACCTTGTTCTTAGAAAACAGAAGATTGGATTAAAATTTGATTTGTATTTCTAGACTGAATTTGATTCATGTTATATCTACACTAAAAATACCTAGCAAAATTGAATAACTGGCTTTTGTTATAGAGAACTATTACCAGCTATGATATTTGAGCTCTGGTTTGCTTTTGCAGAGCAGAGAAGAAAATCAGCTTTTATAAAAGATGGATTTGAGCTCTTTGAAACATGACACGTAGAATAAGATGACTTTGCAATATTTTTAAGACTTGAAATCTAATAGATAAGAAAATCTGATCTACATAGATGACTTTTCATCTGTATGTCCTAACTTTGGCATAAAATAATGTTATTTGTCATTCTAATTTTCTTTGAACTCCAGTATAAAATCGAAAAGCAAATCTTAAAGACACAGAAGCTGAATTTGTCTGTCTGGCATCGGGATACATTTAAACGTAATAGTTTCCTAGGGGAAGTGGAACTTGATTTGGAAACATGGGACTGGGATGACAAACAGAATAAACAATTGAAGTGGTACCCTCTGAAGCGAAAGGTAAGTTCAGGGTTTTTTTGTTTATTTAGTTGGCTTGGGTCCTGGGGGTGCATAGGAAAAAACTTAATTACATTCAATTTAGAGTGCTGATCTGTAGTTTGGGATCATTTAAAACTAAAGTTGGACTTACTTGTACATTCAATGAAGAAAGGGTAAAAATTATAGGGAGAAATGTTTAAACCATTGAGCACAAATGTTTCGGATGCTTCAGGAAGGTCATTTAAATACAGTATTTTGCTCTGTATAATGTTGTATACTTTTTCCCCCAATTTTTGAGGAAAAAATATGGGTGCATATTATACATGGGTAATAGAGCTTGGGCACAGGGCAGCCCACTGCCCTTCCGGTGGGCCTACTGGGTACACAGGATTCCAGTCCAGGAGAGTCCACGATTGGTGGCAGCCAGCTGGAGCATCCTCCACCAAGCACCACGAACAGGGGGAGAGGCAGTGGCAGGGCTGGCAAAGCAGGTCATTGCCGTGTGGGGTGAGAGCTATGGCCTGAGACCCTGCGGCATTTATTTTGTTTTGGATTTATTGAACTTCTTGAATCTGTGCCTTGGTATTTTTGGAACTTTGAAAATTTCTCAGAAATTATTTTTTCCAATGCTGCCTTTGCCCTGTTTTCTTCTTCTTTCTGGAAATTTCAATTACACATACCTTTTTATTCTGTCCCTACGTCCCTTACTATCTTCTGTTTTCTATATTCTTTTTGGCTTTAGGCTATTTTTTGCTAATTTATATTTCAGCATAATAACTTTATCTGCTATGTCAATTCTACTGTTAAAGCCATGTACAGTTTGATCCCATCTACAATATAACAAGTATTAATATATTTTTAAAATTCAGATTTTTGGCTGGGTGCAATGGCTTACACCTGTGAATCCTAGCACTTTGGGAGGCTGAGGCAGGAAGATCATTTGAGGCTAAGAGTTTGAGACCAGCCTGAGAAATATAGGAAGACTCTGTCTCTACAAAAAATAAAAAAATTAGCCAGGCATGGTGGTGCTTGCCTGGTAGTCCCACCTACTCAGGAGGTTGAGGCAAGAGGATTGCTAAGGCAGAAGGATCACTTGAACCCAGGAATTTGAGGTTGCCATGAACTATGACAACGCCACTGCACTCTAGCCCAAGCTACAAAGTGAGATCCTGTCTCAATGAAAAAATATATATATGGGTTTTCATTTGTCTGTTTGATTCCATTTCTTTCCTAAAGGTCTGAATCTTAACATTTTCTTTATAAATGTTTATAACAATGTTTTATAGCAAATGTTTATAGCAATCAAAATTATTTAAAATGTATATCTGAAAATTCCAGTATCTTAAACATTTGTGAGTATCTTTTATCAATTTTTTTAAATCTTAGTTTGGCCACTTGGTTCTCCATCTTGGGATGCCTGTTCATTTTTTATCACATCTGGGATATTCTAGGGATAATTTACTTTTGCTCTGACAGATGGTATAGGGTCAGACCACCTTAATTTAGTCTGGGTAATCATGAGTTATACATCGTCCCAGAAATGGATAAAAAGTCTGTATCTCACACCTGCTGACATTCCTTCATTTTCCAGACAGCACCAGTTGCCCTTGAAGCAGAAAACAGAGGTGAAATGAAGCTAGCTCTCCAGTACGTCCCAGAGCCCATCCCTGGTATGTAAAGATTTTCTCTCAGATCCATACCATTTCCTTATCATTCTCCTCTCCAAAAGTTTACTTGGGTTCCACTTATATTTCAAAGATGAAGCCCTAAACAAATTTATTAAGTTAGTGATTAATACATTTTGCCTATAATTGTAAATTAAGAAATCAGTGGTAAAAAACACATAATATAAAATTTACCATCTTAACCATCTTCTTTATTGTGGTAAAAAAACACATAATATAAAATTTACTATCTTAACCATTTTTAAGTGTACAGCTCAACAGTGCTAAGAATATTTGCACTGTTGGGAAACAGATCTCCAGAATTTTTTTACCTTCCAGATCTGAAACTCTATAACCGTTAACCAACAACTTCCCTCTCCCCTGCTCTCAGCCCTTGGTAACAACCATTGTACTTTCTGTTCATGTTTTAAGTCCAGTTTATAGTACTTGTTTTAACTTTTCACCACACTTTCCAAAAAGTTTGTATCTGCACAATGTGAATGACCTTTTCTATATTCAGAATTGGGCCTATTGATAGTGCTATAATAAGAATGGAACTTGAATATTTTTTTCCACAGGTGGCAATTAGAATTCATATGACATCATTAAGAACTTCAAGCTCATTAGTCTTCCAGTCTCAGTGTCTTATTAGGAGATAAAGCTTTTTTTTTTTTTTTTTTTTGAGACAGTCTCTCATGTTGTCCCCCTCAGTAGAGTGCCTTGGCATCACAGCTCACAGTAACCTGTAACTCTTGGGCCAAGAAATTCTCTTGCCTCAGCCTGCCAAGTAGCTGGGACTACAGGCACCCACCACAATGCCTGGCTATTTTTTTGTTGTAGTTGTCGTTGCTGTTTAGCAGATCCAGGCCGGGTTCAAACCCACCAGCCTCAGTGTATATGGCCAGCACCCTAACCACTGAGCTACAGGTACCAAGCCAGGAGATAAAACTTTTTCAGGCCAGGTATGGTGGTGCACACCTATAATCCCAGCACTCTGGAAAGACTGAGGCAGGTGGATTGCCTGAGCTCATGAATTTGAGACCAGCCTGAGCTAGAGCAAAAAATAGCCAGGTTTTGTGGCAGGTGCCTGTAGTCTTGGCTACTTGGGAGGCTGGGGCAGGAGGCTTGTTTGAGCCCAAGAGTTTGAGGTTGCTGTGAGCCAGAGATGCCATAGCATTCTACCAAAGGTGACCAAGGAAAACTCCATCTCAAAAAAATTAAAAATAAAAAGATTATTAATTGCACTCTGGTTGTTCAGGACTCTGGTCTTCAGCTCAGTTAAGAAGCAAAAAGTCAGCAGAAAATAAACACCAGGAAGCCACTTACCCCATTTCCCAAGCAAGTCCCTCAAGTTATTCTCCTTAGTAAGAGTATGAAGTTATGGCTAAAATCAGGGTTTGCAAGTCCAAATACTCTCAGTAACCAGGCAGTATAGTTAGTGACATGAAAGAAATAATGGATGGTGAGAGCAGTGACTGAATTAGAAACAGGCATTCCAATTTAGTTAAAAAGAAAATCGAGGGCAAGCAAATCATCTCTCTAGGCCACACTGCTGCCAGACCATCATCTTGTGACTTCTGAATCTTCCTAAAAGGCAGATTCTTTTGCATGTAATTTGTATCCTGTTGTTTATAGTCAAGAAAGAAATTCTGCCAAGCCCATTTCCCATTTTCCCTCTGTCATTTCGTGGTAAGGGCTGAGGGGATCGTGCGTTGTGATGGGCTCCATCTTGTCTGAGTTTTTCTTCCCTAGAATGGCTTCCTCTTCTCCTCAACTTATCTAAATGTTAAATAAGGTCCCATCTTATCCATTAATCTTTTCCTGACTGTGTTAGCCCTCACCAATTACATCATCTTCTAAAACACTGCAGCAATAACTTGTCGTTTCATTTTACTTGCATATTACATTTTTATAGTTTTATTTGAATTAGTCTCTCCAGCTTAACTGCAGATATTTCCCAAAGGCACAGATTATTTCTTGTATCCCTTGTATGTATAATAACATTCCTAGTATAGGGATCAGCACATAATGGAAGCTCATTAAATACTGTTTGGTTGACTAATTGTGCTAACCCATCCAGAAAAGTCTGGCATTCCCTATCTATAGCATTAACTATTAAATAGGCAATACCCAGATAAAATAACCAGTCTTAACAAGAAATGGCTATACTTCAACCAATACTTATTTTGGTTACTTTACACTCAAATATGTTTAAAATGCCTTCCACCAATACCAACTGATATTGGTTTTTAATGTTTGAAAGGTATATGCATTTCATTAAAATGTTTTGAATATAACTCTAAATGGATGATTCACATCCCTGATATTTGATTTTGTTGAACCAAACAAAATCCAAAAAGAATGATGTAATACTCTGTACCTGAAATCAATATGAATTATATTTATAGAGCTATCTGCTCTCAGTATAGCCAGACTATGAACTATATAGTAGTTAAGAATATATAGATCTAATCAGTTAGGATAATAACATCAAATACTAGCTAGTATCTTTGTACCAGAACATTTGTAGGCTGAACCTTTGGATGCGCTATTGCCAAGAAAGAATTGGCAGTAACATTTTTCTCTGCTTTATCTGTTACAGGTAAAAAGCTTCCTACAACTGGAGAAGTACACATCTGGGTGAAGGAGTGCCTTGATTTACCACTGCTACGGGGAAGCCATCTAAATTCTTTTGTTAAATGGTAATAACATTGATGACTCTGCCTTCTTTAGTTCTACTATAGCCTGACCTTTGCCGGTTGGTTTCTCTTCTCTGTATCTGTGATGCTGAGTTTAAATGAATATACTTGGAACAATGGAGACAAGAATTAGAGGGATCAGTATCATGAACAGCCAAGGCTTCACTTAGTTTTAACATCGTAAAGCTAAGCAGTCATATATACAAATGAAACTAGAGACCTCTTACTTCATTATATAATGTTCTAGAGAGGACAATAATCCTCTCAATGTTCAGAGGGCAATAATCAGTACAAAGAGTTTGTTAAATTTCTAATGGTAGTATGTCCACCCCTTGGCTCTTTTATGGAGCAGGGAGAATTCCTCCTCTCCTTTGTCCTACCTATTTTGTGGCCCATTTGCAAAAAGCCTTTGTATCTCATTTGCAAAAGGCTTTTGTACCTTTCTGTAGATATTTGGAAAATGGCTTGCTAAACCTACTAAGAGTTAGCACCTAAGAGCTTAAGATAGTTGGGGTTTTTAAATGACAAAACTTTTCTCTGTTAAGACATATAAAGTGGGCTCCACGCTGGTGGCTCAAGTGGCTAAGGTGCCAGCCACATACACCTGAGCTGGCAGGTTTGAATCCAGCCTGGGCCCGCCAAATAACAATGATGGCTGCAACCAAAAAATAGCCAGGCGTTGTGGGAGGCACCTGTAGTCCCAGCTACTTGGGAGGTGGAGGCAGGAAAATCGCTTGAGCCCAGGAGTGGGAGGTTACTGTGAGCTGTGATGCCCGGGCACTCTACCCAGGGTGACAGCTGGAGGCTCTGTCTCAAAAAAAAAAAGACATATAAAGTGACTGGCATCTAGTAAATAATAACTAAACAGATTATGGTATGTTCTACTAGCTCCCCCTGAGTAATTTTATCTACATAAATTCTACCAAAAGACTGGTTATGTTAATGGCTATTTAGTTAATATGTGACATATATCTAAATAGCATAGATTTTCCTTTATGATTTTCCTTTCACATACTCTTTATAGATGTTAGCTGGTAAGAATTTTCAACTCAGCTCAGTCTCCTATTCTGAGACCATTCTCATGCCTTCTTACCTTTATACTAGGCATGGTAGGTGAACATTCATTCAAATATTTTCATAAATGAAATGTGATTATAAAAAAAATCATAATTTATTTCCAAAGCTAACCCTCGCAAATTGGAGAGGTTTTTCTGTTTCAATTTTGTATAACACTAATTCCTTTTTTTTTTAAACTTTATTTTTTTATTATTTTTTTGTTGTTGTTGCAGGTTTGCCAGGGTTGGGTTTAAACTCACCACCCTCGGTATATGGGGCTGACACCCTACTCACTGAGCCACAGGCACCACCCATAACACTAATTCCTTATGCTATCACAAATATTTAGGAATAGAACATGCTTCCAGACTTTTCTTTGTTTTTGAGACAGAGCCTCAAGCTGTCGCCCTGGGTAGAGTGCTATCGCATCACAGCTCACAGCAACCTCCAACTCCTGGGCTCAAGAGAGTCTCCTGCCTCCACCTCCCAAGTAGCTGGGATTACAGGCACCTGCCACAATGCCCAGCTATTTTTTGGTTGCAGCCGTCATTGTTGTTTGTCGGACCTGGGCTGGATTCAAACCCGCCAGCTCAGGTGTATGTGGCTGGCGCCTTAGCTGCTTGAGCCACAGGCGCTGAGCCATTCTCCCAGACTTTAAAGGAATCCTGAAGCAATTGCCACTATATTAAGCCTTACTAAATGCAGCTATTTAGTTATTTAATTTCAGTTTCAACCTTATGAAGTCACCATCACCATTCCTGTTTTATAGATGAGGAAGCATGTGTCTGACAGTTTAAATAACTTTCTCTAGAATGCACAGCCAATAAACGAGAGAATTAGGATTCAGACCAAGTCTAGCCCACTCTCTGTCCAGCATGGTGCACCTTCCATTCCCACACCCTGCCACATCACCAGCACCACTCTCGCTCCACGCTCTTTCTCCTCTAATGCCAATATTTAGTACCTGTGCTGATGTATATTGAAAGCATAAAGTTTCACTATCTTACTAAAATTCTCTCACAATAATGCTGCTCCCCCCCGCCCTTTTTTGTAGTACTATCCTTCCAGATACAAGTAGGAAAAGTCGCCAGAAGACAAGAGCTGTAGGGAAAACCACCAACCCTATCTTCAACCACACCATGGTGTATGATGGTTTCAGGCCTGAAGATCTGATGGAAGCTTGTGTAGAACTTACTGTCTGGGACCATTACAAATTAACCAACCAGTTTTTGGGAGGTCTTCGGATTGGCTTTGGAACAGGTACCATTTGTTACATTTTTAATTCTCCAGGAGCCAAATTTTTCTGGAGACACTAGAAGTTGTTTATTGCTCTGCTTCTTCCTAATGAAAATAGATATCCTATCTCTGTTAAGTATGATGAAATGAATAAGTGTAGAAATGATAGGCTCTGTGTGCTGAGGGCTCTAGATATGAGGATTAATAGGGTTCAGTGTCTGTCTATATAGAACTTAAGTTATTGTGGTGACAAGGAGAGAGAAGCCTTTAACACTACTCCCCTTCACCCCACCCTCCAAACAGGTATCATCCTTCAAAGTTAAATGTGTGCTTTGAGTAATAATAACTAACAGTTATGGATCACCAGTCATTGTATTAAATGTTTAGTTTGCATTATTTAATTTAATCCTCCCAACAATTCTACAAGGTTACTAATGTTATTCCCAAAGGAAATGATACTCCAAGAAATTAACTAGCAGAGCTACTGAGTGGCAGAGACAAGATTCAAAATTGGATCTATCAGACACTGAAGCCTTAGCTTGCTCCTTAGAGATCATCCAGTGTCATTCCAACCCAGTGTAGGAATCTTCCCGACTTCTCTATTCTCTGATGAATTGTCATCTAGCTTTTTTATTATTGTAAGGAGAATTATTACTCTGGAAATTGCGAAAATGATCCCAATAATGGAGTCACTCAGATAGTTGAACAGCTTTTCCATATAATGAATCCCATATCTGCCCTCTTGATGATGTTAAAACTTTTCCTAACATTCTTCCATGGGTGATTATAATTAGGGAATGGCCACTTTACCCCAATGAGCTATTTCTGTCTAAATGCAAAACTTCCCTCCTTTTTTTAGGTAGAAGCTATGGGACTGAAGTGGATTGGATGGACTCGACATCAGAGGAAGTTGCTCTCTGGGAAAAGATGGTAAATTCTCCCAACACTTGGATTGAAGCAACACTGCCTCTCAGAATGCTTTTGATTGCCAAGATTTCCAAATGAGCCCAAAATTCAGTGGCTCCTCCACTGAAAACTACTAAACAAGTGGGATCTGATCTTCAAAATCTGACTACCTGGACAAAGACCCTCACTTTATCTATTGCCACCAAGAAATACTATACAGCATGTAAAAGTCAGTCTGCATGTGCTTTTTTGATTTCAAGGTCCAAAGGACTTAAATAATGACAAAATATATAACTTACTTGTGAATCCAACATTAAAGAAGATATTTGAGCAAGCTAGGAAAATTGAACTGCTGCTGCCACTTCAAAGAAAAAGCTGCCAAAAAATATTAAATGTGGGGTATTGTTAACAAGCAAAATATTCTGGTTTGCCATCATGTGTTTCATACCACAGTCTTGTATGACAGTTAAGAGAGCCATTGAAAATCCTTGCGGGTAACTTGTAACTCCTAACTTGTAAATATGGTACGTTGTAGTAAAGTGACAGGTGAGGAAAGGCAGAACATCAGTGATAAAGAATTGGACCATAAGAAAGCTATGTACCCCCTAATGTTAATTCCATGTTAGGACAATGACACTGAATTTACTGCATATATTTCTGCATAGAGAAGCAGTTTATCCCTTTTTCTAAAGTGATGTAACTGAAGTCTCAAATGTACTTTGGTGCCACCCATTGGCCATAGGTGGTATTCAGTTCTTGGCTTATTTTGACTTAATCTATTTTAAAATAGGTCTCAAACCTTTATTTTGTAAGAATTGTGTTTTAAAAAACACCCTGCATATGTATGATTGTTTTTATTATAACTTCACTATATTCAAAAAGTATAATATTAGTCACAGAGGAGTTTTTCAATAAAGTTTTAATTAGGATGAGTTGTTCAATTATACTGTACTTCCTATGTATGTAAAATTTTCATAAAGTATTTTGTAAAAATCCTTAAAATAAATTATATGATTTAAATTGTATTTGAAAATTAGTGTGACTTATTATTTGAAATAGATTAGGAATATATATTAGGAAAATATATTAGGAATCCTAAAATCTATAAATTCTTATAATCCCTAACAAGGCTAATGAACTGCTGGGCTAATATTTCTCTAGAGTCTTTACCGGAACTTTGGGCATCATTTCTCTAAGTGAGAAGCTTTGGTTATGTTATTAAGAGTAGAATTTTTTGTGTGTTATTTTATTTTTTATTTATATGTATATATTTTTTTTAATTAAATCATAGCTGTGTACATTAATGCAATCATGGGGTACAGTGTGCTGGTTTTATATATAATCTGAAATATTTTCATCAAACTGGTTAACATAGCCTTCATGTCATTTTCTTAATTATTGTGTTAAGACATTTATATTCTACATTTAGAAAGATTCACATGTACCCTTGTAAGATAGACCATAGGTGTGGTCACACCAATCGCCCTCCCTCCACCCTTCCTCCCTCCTTCCCTCCCCTCCCTCTCCCCCTTCCCCATATTCTTGGGCTATAATTGGGCTATAGCTTTCACATGAAAACTATAAATTAGTTTCATAGTAGGCCTAAGTACATTGGATACTTTTTCTTCCATTCTTGAGATACTTTGCTAAGAAGAATAAGTTCCAGCTCCATCCATGTAAACATGAAGGAGGTAAAGTCTCCATCTTTCTTTAAGGCTGTATAATATTCCATGGTGTAGATATGCCACAATTTATTGATCCATTCGTGGATCAATGGGCACTTGGACTTCTTCCATGATTTAGCAATTATGAATTGGGCTGCAATAAACATTCTGGTACAAATATCTTTGTTGTAGTGTGATTTTTGGTCTTCTGGATATATACCTAGTAGAGGAATTATAGGATCAAATGGCAGGTCTATTTTTAGTTCTCTATGTGTGCTCCAAACATCTTTCAAAAGGGATGTATCAGTTTACATTCCCACCAGCAGGGTAGAAGTGTTCCCTTTTCTCCACATCCAAGCCAGCATCTCTGGTAAGAGTAGAATTTTTATTTTTAAAAAAAATAGTTGAAAAGCTTTAAAGATAGGTTAACATTTATTCTTCTTCTTCTTTTTTTTTTTTTTTTTTTTTTTATAAAAAGAGTTTCACTATGTCGCCCTTGGTAGAGTGCCATGGTGTCCCAGCTCATAACAACCTCAAACTCTTGGGCTTAAGCGATTCTCTTGTCTCAGCCTTCCAGGTAGCTGGGACTACAGGCGCCTGCCACAACATCCGGCTATTTTTTGTTGTAGTTGCTGCCAGTATAAATCCGGCTCCCTCAGTATATGTGGCTGGTGCCGTAACCAACATTTATTCTTAAAAGGTTTTTCTCAGAGACTTTTTGTAACAATGAAGCATTACTGTCCCTTAAGATCTAACCAGCCTACCCTTCTCAAAACAAGCACTGATTTGATGTAGGTTCAAGGAAGCATGGGTGATAGGCGAACATGGGATCTTACAACAAATGTCTAATAAATATCGCTGAAAACACCTGGAGTGCTTCCCTCTTTCCACAAACAGATACTAGAATGTCCTACCCTCTGGTCAGCTAGAAAGACTTACCTACGGAAATACCCTTTGCATTGTCTCCCTAAATCTTTATGGGAGTGCTTAGCCTTTATTCCCTCTCCCCTCTGCTCTGACCTTGCAGAAGGCCAAGGTGAGCTAGGTAGAGGCACACTTCCAAGATTGGCCAGGAACACACGGTAGCAGAAATGCAAACCCTCTTCTGGTGTTACGGTATGAACTATCAGCTTTTCCTTTAGTTACCTGTTCAACCATCGTCTGACATCCAGCCAGCCCTGGAGCACTAACAAAATTGGCTCTGGTATCTCCCTCTAGGACCAGGACTGCCTGCCTTCTCCCATCCCCTGATCCCTCACCTTCAAAATACCAGAATGGACAATAGAATTATTCATCTTTCTTGCATCTATGCAGAGCATGTCCATTCTGCCCCAGAAGTCCAAAGGAATTTCACGTCACATTTTTCTCTGAAAAATGGAATAAATCATAAATCTCACTTGGCTACAAGAAGAAGGCTAAGTGTGAGTTTCATGCATTATAAAACGTAGGCAATCTGAATCTTAGTGAATTCAGGTTTGAAAAGCTTTTGAGCCATGTGATTTTTAGGCAAAGAATTTTCTTAAAGTGAAGGCATTTTCTTGAACTTTTTTTTCCAGTTTTTTTTTTTTTCCAGAACCCAACTGGAAATAAACCCAAAGAGGGGAAATTATTGGAAATATACTAGTTGAACACAAAGAATTGAAGAAGAAAACGAGATTACTTTAGGGACTTGCAGGCTTGCACTAGGAACTCAGATGCTGTCTCTCTTTTTCAGGGAATAGCAAACAGTGCCTCAGGCAGCTTTAGTACCACAGACTTTCAGCTAAAGAAATTCTCTTTTCTGGGCTCAGCTTGAGAGATCTCTGGGGAAACTGGCTAGGCTTGCATCACATCCTCATCAACTGGATTACTCACTGTGGCCAGGAGTGAATGGACTAATAGCTTATGATTGACCCAGACTGGGTAATGTGTGGTGGGAGATGTATGTACAGGGAGCGGGGAGAATGGTCTATTGTCAGAATGGGATGTTATGTAGACATAGACATTGGAGAAATCGAGAGCTGATATACATGCAATTTCTATTTCAAATGAAACTATTTCAAAATTCCATTATTTAAAATGGAGTCATATTTCTAAGGGTCACTGCTGACATTTTCCAGAAAGGCCTAAATTTCCCTATCTTCTATAATTGCGGTAGCAGCTAAGTAAGTGGTGAGGATTCTGGGAATTCAATGATCAATTCACATGGTCTAGAAGCCCACCCAAAGCCTAGACTAGCCCACTAGCCTAGACTAACTTCTTCCAGAGAGACCTACCAGGTATATTTCCTGGAAACTTGCATGGACATCTTTGTACATGACATGACCTGACATCCATACTCACCATCCAACTAAAAAGCCTTCTCCAGGACTCTCACTCCCTTTCTGCTTTAGAATTTCTCTTTTCTCTTCCAATTTCTCTTCGGTCTTAATTCCATCCCAGGTTTATTCACTAATTGTACTACTCTGTCTTATAAGACAAATGCCCCACATGTTTGATCCAATCTACTTCCTTGGCTGACTTGTTGCAAAAGAACTGGTTGTTTTTCAGTCTCACAAAAGAAAGACTCACTCTCCCACACCCAGTACCTCAATTAGGATGTGGGGTCAGTCTTCAGATCACTGCTGTTCTATCTTCCTATAAAGTCTCCGTTGCTAAAGACATGTGCTGTCCAAGTGACAACAAGACAGGAGAGTGTAGTGGTTAATGATCTTTAGACCCAGATAACTTGAATTTAAATCTTGGTTAAACTACCTAGTAGCTTGTGTGACCTTGGACAAGTTACCTAATTGCATTATGTCTCTTCTGTAAAAAAAAAAAAAAAAAGGCGGGCGGCACCTGTGGCTCAAGGAGTAGGGTGCCAGCCACATATGCCGGAGGTGGTGGGTTCAAACCCAGCCCTGGCCAAAATCTGCAAAAAAAAAAAAGACATTTGTACCTATCCTATAAGCAAAAATAAAGGAACCAACATAAAGTACTCATGCTTGACAAGTAGCACTCAGTAAATGTTTGCTATTACGATTGTCCTCTCCACTCCTTGTGGCCAGCTACCATCCTCCCCAATTCATCTCCTTCACTTAAGCCCCTGGCATCTTGCCACTCAGTATATGAATGCTCATCAAACACTGGCACCAGCCGTTCCTTGACCTCTTTGATTTAAATATCTTTAATCCCCATTCCACTTCAGCCACACATATTCACAAACCTGATTCTAATGGGGAGCTTCTACCTCTGCAGCATTAAATTTAGACATCTGACTTGACCAAAATATTCTATGCTTTTAGCCTTAAGTTCATTATTCTATAACATCTCTACTTAGAGGATTCCCGTCCTCAAACCTATCAATCATTTCCCATTCCCACTCCTCTCTCCAGTCAACCGCTCTCTTATCAGTAACCTCGACATTTGTTGCTTCCTTTTCTTTCCAGTGAATACTCTACCACCAGCACGATTACAGGCCCTAGGCCCTACATAAATCCAATCGAACTACCCCATTTTTATGCCCTTGGTGTGCACTGTGGCTAGAGAAAATCACATCACGTACCCTGTTTGCAATGGAGATGAGAAACAGATGGAAAATAGCCGTGGCGGCATTGCAGCTGCAGTTTTAGTTTCTGAGGTTCTATCTAGTTCCTGCCACTCGTACTTTGATTCTAGGAGTTCCTTCAGTGAGCTAATAAATGTCCACTTGCTTAGCTAGACTGAATGGAATTTCTATCAAAATAATCTTGACTAATACTCTACCTTCCATCCAAGACTGGTTTTGTACCCCTTTTTATGTGCTATCAATAACCATCAGTTCTTATCACTGTATGCTTTGAAAAGAATGATGTCTAATTTATCCCTGATTACTTTAGCAATTATCACACTGAATTACGGTTATCTACTATTTGTCTATTGCTATCACTTGAGAGTGGGGATTGCAGTCTTGGAATATTAATAGTTCTCAGGCTATGTGAGATGAATGAATGAATGAGCAAATGAACAAATCGTTAAGGTGAAAGAGAAGCAAGCCTAACTCCATTTTGATATAACTCCTTTTCCTGAGAGTCAGTGGGAAGGCAGAACAAGCCTGATTCCATTCTGTTGTTTTGCTACATTTTATTGCTTTAAAAAAAAAAAAAAACAACTGGTTCTGCTTGCCTCCCCACTCATCGCATGGTATTTTAAGTGTACCTGGTTAGAACTCTTAGAATTATTAGTATAATGTAGAAAGTTACAAACTCCCTTTGTGACAAGAGTCCTCATGATCATGTTAAGGTGGTCTTTTCATGCCATCTGTATATGATACAGAAATGCTAAAAGAGCAAGTTTGACTCCACTTTACTGTTTACTCCTTTTCTGGTATGTTCCATTGCCTTGGAAACTGGTTCCTCTTGTTTGTTCTCCCATTGTGTAGTTACTGACTGCACTAGTGATTATATCCTTGGTGATTATCGCTTTTTGTGATCATGCTGCTTACGACCCCCACCTGCGAGTCCCCCTCCCAACAGTACCTCAGGACATTGTAGATTATATTTGCTCCAAAAATTACTAAGTGCTCTCGTGATCATCATAACATTGTGTGTAAACTAAGCCACCTTATCCTCGTGATGTCCCCTAACTGCTGTTTGCATTTGCTTCTGTATTTATGCTTATTTGCCCCTGGAAATATTTTGCCTTATAAAAGACAGAGCCTCAGTCAACTTGGGGCTGCACCCATAACCCTATGTTGGGACACTGGGGCAGTCACCACCGGCTCTTCAATAGAAGGACTCCTCTTTAATTCGACTTGTCTGGTGGAATGGTCTTTGGGGGGACTCCTGGGCATAACAAAATGAAGTGTGACCTAAGATCACGGGCTACTGTATCAAGAAGATCTGGATTCGAATCCTGAATCTATCACTTATTCTCTGGGTCACCTGGGACAATTTGGTTTCTTTGTTCTTTGTAAACTATAAAATGTGGTTAATAATGCCTTTCAAGCTGGGTGCAGTGGCTTACATCTGTAATCCTAGCACGCTGGGAGATGGGGTGGATAGATTGTCTGAGCTCAGTGGTTCAAGACCAGCCTGAGCAAGAGCAAGACCCTGTCTCTAAAAAGAGCCTCATGGTGTGACCGGTGCCTGTGATCCCAGCTACTGGAGAGGCTAAGGCAAGAAAATCACTTGAACCCAGGAGTTTGAGTTTGCTGTGACCTATGATGCCACAGCACTGTATTGAGGGCAATAAAGTCAGACTCATTCTCAAAAATAAATAAATACATGAATAAAATCCCTTTCAAAAATATTGTTCAGATTAAATGAGAGATATACAAATACCTGTACCCTATAGGGTATATAGAAGAACTCTGTAAATAGTAGTTTAAGAAAAATAGAGACATTGAAAGACAAAGAGAGTGGAGGGGCCTCATTAGTGGTCACTAAGAAGAGTATTGGCTTAGTTTATGTCTTGGATCTCTGGAAAGGGAATATACTAGATAATTTCAGGACCAAAGATAGCTGGAAAAAAAATGGTTGAACAAAGAAAACCACCATGGAAGGGAGGAGCCAAAAATGATTACTAAACTGTAAGTTATTTTAGGGGAATGATGGCATCTATTTTATTAATGCATACTTAGGATCTAGCACTATACCTATACATGTCTATTGAATAAATTAATGAATGACTATTGATTAACATCTTGTGAAATGCTTAGGTTTGATTAAAAAAAGTGCATGAATGCAATGTTATTTAAAATAATTTAGGCTCGGCGCCTGTGGCTCAAGCGGCTAAGGCACCAGCCACATACACCTAAGGTGGCGGGTTCGAATCCCCAGCCCGGGCCCGCCAAACAACA
>NW_003852396.1:17156940-17223564 GCF_000181295.1 Otolemur garnettii
CTCTACCCAGGGGGATAGCTTGAGGCTCTGTCTCAAAAAAATAAAAAATAAAAAAATAAAATAAAATAAAATAAAATAATTTAAACATAAATTTAATATAAATCATAAAATACATTTTAATATAAAAAGAAATGTTTTAATTTAATTTAAATATATTAATTTAATATAAATAATAAAAATATAAATTTTATATACTTAATTTAATATAAATAATAAAATACATTTTAATATAAAAAGGAATATAAACTTTTTTAAATGTCAAAAATCAATTCATTTAATTGAAACATATCACTGAGTGTCCACTCTGTGCAAGAAACTTAGAAAAGGTAGAAGGGGAGAAACATACATAATCTCAAGAAACAACTGCTACTAATATGTTGAGTATTTTTCCTGTCTTCCTGTTCTTAGGAAATATATTTTGTGAACTGACTCTACTACATCAGACAACCAAGAAGGTAATCAACAAATAAAATTTTCCATGTAGGTATGACCCTTTTATTTAAATGAACAGGACCCTTGTCACTTGTATTGACTTAACAAGTCCTATTCAAGCATATGAAGCTTGAAATTCAAGGAAAAGTAAAGAAGATGAATGTGGAAAAATTGTAAAAAAAAGTTCAATTCACATTTATTAAGCCTTTGGAATCCACTTTCACAAAACTTCAATATTGTATCATTTTAAGTAGTTGTTAAAACTACAATTTAGTAAATTTCCCTAGTCCTCAACGTTGCTTTCCTTATATAAACAAGAGATTCAGGATTTGGGAGATGAGACTCTAATTTTTTTTTTTTAAGTGGCTTATACCAACAGAAATTTATTCTCTCACATTTCTGGGGACCAGAACTCTGAAATCGGGGTATCGGGCCATGATCTCTTCAGAGATTCTGGGAGAGAAGGCATTCCTTGCTTCTTATGGCTTCTGTTGGCTGCCAGCATTCCTTAGCTTGTAATTGCAATTTGTGCCTCTGTCTTTACATCACCTTCTCCTCTGTGTGTATCAAGACCTGGATCTTGACAGTGAAGGTAAAATCTGAAACTCTTCCTTCAGATCTGTTTTGCTCCCAAGGAAATCTGAAGCATTTATAAACCCATTCATTATCTATAACATCTAAGCTTTTTCCTTATCATCATGACATCAGAGATACAATAAGTTTGGCTATCAGAAATAGTGATCAGAGGAATAGTGATCAGAACTGTTTACCCATAATTTTTACAGCATTGAAATAATCTCAGTTTTAAGTTTTGTATCTTATTGTTTTCAGTTGTCTTTCTAACAAACATTTTCCATTACTTTAAAAATTACCTGTAAAAGTGATAATATGTAGAACTTCCATAGTTGACCACCTGGTCCCTACATTGACCACTTCCTTAAGTTGACCTAATTTTCATAGCCCAGACATGCACCACATGAACATATCAGTACAATAGGCCTAGTTCCTCATGTTGACCACCTCCATATGTTGACCAGTTTGTTATAGTCCCATGGGTGGTCAACATATGTCCTACTGTATTCAATGGCTACATAATCTGTTGTATGAATATATCATAACTTTCTTAACATTTTTCTTTTTGGACTGGTTTTCCAATTGGTTATTGTAAACCACACTACAATGAAAAGTTTGAGCAAAATGTTTCCTTTCAGATTATTTCCTCAGCAAAGATCTCCCCAGAAGGGCATTACTAGTTCCAAAGACATAAAAATGTCTTAAGTTCTTAGCAAAAACTTTTTTTTTTTTGAGACAGAGTCTTACTTTGTTCTCTTACTTTGCTAGAGTGTTCGCTGTCATAGCTCACAGCAACCTCAAACTCTTGGGCTCAAATGATCCTCTTGCCTCAGCCTCCTGAGCAGCTGGGACTACAGGCATCCACCACAATGCCTGAATATTTTTTTTTAGAGACGTGATCTCACTGTTACTCAGGCTGGTCTCAAACTCCTGAGCTCAAGCAATCAAACTGCCTTGGCCTCCCAGAGTGCTAGGATTATAGACATGAGCCACTAAGTCTGGTTAGTACATACTTTCAGTTGACTTTCACTAACGCGTATGAAAGTGCCTATTTCATTATACCCTTACCCAAGTCCTGGATAATCTTAAAATAAGGGGGAAATATTTTGATTAATTTGATAGATAAAGTAGTATCTCATTTTACCTTACTTTTTAAAAAATCATGTTGAGGTTCAATTCTTGGCATTTTGGTTTTTTTCTTCTGTGGATTTAATTGTTCATTTCTTTTTTAAGATGTTAATGTTTTATTAATACTTGTAAACTATAAAAATATAAATCTGTGTCTCATTTATTATGGATATTTTTCAATATCCACTCAACCACATTTACCTCAAGTCTCCTCAATGTGACAGGCACTGGTCTAAGCACCAAGGATGAAACAGACATATTCTCTGCCCTCAGTGATCTAGTAAGGGAAGCAAGCAAGTAAACAATGATTGTAATAAACCTTTTGCATGGTCCACTAACAGTACAAATAGGCTATAGTGAATGCCCTAATAGAAGTGGGTAGTCAATTCTGCATGTAGGGGCCAGGAAAGGGCTTCACCGAGGAGATAATTTCTAATCAAGCATAAAAAGCTGACAATATGGACAGGGAACAAAGTGGAATAAGGCATTCCAGACAGAGAAATAGAGCCAGGGAGTCGGCTAGTTACAGAAACTTCAGTAGCTGAGTAAAATGTCAGGCGAGTCCAGAGGAAAAATGGGCTGGAGGGATCTCAGAAGTCATATGATTTTTTAAATTATACAAATTGTAAAAATTGCTCAAAGCTTTTCATTGTAGTGTGGTTTACAATAACCAGTTGGAAAATTTTTTAGATTTTCAGTGAAGTCGGATTAAGCTTTTCTTTTCTGTACTCTTATATAATGCTTCAGCTAAGAAAGTCCTTCTGCAGAGATCTAATGCTTATCTTCATTTTCTTCTAGTTTCTGTTTTTAATACTTTTGTTTTATTTTACATTTAACTATTTAATCCATTAGGAGTTGACTTTGATATATGACAATAAGCCTCATTTGGATGTTTTGTTTGCTGTAATGATTATCACATATACATGGGTCACTTTAGCAGCTTACTGTTAACCTTGTTTTGCTAATGGGTAAAAACAGGGAGTGCTAAATATCTAATAAAGAGTATTTCCAGGTGGGGACAACCCTAGCGTGAAAAAAAGAAATTTCACTGGAGTTTGCTATTTTAATACTTAAATATCAACACTCAGAGAGGGGAAAGAAAGAAGGAACACGTCACTGTTGGCTTGTTTTCTCCTACCAGAAATCAGGTAGAGTCAGGCTTCCTCCCCTGAAGGTGGCTAGGAATTAAGAGGGGTTTGTGTCTCTGTGCAGTACAGGCTGGACACAGGGCTGTGAGCTGAGAGCTGTGATTGGTTGAAAAGGCAAGCGTAATCCGATCAGCGCGGCTCTGGGTTCCCCGAGACTGCCTTGTTGTTAAGTCATAGGATTCTAAAGGCCTGCCTACCAATTACAGTGCATCTTACTGGAAAAGCCTTCCCGAGAGGGCCAGGAGTCCCTAGCAACCCCCAACGGCTTTTGAAATCTGAGGGAGAAGGACTGTAGTCTTCCTGCTCTTACCCGGGGAGCATGCCTATGCCTCAGGTAAGGCAGGCTCTCAGAATGGCCACCCCAACCCCTGAAGAGCCCTTAGATAAGCAAAATGAAACACTGGACAACGAGGAGGGGGTGGGATTTAAGGAACTGGAGGGTCTGAAGGAAGCCTTGGCAAATCTCCGAGGACTGTCAGAGGAGGAGAAGGGTGAGAAGGCGATGCTTCGCTCCCGCATCCAAGAGCAGTCTCAGCTCATCTGCATCCTGAAGCGGAGGTCAGATGACGCCCTAGAGCGCTGCCAGATCCTGGAGATGCTCAACACAGAGCTGGAGGAGAAGAGAGTGCAGGGGGAGGAGAAGCTTAGGGCCAAGACTGAACATGCCCGGAAGCTGGAGGAGCGCTTTATGACCCTGGCAGCCAACCATGAGATGATGATCCGTTTCAAAGATGAGCACAAGAGTCAGAACGTCCAGCTGAGGGAGGAGAATGAGAAGCTGAAGCTGGAGAACAGCAGCCTCTTCAGCCAGGCTCTGAAGGATGAGAAGGCCAAAGTCCTGGAACTCACTTCTGGGAGTGAGGCCCTCACCAAGGAGCTGGAGACTCTGAAACAGAGGTGTGCCCAGGATGCCTGCCAGGCACAGGCCCGTGAGAAGGAGTTGCTGGAGCTACAGAGCCAGCAGGCCTGCACCCACGCAGAGGAGAGACAGCGGCTGCACAGCCAGCTGCAAAGCCTCAAGCAGCAGCACCAGAAAGCCGTGGAGCAGATGGCAAAGGCTGAGGAGATGCACAGCAGCCTGAGCCAGGAGCTGCAGGCCAGGCTGCACACAGTCACTCGGGAGAAGGAGGAGCTGCTGAAGCTGTCTATGGAAAGGGGCAAGGTGCTTCAGAACAAGCAGGCAGAGATCCGCCAGCTGGAGGAGAAGTTGGAGACAGCAGATGTGGCCAGGAGGCACGCACTAGAGCGGTTTGAGCAAGAGGCAGTGGCTGTAGACAGCAACTTGAGAGTTCGGGAGCTTCAGCGCAAAGTGGATGGAATCCAGAAGGCCTATGATGAACTCAGGCTGCAGTCAGAAGCTTTCAAAAAGCACAGCCTGGATCTTTTAACCAAGGAGCGAGAACTCAATGCCAAACTTCGCCATCTCTTCCCATAAGGAAGTCTCTGCTTCCTCTTGCCTCCAATTTAGAATTCAAATATTTGTGGCTTAGCACTATGACCAGAGCAAAGATGATATCCCATTTATTATACTTTTAAGCACAAAAGGCAGCTCAGAGCAAAACTACTATGATATTGTTACCATTGTAAAACGAACATTAATTTTCAGTTCTGCCACCTAGAATACACAAGATTTACCAGATGTCCTGTGCCTTGGAAATCTTCCTGTATTTGGTAGCATTTTCTTCCCTTAACTCATACCTTATCTATTCTTGACCACAGATATCTTCATATTCTTAAATTTTTAAATTAGCAGCTTGTATGATTTAAGTCAATTTAAAACATGCTGTTGTGTAAAAAAATAGATAATTAACTGTTGTACATGGATAGGTGTGGAAATTGTAAGCAGGCAGATACCAGCACAATAATAGCATGGACACTTTATTTTGCACTAACATGGAAAAAGAAAATTCAGATCATTACTTCTTTACCAAAGTAGCCAACTTTATAACATGCTGTGTGAGAAATAAAATTCAAATAAGTTAAATCAACATTATTTTTATTTTTCCCACAAGCCCAGGTCATATTCCATTTTCTTAGTTTTCTCTTGAATAAAGATGAGATTTATATGTATAATAATGCAAATATCAATAGTTTTATTAAATATTTCACAATATTCTATAGGAAAAGCCTCAATTTGGGATAAGTCATAGCAGACTGGATATAACCTACATAATAACTCATAGCAATTCTTTTTGTTTTCAGTAACATTTTTCTTTGGTAATTTTTGCTTTTTTAAAAAAATACTAAGCTGACCATGTATACTTACAGCATTTTGGTAGTAATACCCAAATTTTATAGGAATAGTTATAAGAACATAATAGGCATATATGATTATGTAAAGTTCTTAAAGAAGTTCTGAAATTTCTTAAATGTAGTCAGAAAAATATACTTTGTATTTCCTTATTTTAGTTGACATATGAACATTATTATGCATATCTCTCAGAACAGATTGTAATGTAGTATTTTTCTCACCCATTCAGAGTACCAAGTGTTACACATCAAATTGGATTTACTAAAAAAAAAAAATTACTTGGTGACTTTTTAATAAACCATTTCCAGGTGTTACTTTATATCAGGTAATTCTTAAGACCCATTTTCTCACACTTCTATTAAGATTATACTATTAAAAACAATTTTTTTCTCATCAAAATAGAAACCAGGTTGTTGGTTTCAAAAGACTACTTCCTTTAAGAGGTTACCAATAATCAGAACATAAGAGCTAGTTTAATCATGCGTATCCTTTATTGAGTCCATACTATTTATCACTGTGCTAAAGCAATTTGGATGAAAGGTTTTGTTTAATAAACATCTTAGCATTATTCAAGAATGTAATTATGGGCCAGGCGCCGAGGCTCACGCCTGTAATCCTAACACTCTGGGAGGCCGAGGCAGGTGGGTTTCTCCAGCTCAATAGTTCCGGACCAGCCTGAGAAAGTGCAAGACTCACTAAAAATAGAAAAACGGAAGCAAGAGGATCGCTTGAGCCCAAGATCTTGAGGTCACTGTGAGCTATAATGCCACGCACTGTAGTCGGGGCGCCAGAGTGAGACTTTGTATTTGTTTCTATTTTAAAAATTGGAAATATGTTTCAGTAATTTGCATAAGGTCACCTGGTCACCGGGATTTTGATGACTACACCACCATAATGATACTGACTTCTGGGTGCCAGGTGCTGGAGTAGACGCTGAGAATAAGCATAGAGAAAGAAAAACGTTTCCTGCCTTGGAAGAGACCTCCCCCTCCCCGCAGTCTAGTATGGCGGGGAGATTACAAACGCGGTGACGTTTTCACAGGCGGCGCTATGAGGTCGTAGAAGTGAGGGTGGGGGACGTGCAGTATCTAACCCCGCCTGGGGATGGGTTGGGATGGTTGGGAGGACTTCCACGGATGACTGTCATAGGAGTTGACCAATAAGCTGGTCGAATTTCTTCAAGTGGAGAAAAAGGAGAAAGGTTTGAGACAGCATCATGGAGATGGCGTAGAGATATTTTAAAACGCCCCTGAATACTTGGGGAAATCATAAGTAGTTAAGAGAAGATGCGCAGAAGCGTCCACGCGTCTCTACAGAGCTGAAGAGCAGGTTGAAGCTAGAATACGGGGACCTTTTTTTTTTTTTTATCTTTTTAGAGGCCAGGGTCTCGCTCTTGGTCAGGGTGGTCTCAAACTACTGAGCTCACGAGAACTTCCCATCTCAGGATCCCAGAGTACCGGGCTTACAGGTGTGAGCCGCAGCGCGGGACCAACATACCGGAACCTTGAAAGTCAGGCAGGCCCGCTCGGTTGGCGGCGGTGGGGCGAGCGTAGTGGGACTGAACTAAGATAGAGGAGGAGCGAGAGAGGGAGGGGGAAAGTCCGAACGGAAGCCGCCGACCTCCGGTTCGGCCAGTGCTCGGGTCTTTCCGCTGGGGGCCTGGTGCGCATGCGTGCCATCGCCGCCCCGCCTCGGTCTCCCCGGCGCGTCCGAGCTCTGCCTCCCAGTCTCCAGTTGCATCCGGTTGAGAGTAGTTCTTGGTATCCGAGGTTTGGGTCCGTCCTGCCACGAGGAGGTCCCATTGCAGAGGCTAGGCGGTTCGGGAAGCGGGCTAAAGGGCCGTTTGGGTAGGAATCCTGGGGTCCCGGGTAAAGGAGAATCGTCCCTGTCTACGTTCCAGGGACTCCTCCTTAGATGGGGTAGGGTACATCCGTAAGATCGCGGGGTGGGCAGGGTAGAGGTACATGTCCTCGAAAACCGAGCCACCAGAAAAGAGACAAAGGTGCCTGAGTCTAAGGATGGGACTGTTTCAAGTCATGCTAAAGAGTTTGTACAATGTTGATCCATATAAAATAGCCGTTTAGTAGATCCTCAGTGATCGGATTTGGGCTACTTAGGATGTAAGGTTTGCCTTACCCCTTTGAATGATTTTAAAAGGAAACTGGTAAATGAGAATAGAAAATCAAAGATGGGCGTCTAAGATAGAGGAATGTGCACCTATCTTGTGTCGAGTTCTTTTCACTTCACCTTCATGGCAACTTTTAAAGGGAGGTTCAGTTCTCCCTATTTTGCAGATGAAAAAAATGAGACTCGGGGTGACTCTTCCAAGCCAGGAAGCTTAGGAGAGGCAGGAGTGAGATTTGAACCCAAGGCTCTCGGGGAAAGGGCAGCTTTATAAGTGTGCCAGTAAGAACAGGGCCCCCACACTTGGTTAAACGTTCACAGTTGCTGGCTTGAAATTCTTAATTTTTTTCCACACAGAGCTTCGCATTTTCATTTTTGGGGTTTGAGCACTGCCATTTAAGTAGCCAGTCCTGCTTTCTGGCTCTTTAACCCATGTTTTCTCCCAGTATACAAACTACCTTCAAAATAGCCACAAAAAGTCATTTTTCCCCCTTTGTGCCTCATGGCACTTTGTATTCTACTCTCTCTGAGATCATCTTGTATTTAATGTGGAATGCAGAGCCACACTAGGGGATAAGCAACCAGTTTTAGCTATTGTGGTATGCTGCTCTGTAAAGTCATGCTTATCACTGGAACAAATTGACAAATATGTGAATTCACCTCCCTCCAAACTACTACCTTTGAAGGGAACTTTAAAAAGGAAACAAAACTTTCTAAAGCAGACCTATATCCCTGGTGAAATTTTCTGGAACATTCACAAGCAGTAGCCCTAAAATAAAAAGTCAGCGGAACAGAGATGTGAAACCAAATAATGTGTGAGTAGTGCTGAGCAGCTGATAAGCATAATCTTTTGTGTTACCTAAATTGTATGCCCTTCACTGTGCCTCTGAGGAACTTGTCTGGTTCAAAGAAATCATTAGAGTGTAGAAAGAAGAGCTAAAGGAAAAGTGAGCTGTGAACTGATGTTTTCAGAATACTGACTCTGCTTCAGTTAATATGAATGAATTCAAGTTAATTTGTTTCTAGCAAACAAAGTACTGATAGAAAATCTATGTCTCCCCAACTCTATTTAACAGTTATTGAAAACATGGTTTGAAGAAGCAACTGCCTAGGTGCCTGGTGTCCCATTCAGCCCTTATTGACCCAGTCACCTGTGGAGTAAACATAGAGCAGGGATGATTTTGTTCCCCATTGGCAAGACCTGGACAGACATTTGAGATACCTCCTCTTGGCATACAAATAAAGAGAACTGTGCTCTTAACTGCTCTCCCAAAAGTCTACCTTGCCTTTCCAGACTGCTTGTCAGCCTCATTGGCCAAAATGAGTCATATGCAAATAACTCAGCCAAGTATCTGCGTACGGTTTCTTGCCACGAATCAGGCTAGCCTATGCCACGTAGTGGGCGGTACTACCTGACAAAGGCAAGGCTCTCCTAGCAGAGTTGAAGGGAGGTGGATGTTGGGTGGACTCACAACAGTGTCTGCTTTGCTTCTAGCTTGCCAACAGTCTTATCAGGGAAGGAGTCTTTATCTTAAATCATGAGTCTTGGCCTTTAAAAACGTTGCTGGAATTTGGGAAAGTGACCAAGAATAGGTTTTTCAAATCATTGTTTTTCTTCCTAAGGAGTAACTGGATATTTTCTACACTATTAAAAACATCTTATTAAAGTTACATACCTGGGGCTGTACAGATGATCTCCCTATTTGGCTGTTCTCCCTAAAACCTACTGTTTGTCAAACTTGGAAAAAAAAATTTAAACAAGAAAAGCTCTTTCTTGGACAGATGGGTCTGATCATTCCTTACACATTCTACTGACTACAGTGCCTTCACAACCCCCTCCTCAGTCCCACAAAGGGACTCCTGCCTTAGTTACTTGCAAGACAGCCCCCATTTAATGCTCTAATCCACTCTTACTGGTACTAGTCTAAAATAATTTTCTCTTTCATGTTTAAGGGTTATTTATCACATTATTGTAATGGCAAAAGATTGGAAATAGCTATACAATCATTAAGGAACAGGTCAAACAAACTTTGGGGGGCAGTGCCACTGTGAGTAAAAGACTGAGGAAGCTTTATATGTACTATTATAGAAGTATCTCCAGGATATACGTGAAGAAAACCCTAAATAGAACAATATCTGTAGTATACTATCTTCTGTGTGAGGGGAAGAGGAAGAGAGGGAAATAAAAAATGAACATATTTACTTCCATCTGCATAAATAAATATTGCAAAAATACTAATAAAAGTGGTTGTTCGTGGTGTTGAGAGGTATAAGGAATGAGGTCAGGGATAGGAGTGGTAAGGAAGCTTCCCAATGTATATTATTTTATATCTTTTTACATTTGAACCATGTGAATACATTACCTATTCAAGAAATAGTAATATTGAAAACACAAATAAAAGATTCCTACACATAACCATTTAACTTCCCAGTAAAGCCCTTTCTGGGTAGATGACCCCAAAGCCTGCAGATTTTCCTTTCTCCAAAAACTGGGTAGCAAGACAAAGCCAAATATGGCCTGACAGATCTGGGTCAGGTCATTCAGCTGGAAGCTGCTGCTTTCACAAGTGTCTGACAACATATGGCTAATGACAGTCTCTTTTTCTACCTTAAAGAGTGTCTCCCGATAATTAGTATTTCTTTCCTAAATTTAAATATTTAGATGTGTTAACTTCTTTCATGGATTTCCAAATTTTACATTTTAGAGAGCCTATTTTCTTAGGTACTCAAGCTTTTAGACTTTATGTGTTTGTTTTTGGTTTTGCACCAATAAACAAAAATGGTAGAAGTAGGGCAGGCCATTCTGATCTCTCAATCTTATTCATTTGATTTATTCAGAAATCAATGAATTCTCTCATTGATTTAACATATAGCATGAATTTAACACGTTTTTATCAAGAGTCTTTTATTCGCCAGGCATTACGCTAAGGCTGGGATACAATTTGAGCAAGACACCTACCTCATCTTCACTTAATTTGCACCCTGGTAAGTGAGAAAAATGCTGAAGAATAGGATGACATGGGAATGCATAGCAGAGCCCCCAGCCTAATGTTAGGGAAAGCTTTTCTTAGAAGTAAATTTCAGCCACCTATAGACTATATAAGAACTGTCCAAGAGAAGAGGAAAGCATGAGTACAGTCAGTAGCGTGGAAGCCTTCACAGCACCTCCTGTTTCTGGTAAAAAAAAAAAAAAAACTACCTTTCCCAACAGCCATGTCAGCCAGGGCTGCAGAATAAGCAGCTACAAATAGACTCAAATAAGAGATTGTCTGGCCAGATTAATCCTATTATGCTCACATCCACATTTACTTTAGTCCCTGTCAGAAGTCTGAACTTTCATAATCTGATTCAGTCCTTCCCCTCCTCCACCCACTAACTCCATGCAAATTCGTTTAGCGGGCCCTTTGGAAACCCAGATATATGATCAGCAAATCAGCAAACTAGCTGAAAAATAAAAGTAAGTGAAAGGGTGCCTTGGCATCAGACTGCCTGGACCCAATTCCTGATTGTTACTTACTGGGTGACCTTAAATAAGATATTACTGAGAGAAAATGAAACCAGAAAGCTAAAATCTTAAGTAAGAAATATGAGAAGGACATGGCATGAGTTTTACATTGTTCTAACTATACAAAGAAAAGAATTATCCAAATAGCTTTAGGAAACAGTGTTTTAAATAAATATCCTTAATGGAATATATTCCATGGACAAATAGAAGTACAAAATAATCTTAGTGCATTTCATTCATTAGTCTTATTGTTAGCTGTAATGTTAGCATTCAGTTAAAACTTTTTTATAAATGTAGAGAGGCTAAAGCAAAATAATGTTGCTAGAGACATTTTCAGTGTTTATATATATTTAAAAATTGTAATAAATTATTTAATATTAAACTGATATTTTGAGTTAAAAATATCAGTTTAAACCTGATAGTTTTTCTTAAAAACAAAACAAAACAAAACATTTCCTAGAGCTGTTAACTGAAAGGCCTAAAAGCAGTGGTATTCCAGTGCAATGAGCATCCCTAGGGCCCCTGTTTGTGTTACCCAAAAACTTTTCCACTGAAATGAAGAAGGGTTTCCCAGAGGAGAGATTGGTTTCAGACCTGGGGTAGGTAAACCTAATGTATCTAGCACCAGAAAGCAAATAAATTATCAAAGATTAATAAAGTTCTGTCAAAAAGACAAAAGGGCTAAATTGGAGGGACTCTTAATGGCCAAAGATGATTAATTTGAACATCAAAACTATAACCACAATTGAGTGAAATATACTGAATATTTTTAAATCTATGAGTTCATTATGATATATCCCCCAAAAGAAAGTTGAACAATAGTAATAACAAAACAAACACAAAACTCATTGGTCACACTGACTCCTTAACTATCAAAGGGAATTAATCGAGCATTTATTCTAATTTTCATATTCTCTGTATTCCACGGTAGCAAAATGACCCATAAATAATGAAATAAATTTGCTTTTTACAGAAGAATTCCAGATTATAAAAGTAAAGAAACAAGTTTTAAAAAATCATTACTTTGTAACCTCTAGTAAAATATAATTTATTTAGGCTCTGATCATTTTACATGTAACTATTAGGAGAAAGGTTAATGAACAATTTTACAATGGGGAAATTAGACTATGGTCAGTCAGTCTAATATGAAAACAATGGTCAATCTTAGCATCACTAAAAACAGGACAGCTAAATATTATGTACCTTCTAATGTGATACAGTATGCAGAGCAGCACCTCCTAAAAAGTATTCTTACCCCAAATGTTAAACCTAAAGATCACAAAGCCATAAGAAGTAACTTCCTGTTTACAAGAAATATGAGCGCTACTGAGAACAGTAAAATGATGCCACAAAAAAGCAAATGGATTAATCTAGAATATGGGACATTCAATAGGACAATTGACCTGGTTTCAAACAAATGGCATTTGGGAAGGGCAGTGAGGGAGGGGAGTGTTGCTGTTCTAGATTGAAAGACACGTAGGAGGTATAACAGCCATCTGGAATGTATAGAATTGGCTAGATTCTGATTTAGTCAAGTCATCTGTAGATAGACACGTGTGAAACAATTGATTATGACTGGCTTAAATGATGTCAATACAGCCATAATAATTTTATTAGCTGTAATCATTGCATCATGGTTATAGAGAAAAAATGACAGTGTTCTTAATGTACACTGATGTGTAAGGATGAAATGACGTGATATCTAGGATTTGCTTTAAAATTTTTCAGCAAAAAAGGGGGAGAAAGCAATTATGGCAAAATCTTAATAACTGTTAGTGTAGATGATGGGCAGATAAGGATTCTGTATACTGTTCCCTCCACTGTTGTATATGAGTAAAAATTTTCAACATTTAAGAAATTAAAAAAAAAAAGAAATTAAAATGAAAAAAGAGCTTGGCTTTGTGAAGGAAAGAAGAGAAATGGTTCAGAATTGGCAATGGGAAGTTGAGAGCACCACAACCAAGTTCTGGCTCTGAGGTGCCTGTTGGGGTGAGAGATGAAACAACTTCCACTTGAGAAGTGCAGTCCTTACTCGGAGAACATGAAAAGCTCTTCTCCTACTCTGCTAAATCTCTTCTGTTCAAATTTCTTCTACATTTGCTCTCCCTTTCCCTCATTAGAGCAGCAATCCTCAGTTTCATTCAGGGGGTTGATTAGTTGGGAGGTATATAAGTGATTTGCCACTGTTTTAGTTGGTTAAATAATAGTCTTTTTAAAATAAAATGGATTCCAGATTAATCCACAATGATATAACCTTCATTTAGTTGCATTCAAAAATACTTTCTTGAGAGGGAGGTAAAGGAATGGAAATGCAGCTAGCATGCTCGGAATTGCATATAGTCCATCTGAATATGTATGTAGCTCTTGTAAACATAATCCATCAGTGCCTGGACAGTGCCAATTACCTGATTCTTCAATTTTTGTCCAGTCATAACACCTATCATGGTCTCACTACTCCTTACAAATTGTACCTCATGAGTAAACAGGTAAAATATATTAAAATGAATACATTGGTTTTAGTACTATAGGCATACCTGGTTTTGCATTTCATTTCATTGTGCTTCATAGATAGTGCCTTTTTTGTAAATTGAAGGTTTGTGGCAGCCCTCCATTGAGCAAGTCCATTTTTTCAACAGTGTATTCCCAATTTGTGTCTCAAGGGTTTTGGTAATTCTTCAAAATATTTCAAACTTTATTATTATTATACATGCTATGGTGATCTGTGATGAGTAATATTTGATGTTATCATTATAATTGTTTTAGGGTGCCATGAACCGTACCCATATAAGATGGCAAACTTTATGGATAATGTTGTATGTGTTCTGACCATTGTATCAACTGGACTTTCTCTCTCTTTCTCTCTCTCCTCAGACTGTCCTAATCCCTGAGACTCACAATAGTGAAATTTGGCCAGTTAACCACCCTACAGTGGCTTCTAAGTATTCTAGTGAAAGGGTATTACTCCCTCTAAATCAAAAGCTAGAAATCATTAATCTTAGTGAAGAAGCTGAAAGCTAAGTCAGGCCTAAAGGTAGGACTCTTATGGCAGTTAGCCAACTTGTGAAAGCAAAGGAAAAGTTCTTGAAGAAAATTAAAGATCTGTTCCAGTGAACACACAAATGATAAGATAATAAAATAGTCTTATTGCTGATGTGAAGAAAGTTTTTGTGATCTGGGCTCGGCGCCTATAGCTCAACCAGCTAAGGCGCCAGCCACGCACACCTAAGGTGGCGGGTTCGAATCCCCAGCCCAGGCCTGCCAAACAACAATGACGGCTGCAACCAAAAAATAGCCGGGCGTTGTGGTGGGCTCCTGTGGTCCCAGCTACTTGGGAGGCGGAGGCAGGAGACTCGCTTGAGCCCAGGAGTTGGAGGTTGCTGTGAGCTGTAATGCCACAGCACTCTACCCAGGGTGACAGCTTGAGGCTCTGTCTCAAAAAAAAAGAAAGTTTTTGTGATCTGAATAGAAAATCAAAGCAGTCACCACATTCCCTTAAGCCAAAGCCTATTCTTAAACAAGGCCCTAACTCTTCAATTCAATAAAGACAGAGAGTCAAGGAAGCCACAGAAGAAAAGCTGGAAGCTAGCAGAAGTTGATTTGTGAAGTTTAAGAAGGTATCTGCGTAACATAAATGCAAGGTGAAGCACCCAATACTGATGTAAAAAATGCAGCAAGTTACCCAGAAGGTTTAACTAAGATAATTGATGAGGGTGATTGCATTCAACAGCATTTTCAATTTAGATAGGATTATATTAGAAGAAGATGCCATCTAGAACTTTCATAGTGAGACAGGAGAAGTCAATGCTTTGCTTCAAAACTTCAAAGGGCAGGCTAACTCTCTCCTTAGGTGATAACATAGCTGGTGATTTTCAGTTGAAGCCAATGCTTATTTATCATTACAAAAATCTTAGAGCCTTTAAGAATTATGCTAAGAAGAATAAAACTGGATCCATAGCTCTCCCATATGGAAAAATTAACTCAAGAAGATTAAATACTTATGTGTAAGACCTGAAACAATAAAAATCCTGGAAGAAAACCTATGGAAAAAGTCTTCTGGACATTAGCCTATGTAAATAACTTATAGCTAAGACCCCCAAAATAAATGCAATAAAACCAAAAATAGACAAATGGGACTTAATTAAACTAAAAAGCTTTTGCACAGCAATAGAAATAATCAAGAGAGTAAGTAGACAACTTACAGAATGAGAGAAAATATTCACAGACTATATGTCTGACAAAAGGAACTACAACTAGAATCTACAAGGAACTCAGCAATCAAAAACAACCCTATTAAAAAGTGTATAAATGACATGAACAGGCATTTTTCAAAACAAAAGATACAAATGGCAAAAACACACACACACAGGAAAAAAGGCTCAATATCTCTAATCATCAGCGGCATACAAATGAAAACGACACTGAGATACTGTCTTCCTCTAATTAGAATGGCTATATATTGAGACAGAGTCTCACTATGTTGCCCTCAGTAGAGTGCTATGGCATCACAGCTCACAGCAACCTCAAACACTTGAGCTTAAGTGATTCTCTTGCCTCAGCCTCCCAAGTAGCTGGGACTACAGGCACCCACCACAACACCCATCTATTTTTGTTGCAGTTGTCATTGTTTAGCTGACCTGGGCCAGGTTTGAACCCGTCACCCTTGGTGTATGTGGCTGGTGCCGTAACCACCATGCTACATGCGCCAAGCCTAGAATGGCCATTATTAAAAAGTCAAAAAGTAATAATATGCATACTAGTAAAGAGATTTCTCAAAGAATTACAAATAGACTTATAGTTCAATCCTGCACTCCCTACCAGAGGAAGGGAAGTTGTTATATCACCCAAAGGAAATGAAATTGGTATATCAAAAAGATACCTGTACTTGTATGTTTACTCCAGCACAATTCACAATCACAAAGATATGAAATCAAACTAAGTGCCCATCAACCAATGAGTAAATAAATTGTGGTACTACTTGTTGATAGGAAAGAATGAAATAATATCTTTTGCTGCAACTTTGATGGAATTGGAGTCCATTATTCTAAATGAAGTAACTCAGGAACAGAAAAGTGCCTTGGATTCTCACTGATAAGCAGGGGCTAAGCTGTATCTACACAAGGGCACACACTGTGGTATAATGGACATTGGAGACTCAAAAAAGGGGAGGATGAGAGGTGATGAGGGATAAAAAAAATCACCTATGGGGTACAATGTACACTATTCAGGTGATGGATACACCAAAAGCTCAGACTTCACCACTGTACAATATATGCATGTAGTGAAATTCTACTATTTTTAAATTAAAAATTTTAAAAAAGACTTGTGCTAGTGGAATAAAATGCCTGAGTGACAGTACATTTGTTTATAGCATGATTTGCTGAATATTTTAAACTCAGAAAAAATTACTTTCAAAATATTATTCCTTATGGACAATGCACCTAGTCACCCAAGAGTTCTGATGAAGAGAGTAACATCGTTTTTGTGCCTGCTAACACAACATCCATTATGCAGCCCATGAACCAAGGAGTAATTTCAACTTCCAAGTTTTCTTATTCAAGAAACACCTTTTGAATGTGCTAACACTGCAATAGATAGTGATTCCTCTGAGGGATGTGAGCAAAGTTAAACTGAAAACCTTGTGGAAAGGATTCACCATTCCTAGATGCCATTAAGAACATTGATGATTGATGAGAGAATATCAAAATAACAACATTAACAGGAGTTTGGAAGAATTTATTCTAACCTTCATTGATAACTTTGAAGGGTTGACGACTTTAGCAGAGAAAATTATTGCAGATGGGATAGAAATAGCAAGACAACTAGAATTAAAAGCAGAACCTGAACCAGAACCTCCCTCTTCCCCCTCCTTTGGTTGTTGCTGCCAAGCACATTCTTGGAACGTTGGGTTTTTCTGCAACTAAATCCTGATGTCCATTGACTAGCTTTTTAGGATGTGGCAGTCAGCCCCCAAGATGGCCTCTAATGATGCTTGTCTTCTAGCGTTCGTGGTCTTGTATAGTCTCCTCCCACCATGAATGAGGTCTGACATATGTGACCAACAGAATTCTACACAAGCGACCATAGGTGACCTCTAAAGCTCAGTCAAAAAAGACATTGCTGCCACTGGGTTTGGTCTCTTAGAGCATTAGGTCTGGGTGAAGACAGCCACCATGTAGTGTAGGCCCTCCATAGCCTTGCAGATGGGCCCGCATGGAAGAAGAACAGTAGCTTCTTTTCACCACCAACCTGTTAATCATGTGAATGAGCCACCTCGGAAGTAGATCACTTAGCACCAGTCAAGCCTTCAGATGACTGCAGCCCAAGCCAAAATCTGGCTAAATCTCATGAGTATTCCAGAGACAGAACTCCCTAGTGAATTTCTAACCAACAGAAAAGGAAAGAGGAAATGTTTATTGCTGTTTTAAGTTTTAGTTTTAGGTAACCTGTTAGGCAACAAGAGGCGATTAGCAGTTGGGGTTGAGAGTTTTGGCAGCAGCAGTAGCTTTTCTGATCCCTAGATCACAACTAAAGCAGAGTGTTCTTGAAGCCAGTGTTCCAGCTTTCTATTTGACCACTTTTCCATTTGAGGCAGAGATAGCAGTAACCAACTAGGTCTGTTTGGCAACATGGTACTGAGAGGCATTCTTGATCTCCCAGCCTAATATAACCACTCCTCCAGTCTTTCCAATGACTTTGTAAGTGCTTACTTCTCTGTATTAAATTATTTTCTGCCTAAAATAGTTGGATTTGTTTCTGTTTCCTGCAATCGAGAACTGAATTGCACAGTCTATAATAAGGTAGATTCTCAACATATTTGGTTAACCTCTTCTCATCTCCTTCAAAAATTTTTTCTGTATGGCTGCCATAATAAAGTAGCACCAAAACCAGAAATGTATTGTCTCATGGTTCTGGAGGCCAGAAGTCTGAAATCAAGGTATTGCAAGGCCTTGCTCTCTCGGATGGATTTGGGGAAGACTCTTTCCTTGCCTCTTCTAGCTTCTGGTGTTTGTTGGTAATTCCTAGCATTCTTTGGCTTGTAGGTGCATCGCATCAGTCACATGGCCATTCTCTGCCTATGCATCTTCACATCGTCTTCTATGTTTGTCTGTGTGTACAAATTTTCTCTTTTTAGAAGAACATCAATCAGACCAGCAGAGGCAGCAGCCCAAGCAGCTGCAGTTGCAGCCTGTGCTGCTCTTTCACCCCCTGGGGTTTCTTACCCCTTCCTCCTTTTCCTTCTTCACCACCCCCTTCCTGCAGCCCCTGTTGTTCCACCCCGGCCTTCCACCCTTCCCATGCCTGCTGGTTCCCCCTTTCCCCTAGTTGCCTTGTGCCTGCAGTTTATGGGCTTCACTTCCACCAGTGACCAAAGACTTGGCCAAAGTCCAGCTCCCCAGAACAGTGCTCGACATGGACAATGGTGTGATGGAAGGTGGATTAAATGTTACTTTCACCATCTGGCAACTTGTGCATGGAAAGGCAGTTGGCAGAATCATTGGGAAGAAAGGAAAACCAGTTAAGATGTGCAGGAGAGTGGTTTATTTATCATCTCAGAAGGGAATTGTCCTGAGAGAATTATCACTTTGGCTAGATCCACTAAAGCCATCTTCAAAGCCTTTGCTATCTATGATCATGGACAAACTAGAGAAGGACATCAGCAGCTCTATGACCAATAGCACAGCAGCAGTAGACCCCAGTTACCCTGAGGCTGTTAGTCTGTGCTAGTCAGTGTGGCTCTCTCATTGGAAAAGGTGGTTGCAAGATCAAGGAAATATGAGAGAGTACAAGAGCTCAGGTCCAGGTGGCAGGGACTGGCCGTCACTATGGCTGGCACTCAGCAATCTACTATTGAGTGTGCCAAACAGATCGGTGTGGTCTCCCAGTCCCCCTCCACTGCCCCCAAGGGCATGACCCAAGCCGTCCAGCCCTCCTGTCATCTTTACAAGTGGTCAGGTCTATGTCATTCAGGGGCAATTCACAGCTGGATTTGACCAAGCTGGACCAGTTGGCAATGGAACAGTTTCATTTTCCCATGATGGATAGCAACACCCAATGTAGGCAGGTTTATTTATTTATTTATTCATTTATTTTGAGACAGAGTCTTACTATGTTGTCCTTGGTAGAGTGCTGTGGCATCACAGTTTACAGCAACCTCAAACTCTTAGGCTTACATGACTCTCTTGCCTCAGCCTCCCAAGTAGCTGGGACTACAGGTGCTCATCACAACACCCAGCTATTTTATTGTTGTTATTGTGGTTTAGCAGGCCCTGGGCAGGTTTGAACCCGCCAGCCCTGGTGCATGTGGCTGGCGCCCTACCCACTGAGCTATGGGTGCTGAGCCCCAGTGCAGTTTTAGATGCTTCTGCTCAGACTACTTCTCAGGAACTCACCATTCCAAATGATTTGACTGGCTGCATCACTTAGGCATCAAGGCACCAAAATCAATGAGATCCCTCAGGTGTCTGGGGGACAAATCAAAATTGGGAACCCAGTAGAAGAATCAACTGACAGGCAAGTTACCATTGCTGAATCTGCTGCCAGCATTAGCCTATCTCAATATCTAATCAATGTCAGGCTTTCCCTGGAGCAGGTGGCATGGGGAGCAGCTAGAATAATGCAGATTCATCCATTATTCCTTTCTGCTGTTCACCACCACCCATGATCCATCTGTGTAGTTTCTGAACAGTGAATGATTCCAGGGTTTAACAATTTATAAATTGTCAGTTTCTACACACTTTGTCATCCACTCATGATTTTTCTTTTTGAGACAGAGTCTCACTTTGTTGCCCTTGGTAGTCAGTGCTGTGGCATCATAGCTCACCACAACCTCAAACTCCTGGGCTCAAGCGATTCTCAGTGATGGATTTCAGCCTCCCTTGTAGCTGGGACTACAGGCGCCTGCTGCAATACCTGGCTTCCCTCCCCCGCCCCCCCCTTAGCAGGCCCAGGCTGGATTCAAACCCACCCCTGGAGCGTGTGGCCGGTGCCGTAACCACTGAGCTATGGGCACCCAGCCCACTCATAATTTTTTAATTAAAGCATTTTAATTCCTTTATCTGTTCAGCTGTTAATGCTGAGATCCACCCGTATTTAGTTTTATAAGCTTCTCCCTTTTTTTTGTTTGTTTGTTATTTGGCTCATAAATTTTTCTGTTTGTCATGGAAATGTAAGAATAGTAAATGTAAAACTAAACATTTTGGTCTACTTCTGTAATGTCAGGAATTTTTCAAAAAAATTAAAAGATGTATTGGAGCTTTTTCTTTGTAACTAGAAAAAAAGAACATTACATAGTAAATTAGAATCATCTGTAATAAGTTCCTTCTAACTTTAGTACTTCTGTAAAAACCCTATTTCTAAATAAGGTCACATTTGAGGTACTGGAGATTAGGAGTTCAACACATCATTTTTGGAGAGGGGACACAATTCAGCCCATAACAACTTCTATCTGCCTCCACACTCTCAGCTAATCTCTTCTTCAGAAGGTGCTATCAGACAGCGGCTTCTAATGCCCCAACAGAAAAATTTATTTACACATGTCTCAGGGATGAGTTGACATTCTTTTCATATGGTTGGAAAACCTACACTTAAGGAACTCAAGATCTTTCATAGTGGGCGGTTAAATGTATTAAGGGAAGACAAAGAATGCTAAACAAAGAAAATATCAGTGACCTTCTACATGTCTTAAATTAATTTTTCTTTTCTATTACATGCTTGTTTGAAATGTTCAGGATGTTTCTTCAAAGTTTGTATGAAATACTTGTATATTTATAAACATAACTTATTCAGTTACAGACAATATGTATATACTAAGATATTTCATATGATTTCTCTTCTTGCCCACTCTACTCCATCATTTTTTGTCTTCATTTTTGAACACACTGTTCAGTTTAAATCTTAACTCTTCAAGAAATCCTCCATTGTCCCTCCAATTTAAAATAACCATAGATTTATTATCAATCACATAACTTTTAAAATACTCTGTATACTGTTTTTACTAGTTAATAATTTCTATTTATTTGTTAATTACCTTTTCCCACTATAAAGTTGGCTCCACGAGAATCTTACCAACCTTGTTTGTCATTGTATCTACAATGCTTATGACAAGATGTAGTGCGAAGTAGACTTTACGTGTGTACATGTCTGTGTATATCTAGAATGACTGAATAAATGATTTTTTTTCTTTTTTTAAGAGACAGATACAGGGCAACATTGATGCTTGAAATGGATCAAGTTTGTTTTGTTTTGTTTTTTTAGAGATAGAGTCTCACTTTGTTGCCGTCAGTAGAGTGCTGTGGTGTCACAGCTCACAGCAACCTCTAGCTCTTGGGCTTAGGTGATTCTCTTGCCTCAGCCTCCCCAGTAGCTGGGAATATAGGCGCCCGCCACAACACCTGGCTATTTTTTTTGTTGCAGTTTGGCTGCAACACCACCCTCGGTATATGGGGCTGGTGTCCTGCTCACTAAGCCACAGGCGCTGCCCCAAGTTTTGCACAACTTTTATTTAGCTATGGAGACCTGGATAGATATTTCTCAAACTTTTTCCCCACCCCCACCCCCCATTCCCCAGTGTATGGGGTTACATGGATTTAGTTTCTCTCACAGTTATCTTAAGCTAGTGAACCTCACAGTATACTTACCTGCCTCTATGAGCTTTGCTTCAAAGATTTGGTGTGTTGTTGAATCCTAACTCATGCTGTAAATTATTTAATAAAATAAATAACCACTTGTGTTAAAACCTCTGTGTAAAATATGAATTGTAGCATTAATAACCCAATAAAAATAACTCAAATTAACAGCTAGAACTAGAGGCATTTCTATTGAAGTCAGGAATAAGACAAGGAAGTTTATTATTGGTCAAGATTGCAGGGAGAATGGGGACTGAAGACCCCATTATTGGCAAGGGAAAACACCTCCAGAAAAGGGAAAAACAGAGAAATAAGCTGATCAAAGTGAAATAAAAAGTTTAGTTAGCTTACTCTTAAACTAGGAGCTAAATTACTTGTCTGAGCAGTAATTGTCTGCTTTTACTAGAAGCATGACTTATAAGGGATACAGCTTGCAAACACCCCTCCTGGGTCTGAAGAACAATGACCATAATAGATGGACAATCAAGGCCTGGAGAGGAATATTAACCAAGCTGTCACCTGCCCAGTCAACAGTCAAAGTAAATACCCATTGTGTGGATTTGTGTTATGGCCAAGGCAGAGCTTAAAGGAACAGCTCAAGCCCTGAAATAGGGACAAGAGAGCTTGAACTCTAATCACAGAGGGAAAAGCCTTTGGGTAGAGATAAGAAGAAAATCCTTGTTTTCCCCCAATTCTTCAGAGGAGGCCTGACGCTGTTGCATCTGTTCCATAAACTAACTAGAGGGGTCTAATCTCCCCCAACGAATCTGTGTGTGTGACCACAGACAGGAGGCTGCTCCCACACAAGGCTCAGGCCCTTTAAGCTAATGATTATAGATAGAATAAGAACTTACATGCTTACTCAGGGAAATTGGTGATTTTTTTTATTCCCTTCCTCAGCTTACCCTTTCAGCTAAATGAGAAAATAGCCTTCAATAAATGCTGAGTGGAACAAACATTCAAGGCAACTTGCTGGAACCCTAGAACCTAGCAGTGGTTCCATATGTTCCCACCTTTGAAAACTCTATTCTGCATGTCCTATCTTTTTATCTCTTGCTGCTTTTAACCTTATTTTTCTTCAATCAATAGCTGATAACCAGTAGACCAGTTCTATAGGTCTTAAAGACCGTGCTCCTGGGGCGGGACCCCAGCAAAGATAATAAAACAATAAATATTGCAAAGAAAGAGGAAAAACTGTCATATACAATAAGGTTATCTAATTGTCTACCACAAAAAATTGAATACCTAAGCTGAAAATAAAAATTATCAAGAAAGTTTAGTCAGTTAAAAATCTAACAAAAAAGATCAATATCTTTCCTATACAGCAACAATAACCACTTAGAAATAGAAAGGAAGAGATAATTTATTCCAGTAGCAAAATTTGCATAAAAACTGGGAAAAAGAGTTGAATAAATGTAATGCAATTTCCATGAAAATTCTAGCTTTTTTTTTTTTTGAACTTGAAAAGTATGCTACAGTTATGTGGAGAAAAAAATATTTAAGTATAGCTAGAAGATTCTGAGAAAGTAAAAGCAACAAAGAGGGATTTCTGGGCAGGCAGATGGCTCACACCTATAATCCTAGCACTCTGGGAGACCAAAGCCAGTGGATTACCCGAACTCAAGGGTTTGAGACCAGCTTGAGCAAGAGCAAGGCCCTGTCTCTAAAAATAGCTGGGCATTGTGGTGGTGCCTGTAGTCCCAGGAACTGGGGAGGCTGAGGCAAGAGAATTGCTTAAGCCCAAGAGTTTGAGGTTGCTGTGAATTATGATGCCATTGCATTCTACCAAGGGCTACAAAGTGAGACCCTGTCTCAAAAAAGGGGGGAGGGATTTGCCATATGAGATGTTAAAATGTATTATAATATTCCAATAAAACACTTACTGATTTTGCTTCTAAAATTGCTAGACTGATTGATGAAATAAAAAGAACAGAAATAAATCCAAATGTGTGTAAAAATTTAATATATGGCATATACGTTGGGAAATCAGTGGGACAAATATGGATTATTTGATGATTTGTATTATTGCAGATAAGTTTTTGAAAAGTTTGTATTTCTACCTCACATTTATACTGGATAAATTTCATTTGATGCTAAACAAAATAACCACTCAAGTTCTTAAAAATTCCCAGTAAAATATAAACAATTAAAGAATTGCTAAAAATATGGGTAAATGCCAGTATTGCTCAGATTAATAATGGCTTGTTTAATACCCAAACCAGAAAACTTCAATAGATTAACTATTTAAAGATTGTACCCAACTGGGCACAGTGGCACACACCTGTTATCTGGGAGGCTGAGGTGGGTGGATTGTTTTGAGCTCAGGAGTTTGAGACCAGCCTGAGCAAAAGTGAGACCCCCGTCTCTACCAAAAATTGAAAAATTAGCTGGGCATTGTGGTGCATGACTATAGTCCTAGCTATTTGGGAGACTGAGGCAAGAAGATCACCCTTGACCAGGAATTTGAAGTTACTGGGAGCTATGACACTACAGCACTCTACCAAGGGCAACAGAATGAGACTCTGTCTCAAGAAAAAAAAATGTAGTCAAACAAGCAACTTTACTGCCCTACCAGTAAATGGCCAATTGAGGGGAAAAAAGGGATGTTTTCCTTATAATGCAATGCATTCTCATAAATTAAGAAAAAAGATAAACATCTTATCTGAAAAACATTTTTCCCATCTTTCTTTTTCAAAGAAAAATAAGTTAAAAAAGCAAGAAATCCCATTCATAGTAGAAATCAATTGGTCATATGAAAAACATTTGTCTTCCAATAATTAAATAAATGAAAATTCACACAAAATACCATTTTAATGTTTGGATTCACACATATTAAAAAGAATAAATTTGCTGACCTTGAGTGGTTTCAGAACTAAAGTTGTGCCCAGAAATTCAACTTCAAAGATTTTGATCTTAGGAAGGTTGTAAGAAAAGTGAACAAAGATGTTTGCACAAAATTATACTGTGCTTTATAGTAGTGAAAAATTCAATACAATCTAAGTGCTATGAATGAGAGATTGATTGAATAAAACTTGGAAAATCCACGATAAAAATCCACATTAGGATCTATAGTTAATTGTATGAACAATGGCTATATATTTTTATACCAAAATGGCAGAGTTCAATACAATAAAATAATGTGTATCTGTGCATAGAAAAACTCTGACATACACTAAAATTTCAATAACAAGTTATTTTGGGGTGGGTTGTGAGTCATATCTTTCTATTTATTAATTTCTGCATTATCTGCATCTTTTGCAATGATCATTATAACCAGAAAAAGAAAAAACATACTGTTGTGAAGGAGAGCATGAGAAAAATGAGGGGGAGAAAGGGAGGAGGGGAATGGTGAAGAGGAGAAAATAATTTTCTTGAAGTTTCACTCTTGCTTCAGAGGCTACATTTTAACAACTTCCCTTTCAGTTTTCTGCTTTTCCCTTAATACAAATGGAAAGGCACTTAAAATATGTATATGTAAGCCAAAATTTTATAATTTAGGAAAAAATACAATAGTTTAATCCACGATGTTGAATTTTGCCTAAGGAAAAAAATGGAGTTGAATGGGATTACCAGCTGGATGAGGGTATATATATCACCTAGAATCATCTGTCCTTTCTAAGGTTTTACTAAAGAACAAAAGGACATAGAGTCCTTTTATTTATTCTTCTAGATAGCATAGGTCATACTTTTTTTTTTTTTTTTTTGCTTCTTGCCGGACAGTTTTCATTCAGTTGAACTTTAGTTTATTCTTCCACTCAAAACTATAGCCTTTTTTCATTAATTCATTAATTCATTCATTCAACAAATATTTATTGAAACCTACATTGTACCAGGCACATTTCTTGATACTTGGGGACCTGTCAATTTACAGCCTTCCTGGAATTTGCTTTCTGTCTCTTTAAGAAATAGCCATACAAGCACAGCTATTGTTGAGGCCATCTGTCATATTATTCAGGGTCCCTTAGGAAAGTTCCTTTATAATCGAAGAACTAGAAAAGTAGTTAAAGAATTCATATATACTTTACTCATGAACAAACAAAGGAAAGTTCATATCTGTTGTTTTTTTTTTTGTTGTTTTGACTGCCAGGAAGCTTAATTTATTTTAGCCTAACTTGAATAATTGTGTAAGATTTGCATCCATCCAATTTCCATACTAACCTTTCCCCTCTTTCAGAACTCTTTATCTTCCTATTTCATTTATATTTTCATTGATCTTTCATTTTTAAAAATTCAAATTGCTGGGTGGCGCCTGTGGCTCAAGGAGTAGGGCGCTGGCCCCATATGCTGGAGGTGGCGGGTTCAAACCCAGCTAAGGCCAAAAAAAAAAAAAAAAAAACTGAAAAAAAAAAAAAAATAAACAAATAAAATTGCTTTATTATGCCACTCTAATGTATTTGTAAACTGTTTCAAATCTTAAATCCCTTGTGGGCTATCAACCTAAATGACAAACAGAGAGAGTCTCTAAAAAATATTTATTGGGGAATAGAGCATTGCCAGGGAATGTTATAGGAAACTACGTGTTTATTCAAGGAGGTAAAGGAAAACAAAGACCTTTAAAGGAAAATATGGAAATTACATAATTATTTTGAAATAATTATCCTTGGCTACAAAGATCAATAACAAGGGTGATGCCAGTTCAAGGTTAAAAGGCAGTTGCTGGGCAGATGTCCTTGCAGAAATATTTTTTGTGTAAGGTTGTGATGGCCTTTGTGCAAGGTTGTGGTTTTTGCAGTCTTTTTGATAGCTTTTGTTATGAGGCATGGAAGCATGAAAACATTCTTTTCTTGGGCCTTCGCTGGCTCTATTTGACATTTTTTTTTCTTTTTTGTTTTGTTTTGTTTTTAACATTAGTGGCTCCATTTTGATTCTCACAACTTTCACAGGAACTAAGGGAACCGGATAAACAATGAAGAAACTGACAAATCCAGAATGTAGTGCATTCTTCAAGACAGCTAACATGGACTCTTCTAAAAGCTAATATTTTGAAAACCTAAAAAGTGGAGGGGACTATTCATGTTGGAGGGGAAAAAACAAAATAAACGAATGTAGTGATTGCTGATTGGATCCTAGCTCAAAAAAAAAAAATCTGCTTATGAAAAAAGATTGAGAATAACTGATGGCATTTTTATTTTTGGTAAGCAATGCTGTAGTCCATATTTTGAGTTAAAATTTTATTTTAATTTACAAATATTAATTGTCAATATTCATGGTTTACATAGTGATGTTTCCCCATACACACAAGGTATAGTGATCAGATAAAGGTAATTAACATTATCTGCCATCCAATTGAAGTCATCTTAATACGGCCTGGATATTAGATAATATTAGTAAATGTTAATTTTCTCAGGACTTGGTAATAATGGTATTATGATTGCGAAGGACAATAAATGTCTTTACTTTCAGAGATGCATAGAAAGTATATAGGAGTGTGGTGTCTCGCCTGTAACTTTGAGATTCAGCAAAAAACCGTATTTACAAATACTTATCTACGTAAAACGGCAAAATGTTACGTGTCTGAGTGTTGAGTCGTGTATTATTGAATTTGGGGGATAAAACTTGGAGTTATTATTTTTGCCGCTGTTGCTATGACATCACTAGGAAGCTGGAATTACTCCCGCTCCCGAGCACCCTGAACTCTCGCGATACTACAGCCTGGTAGCGCGCGAAAGGCGGCGGGAGGGGCTGGAGAGAAAGCGACTGACTTCCGGCCAAGCCGTTGTCTGGGTGGCGCGGTCGAGTCATCGCTAGGCCTCGCTGCTTGGAGCTCTCATCCCTCCCCCCCGCCACGGCGCGGGGGGTCGATCGGCCAAGTGGGGTGGGAGGCGACTGAAACCTTTCCCTCCACTTCGTTTCGGCCAGCACCCCGGCTATCCGCGCTGGGGCCCTCCAGGCCCAGACTGAGGGGCCGGGGCCTACATCGGCCCGCCGCTGGGCCTCATGAGGCATAGCCTGACGAAGCTGCTGGCAGCCTCAGGCAGCGACTCCCCGACCCGCACCCAGAGCCCGGCGCCCGCCGCGACCTGCTCGCAGTCTCCGGACCTGATCCCGGCTGCGGCTGGACAGAAGGAGACGGCGGCGGCCGGATCGCCCGGCCGCAAGCAGCCGCAAGGCGACGTGGGCGAGTTGGAGACCGGGAGGGGGAGCCGCGGCGGCGTGGCCGTGCGCGCGCCCTCGCCCGAGGAGATGGAGGAGGAGGCGATCGCCAGCGTCCACGGGGAAGAGACCGAGGACATGGACTTTTTGTCCGGGCTGGAACTGGCGGATCTGCTGGACCCCCGACAACCGGACTGGCACCTGGAGCCCGGGCTTAGCTCGCCTGGGCCTCTTTCCTCGTCCGGGGGAGGCTCGGATAGCGGCGGGCTGTGGAGAGGGGACGACGATGACGAGGCTGCGGCTGCTGAGATGCAGCGCTTTTCTGACCTGCTGCAGAGGCTCTTAAATGGTATCGGAGGCTGCAGCAGCAGCAATGACAATGGCAGCGGAGAAAAGAGGCGGAGAAAGTCCCCGGGAGGAGGCGGCGGTGGCGGCAGCGGCAACGACAACAACCAGGCGGCGACAAAGAGTCCCCGGAAGGCGGCGGCGGCCGCTGCCCGTCTTAATCGGCTGAAGAAGAAGGAGTACGTGATGGGGCTGGAGAGTCGAGTCCGGGGTCTGGCAGCCGAGAACCAGGAGCTGCGGGCCGAGAATCGGGAGCTGGGCAAACGCGTACAGGCGCTGCAGGAGGAGAGTCGGTACCTACGGGCAGTTTTAGCCAACGAGACCGGACTGGCTCGCTTGCTGAGCCGGCTTAGCGGCGTGGGACTGCGGCTGACCACCTCGCTCTTCAGAGACTCGCCCGCCGGTGACCACGACTACGCGCTGCCGGTGGGAAAGCAGCAGCAGGACCTGCTAGAAGAGGACGACTCAGCGGGAGGAGTGTGTCTGCATGTGGACAAGGATAAGGTGTCGGTGGAGTTCTGCTCGGCATGCGCCCGGAAGGCGTCGTCTTCTCTTAAAATGTAGGGTCAAGTAATCTGCTCTTTATCCGCGTTTACCCCTTTCAACTCCCTTACACCATGTAAAACACCTTAGTGGGACATCTTCACTGGACACATTTCAGAGGAGGAAAAAAGTAATATTGAATCTTTAAGTGTTTAGCTAAAAGCATGAATGTGACACAGTAACCAACTCCTAATGATAACATGTGACTATTAAATCTCTCTGACAGTTTCTTTTTTAGGTGATTTCCTTCCTGCCAGGCTCCGTTGTAGGGGTTACAGAACAGTCGTTCCCGCCTCACAACCTGGTAAGGATCCCATCTCTTCACGTAACGCTCATGCTCTGCTGCTTAGTCTACTTTAATGAGCAACATCTCAATTTGTGTGTGTGTGATTTTTTTTTTTTTGGAAGGTGGGAGGGGAATCTAATTTGGGCCCTGTCCACCCTGGAAACAGACTTGTGCTGGTCAGTAATGTTTTTAAGATGTTTCTTCTGGTTGAAATAGCTGTTAATGTGTCCCCTTATTCAGACTTGCCTGTACCTAGCTCTTCTGTCCCCAGTGTGGACATGGCCTTGGATGACATCGGTTCCAACTGTACACTGAAACCTGCTTATAGAGATACAGTTTGGAGACAGTGAAACAGGTGAAGTTGAATGGAAGTTCCGAGTTGTACAACGTGCAAATTGGAATTCCAGTTTTAGAGCAACTTTTCAGAGGTTGACAAGTATTTGGGGCATGCACAAATGTGATAGTTACTTTGCTGATGATGACAGATACCTTAAATACTTGAGAATGCCTACTAGTTTTCAGTAGAAGATAGAGAAATACAATTTATTCAGAGTAACAGATTTTAATATCTCACCGTTAGAAAAGTTGGAAATTAACATGCATATCAGACTCCTGTGTTTTAGTTAATTGGAGGAAGAATAAGAATGGTTAATGAAATGTTTCTTTGAGGACCAGCACAGTGATTACTCCAATCACTGAGTATGAAAAATTGTTGAACACTTTTATTTTTGTTGTATTAAAATTTTAGGTTAAATTTATGTATGTATGATTAGATATTGAAGGTTGTGAAATGTGAATGAAAACGTGTAAAGTGAGGCTTCACAAAGAATCTTACTCTCTGTATTTCAAAGGTATTTATCCTATTTAAAAATAATTTTTAAAATTGAATGGTTCTGGCCACTTCAGTGACCTGATTGACACTATTTTTCCAAAGATGGGATGTATTCTTCTCTTGAAGTACTCTATTTAATCTGTTGTCCAGTTATGTAAATTGAGTTACAATATCTTTCAGTGTAAGAGGCATTAAGAAATTCTTTGTGAAACATCACTGTTTGATGAAGTATATACGTATTTAGCATCCTTGTTTTTCTTTGTGCTAAAGTGGATACAGCTGTTGGGGCAGAAGAGACGGGACCAGCTGCTGGCCACATTTCCTGCTTTATTTTAAAAGGTAGTATAAGAAATGAGGAAAAAGAGGTAATATCAGGGCTTCTGCTGTCTTTTATTTTTAAAATGTTCATAATTAAAAAGTATTTTCCAGCAGTCCAAAGATGTAAGTTATCTTACACATAAAATGTTTTTATTTTGTTGTTATTTGGTATGAAAATGGAATCCTTGTTCGTGAACAACTGTAAACGTTTTGTTGCTAGATAATACGATTTGAGACCTAAATTGGTCTCTGGTTTCCAGTGCATCACAGCATATTTTGTAAAATCATCTACTGCACTTGAGCATGAATGGGTAATAGCCAAACTCACAACTTGGAGTGATGAACCTGCTTATACCTAAGGGCAGGAGCAAGCCCCTCACAATGCAGCTGCATGGATTTTTAGTGCCTACTGAATTATATATATATTATATATATAAAAACCAAAAGTAGTTGGAAAGATTATTTGAAATGACTAATTTGTGCTATCTTTATGAAATATGTTAAATGTAGCTTTTTGAAACAGAAGCCTTGAATTGAAATTTAACTAATACTTGAACATTTTGTATATATTTCTTTGTATATAATTTTGTGCAGTACCAATGATAAAAATATGGTGTCGTAATAAAACCAGGTTTGTTGATCTTTCAGTTATGGGCTCAAAGAATTTATTCATCTCTAACATGACATTGAAAAATAATGGATGAAAATAGGAAAAATGATTGTTGTTAATGCTGACTGTGGGTCTTAAAAGGTTCTGGAAGCAGTAAGTTTGTTTTTCTAGAAATTATACCATTCCCTTGGAATATTTTCTTCCTTACGTCAGTGCTTTTCCTGCATTTGAAGTTTGGGACTGGGGAGAAAGTAATCAAAGCTTCTGAATTGGATGCTTTGAAATTCCAAGTGTAGATTTTTAGAATGTCATTTTATAAATGGCAGTTTTTGGAATTACTTGATTAAGAACTTTTGAAAATGGAAAGCTTAGTAGGGCCTATTTTTGAAGCTGCTTTGTTAGTTCCTTATGTTTTATTGATTGTCCTTTCTTAGTTTCCATTTCATTTTTTTTTTCTAGTTTTGGTGACTTAGTGATTTTGTCATTTTTTACATCAACTTCATGGTCTTGTTTTTACATGGTAATTGCATGTATCTAGGACCTAATAGGGGCTTTAAATAAATTTGGTCATATTTATGTGTAAGCACATTTTACTGTAAATGTTTGGGTTTCTGAATTTAAACAAATCTGTTTATTTCAGTATGTAGTAAACAATATCTTAAAGTGTCCAATTCACTACTTGTTAATTAAAAAAGCTATGACTAATATGAAACTGTTGTCTTACTATTTTTAGAAAATTGTGTTCTGAATGATTAGTATTTGGATAAAGGAGATTTCTGGAATATAAAATGGATTGTTTTGAAATTTTCAGGTTTGGCTTTATTTACTGTAATGGTTGAAAACAATTTAGTACTTGGGGGACTTTTTTTTTTTTAATTGTGTTTCTATGATAAAGTGATACTGAATCAGACTAAAGATAGTTTTTTAATATTTTCTGATGGTGGCAGGAGTTCATACATTAATTGAACTAACACATCATATTGACCTATCATATGACTTACTGTTTCTGCACTTCCTGGACCAGACTTACCTAAAAAGTCCACATTTGATAAAATGTATTCACACCTCTGATATAATCCAACAAAAAGTGTTCGACGTTATTTTCAATATTTGTGCATTTTATAATCTAAATTAATCTCTCTCTCTTCTCTTTAAACAGCTTAGCAGTGTCTGCAAAAACGAATCTTTTCCTACAACCTGTTAAGTGACTGGACTGATGGTAACAAAGTAATTGTGGGAGCCATGTCGGTCAAAAATTTGGCATCTGCTGAAAAAAATCAATGCCATTTTCAAGTTCCCAAATTACTTCTATACTGATTTCACTTTCCAGAAATGGAGATATGAAAAGATTCTCTGGAAACCTTGAAAGACTTAATAGAGATACATGAGACAAAGTTAATCTTGGAACAAAATTATCCTTTTTTTTCCTGTCTTTCATGGGAGTGATACTCAGTTCTTTGCATACCTTTAAAAAATTGTAACCATTGGAGAAGAGAATTATAGTATTTCATCAAGAAATATTAGCATTTTTATATAATCAAGAGCACATTTTGTGGAATTACATTTAGTGGACTAGAATTACATAAGCAGGCCATCAGTGATCACAAGGGATATCATGAGTTTGTATTTATTTCCTGGAACATGAGAACTAATTTGGAATACAGACAGACACCTTGCTGAGTAGAATATAAAAGTTAATGTAAAGTCCTTAACTATAAAGAGTAGTCTTTTTAAATAGATGCATTGATATGTCTGTGTATCTTTGAAAAAGTTGGTTATGATTAAATGTGAGTAGTTACTACAACTTAGGGTGACACCAGGATTCTGAAGTTTGGCTTCTTGACCTTTCTCTTGAGTACTAGACACTGTAATTTGAGGTTTCTAACGAGTGATATATTAGTTTCTACTGTTTTATATTAAAATTAGTGTATATAAGGGCTTTAGTATTCTGGATGATGGGAGTGGCTCTTCATGGTAAATGGTTGTTTTACTTAATTGAAATATTTTTCCCATTTATTACAAGTATGAAAAAAATTCAAAACTCTGGATTGTTTTATTTCATTCCTTCATTTGGGCTAGACTGAGTTATTTTATGTGATTGATCATTTGGGAAGTGTGCAGATGTTAGAAAAGGGAGGAGGTCGGTGGTAGGTTCAAGCTACAACCAAAGGCGCCAACATTTAGTGACCATCACTACTTTGATAGCTTGGGTAATTCACTGATGAATAATTTGCCTTTTTACTATGTGATTACCTAGTTTAACATTTTGAAGGTGTAGTTTAAGCTTAGCCTTGCTAATTGAGTCAAATTAGCTAAAAAATCTGATGACTCTTTAAAGTTAAATATGTAGTAGATTTTATAAATTTTTTTTCCTCCAGACTATCAATACAAAGTTTTTGAGACCTTCCAAAATGTTTATGTTTTTACCATTTTTCTTACCTGTTTTTTCATCTAGTTGTCAAAGCCAGAAATCAAAAATTTTTATTTTTTATTTTTTATTTTTTTAGAAATCAAAAATTTGAAAGGTGAAGTCTTCCTTTAGAAATGCAGTGTTTTGTTTGGCCAGAACAGTATTTTTTACATATTTGAATTTGAATACCTCAATGTATAGCCTCAGTACTCTAAGCCCATCATTAGGTATTGTCTTAAAATACTGTCATTTTTGTTGATCCCAAATTGTTGAAAATAATTTGCTCAGTTTTCAGTGAACTAATTTAAAAATTGTAGTTACTAATTGTGTTTTGAGAATTTGTGCAGTTCTGTTAATGCTCTGATTTGAATTTCACTGGCAGCCTCTCTTTAGAATGTGCCTCCAGATTCTGTGTCTTTCCTGTATACCCACTGAAGTCAGCTTCCTACACCCCTCTGGCTCTGTACTATAGTTCAAGGTTTATGAAATATATTAATGCCGTAATATAATGTGAGCCCTTTCTCTTTTTTTAAAGCCAAATAACTAAACAAAATAGTTTATCTGCCATGACTGGACTGAAATAGTAAAAACTATTTTCTGACTGAGAGCAGTGGTCTTCAAGTCATAACTACAAATGACTAAGTGTCCTTAAATTGTAATGCAGACCATGTAGGTTCACATGTCATATATTGTCTCAACAAACATTTTGGTAAAGTAGATTTGTAGCAATAGGCTTAATGTGCTTTACTGTTTGCGGTGCCCATTTCTAGTAGGAAAGATGATTTAAAAAATATGTAGCAGAGGACAGATACGAGAAAGAAGTTCTTTTTGGTTACATAAATACTTATAAATTATGCTAGGGGAATGCTTGGGGATAGGTAAGGAAACATTTTGAACTGAATGATCAAACTTCTTAGTTATATTAGAGGGGTTTGAAGCATCTAAGTTGATTACCCCATTCTGTATTAAGGAGTTTAGCTCAGTAATTGGGTTTCTTAGTTTTGAAGTCTGAAATTATTTTTAACTCATTTTACATTGTGATAAGTATAATTGTTTTGAATAAAACTGACAGACTGCAGGTAAAATGGATAATTTGGGGTCAGAGAACTTTTCATCTCGATATTTTATCTTGTAAAACTAAACAGGTAATTTTTTTTGCCCTTTAACTGTTGTATACGTGTATGTATGTTTTATTTCCCTAGTTGTAAAAGTAAAGCATGTTTGTTTTAGAAAACTAGAAAATCTAGAAAGAATCAAGAAGAAAAATCACCTTATAATCTATAACACAGAGAATATACAAAGTAAATGTTTTGGCATATTTCCTTTTAGTCTCTTCTGTGCATATTGATAGATGCTTTTGCCTCATCTGGAATCATTTTTTAAAGATAACAGAGTACATATTATCTGCCTGTTAAAAGAACAAATCATCTTGTTTCTTAATGTCTTTTATTGATTTCACTTGAGTTTTAAATGCTTGGCAGCACTGCTTTATATTTTCCTTTAAATGAAGCTGAAAGCCTGTTTTCCCTGGGAAACCTGCCTTTTCTACATTCTTTTTATGTAATACTTTTTTTTTTTTTTTTGGAGACAGAGTCTTACTATGTTGCCTTTGGTAGGTAGTGCCATGGTGTTACAGCTCACAGCAACCTCAAACTCTTGGGCTTAAGCCATTCTCTTGCCTCAGCCTCCTAAGTAGGTGAGACTCAGGTGCCTGCCCCAAAACCTGGCTTTTTTTTTTGTTTTATTTTTGTTATTGTCTTAGCAGGCCCTGGCCAGGTTTGAACCCACCAACCCTGGTGCATGTGACCAGCGTCTTAATCACTGAGCTATGGGCACCAAGCCTCTTTTTTGTAATTTTAAGTAGTGTAAGATTACTTAACAGATCTATTAGTATTTGGGAGGAATATTTAAGGTGCTCATGAATATGATCTAGGATGGGCACTAAGAATTTTGTTTGGTACTTGTCTGTGATAATTGGCTTGCCTCATTAAGTGTTCTAGTAAGTATTAAGCCACATGAGGCTAAATTTTTTTAATTGATTAGAATTTAAAATTCATTTATTCAGTTATACAATTCAGATGCCACTTGGCTAGTGGCTAACATTAACACTACAGGTATAAAATATTGCTGCCATCACAGGTTTTATTGGACGATGCTGATTTGGATGCTGACTCAAAAGAAAATGGGTTAGAGAATGAGGATAGAAATTTGGGGGTGGAAAACATAATAAAACATTTAGAAACTTTTAATGATCTTTTTGGCAGATCATGGGGCAGTAAAAAAAAATTTACATGGCCTATCTTAAGAAATGAATCAAGTAGGATATTTCACTCAGGGTCAGGATAATTTGCTCAACACCAGATAGCTAACAAGCAATTCAAGTCTGTGCTTCTTGATCCCATAATAGATGGAAACTTTAAAGATAGACTATGCTTAACTTTTAAAGATACAGCTTTCTAAGATATAAATAAGGTGATTTTAAAAGTAGATAGTATTCTATGGTAATAGCTCAAACTGATCTAAGTGATCTAAGTGACTTTCTGTCAGTAAGAATGGGATTGATCCCTTTGTGAAAGTTATATATTCTAAAAATTGCCATCACAGTGGCAATATAACAATAGTGTATATTCTAAGGTTTTATCAATACCTACGGAAATCTTCAAATTGGGAAAATGAGCTGTAAGAAACATTTGCTATAGTATTTATACATTGTTTTCATTTTTATTGCTGTTTCGCTTTATGAAATCTTCAGTGACATGACTGTATAGTTAATTTTTTCCTCTCATATTACAGTTCAGACTTGATGCTTCATATAAAGGGATGGAGTGAGCAAGGTGGAAGAGACAATATTGAGCAAACTAGTGAAGTTAATGCTTTCCATGGGTAGCCTTTACAGGGATTCAGGCTTTGTTGCCCAGTTGTACCTCACGATAAATTACAAGTCTATGTTTATTCACAACATTAGATACAGGTTATTTTTGCCATTTTATTTTTGTGTATACACATTTGCTTAAAATTAGTTAATTTCTAGGCCAGGTTCAGGTAATTGAAGGGACTTTATAAGTAGTTTATATTGTCTAGATCCAAGGTATGCTGTAAACACAGTCTGGAGCAAAATTGGAAATAACATCTTTCTCAAGATAGGCTTAGAAATTCTAATCCAGTATGTTAAGATGTTTCCTTTTTCTGGTAGCGGAGCTGATTGATACCTGTAAGAAAATATTGAGATATTTCACTAGAAAAGATCATTGTATCAAGTGGCAAATCTATGCACTATATATATACACACACACACACACATACACATATGTATATTAACTCTATTAAAAGTTTTTTTTTTTCCATGATTTTCCTTTTTTAGAAAGTCTTAAGGTAAAACTAAAAGTTAAGGTCATGCTATGCTCTTCAGTGTTTATTAATCCTAAAAACTGTCCTGTTTTCTTTCACCCCTTCTCCAGTTCACCTCACCTCTAGAGACTCATATGGCATAGATTCCTGATGGAAGAGTTCAACAGAGAATAACCATTATAGCTAGACATTTTCTGGCATTTTCCTCTAGTAAAATACTCAAACTCATCTAAGAAAACTTCATATAATACAGCTTTCATTCTGGGCATATCACTGCAGCTTAGTAGTGAGCATTCAAAACACAAATTACGGTTAGTAGCTTGACAGTACAGTGTGATAAAGTTCTAAAACTTTCAAATTCTTGATAAGTAAAATTGGATGATTACTTAATAAGAAAAACAATTCTAATCAAGAAAATAACATTGCCTGTGTTCTAAATGCCTTAAAAACAGAAAATATATTTGCTGTTTTAAGTTGCAAGATTTCTACCTAATCTGTATAAAAAACCTTTTCACTGATTATGAGAAAACAATCCTACCTGGCTGCTAGGGAAGCATTCACTGGTATAGCCAAGAAAACAGGATACAGACCGCCAGAAACAAGACCAGTCAATCCACTCCGGGTTACGGTACAGGTTTCACAGTTCAGTTCACCTAGGAAATAAATTAGTTCTGGAATTGAAAGTCATAATTTTCAGGCAAACTTAACTGATTTAAAGACTGCAAGGTGTTTCAGGCAGCATAGCAAATGCGATTCTGCAAGGTGTGTTAAAAGATAATTACATATAAGAGTGATTTAAAATAGTAATAACTGATAAAACCACCTCAAGAAAAATTTCTTTTGTTCTGAACTTGAATACAGTAATCCAAGGGTTTGGACTGCTAGATTTCTGCATTTGTTTTTTATCAATAACATTGGCTAATATTTTCGGTCATTACTGTTCAGTTCATTGGACAGTAGGTTTCCCTTGATCGTAATTCTTCCCACAGTAGTCATGGGAATGCAAACATCAATTTAAACAAATTTGGAATAGCACTTGACATAAAATTTAGATGGACCAACTTAACTAGTAACATTCAAAGTCATTGAGCCAAAAGGTTTTTTGTGGTTAGCTATATGCAAAGCACACAACACACATGGTAAATTTTCAAAAGGAAGTCAAATCTCCATTTATGTAATAAATCCTGTGGAGTTATTTAGTGCTTTGAGAGATTTAATACATAAAGAGTCTTAGTACCAAAAAAATATTTTTTTCCTTTTAAGGCATGCCTCTAAAAATGTAGAAACTTTAAAATTTTAAGGCAGCCAATATTTTTTTAAAAAGTTTCCAAATATTTCTTACTCTGTATGAACACTATGGGGAAAGTAAGTTAGACAAAGGAAAGAACTGCCATGTATACATCTTATTAGACCATGCTAAAATGAATTAGTTGTCACACTACAGAGGGGCTGGTAAGATTCAGTCTTATCCAAACACTCAACTGCATTACAGCATAGAGCTACTTGATATTAATACTGAAGTATTAACTAAAGTTGCAAATAACATATGCAAAGGCAACAAACTATGGTGGTAGTGAAGTAGAATTTACCTGTAGTCAAAGGTAAAGTTACAAGACTTCTGTAAGCTATATCTGTTGTCAGAAATGGAAGCACGGCCATTGGTAAGCCAGCAGCAATACGAGCTTTTGTCACATTCAACGTGTGTCGAAAAAGACTGTTTGCTATTAGGCCACAAAGAGCAGCATTAAGTCCGACATATACTGATCCATGTTCAAGTAAATTCCTGGGAAGGTAAGAAAAGAATAACTTTGTATGTGAGCTCTCTAATTCCAGCATGTGTTACAGAACTTATCAGGATTTTGGTATACAGTAACCAGATACATTTATCCCTTACGGCTTTGTAAAACCAAAATCTTAAATCATGTGTTTTACCTACATATTTTTACACTAAAAGGTTTTTGATTTGTTCAACACTTAAGGACACAGTAATACATTCAGATTTTGCAAAATGTATTTTATGATTTTGCAAAGGATAATTAGTATAGAAATTTCTCTCCATGTAGCAGGTAACAGCTTCTGAAGAGTCTGATTTGGATACTTCTGAGCTCCCATAATAACCATACTTACCTCATTAACTCAGTATATTATAAGGTAACACTATCTTACAATCACTGATTTATATATCAGGATTCTGTACTAGTCTTCAAACAACTTCATAGTGGACACAAAAGTGCTTTCAACTTGTTTTCAGTAGCACCTGACATATGAGTACAATCATGTGGAGGTAATGTGTTTTCTTTATTCCTTGAAGTATCAGTATTAGGATTGGGAGACTGGGGGAGAACTAACATTTAAGCAATAGTCTATGCTAGGTACTTTACAGCCTCCTATTGATGAAGAATAAATTGATGTTACAAGGTAGTGGAACTAGATTTTAAGCCAAGGTATGTATGAATTTATAACCCACATTCTATGCATTTTTTAGTTTGGGGAAAAATAATACCTAACATTATTGCTGGATATTGAAGATATTCCAATTCAAATTTTGCTTTTTTTCTGGGTTGCCATTTATGATATAGTCACTCTATTCTCATTATTCTTACTAGCCAAACTAGCTACATAATACCCTCTTTAACTTACGTGGTTCACACTCATCTTAAAACAGCTTTTCTAGGTACTCCTAGTTAAGCTTCCCACATAGTGTACGTTACCACTTTTCTTGTCACTTTGCAATCATAATGGTACCTGTCTTTTCACTCACTGAGAAGACCCTAGATGCAGCAGACTTAGTGCTAAAGGCACAAAATTTTTTCTTCTTCATGATTTTCATAGTTGACAGTTATTCGAGAAAAAAGAGAATGTAAACTTGAAATATAACAAGTCTATAAAAATGGCAGCACAAGAAAGTGGCAGTTCAGGAACTAAGGGTAAACAAGGTAACAGTGATAAGAACCTAGAAAACCCACCAAACGACTACAGGAAACATGTAAATATGAAAAGCCTGTGTTTTTCATGCGGGAATGAGAAACTTGAGTACTTCCTCTAAAACATTATTTCATCTTTATAACAATCATGCGAAGTACATATTATCCCCATTTTAGTAACAGTAATCCATGCTTAGGTAAATGGTTTGCCCATATTTATTAATATGTTACATATAAAAATAAACCCACATTTATAGTATATACATCATCTAAATAAAAATAAGTGCAACTGGGACCTGAATAGCAAAGTTTGCTATCTCCCAACCAGATTTTATATAGTTAAAATTTTTTTAGTTTTTTATTTTTAATTATTACAGGCATATAATAGTTATACATATTTATAGGGTACATGTGCTGTTTTGATACAAACATACAGTGTATTAATCAAATCAGGGTAATTGGCGTATCCATCACCTCAAGGATTTATCATTTGTCAGAAACATAAAATTTCACTTTTATTTAAACTGTACCTTACTGTTGATTATAGTCACTTTGTTGTGCTATCACATGTTCATTCTAACTGTATTTTTGCACCCTTTACCCCTGCTTTATTCCCCCCTCCTTGCTATCCTTCCCAGCCTCTGATTAAGCATTACTCTATCCTCTGTTCTCTAGTTTTATCCATGTTGCAAATGGCAGGATTTTTTTTTTTAGGCTATGTAATGTTCCATTGTGTATATGTTCCACAATTTCTTTCCTTTCTTCCATTCATCTATTGATAGATAGATACTTAGGTTGATTCCATATCTTGACCATTGCGAGTAGTGCTGCAGTAAACATGGGAGTACAGGTGTCTTTCTGATATACTGATTTCCTTTCTTTTGGATATATACCTAGTAGTGTGACTTCTGGGTCATTTGGTAGTTTTAATTTCTTTTCTCTCTCTCATTTTTTTTTCTTTTTGAGGGGCCTGCATAATGTTCTGTATCGTGGTTGCACTAATTAACATTCCCACCATCAGTCTATAAGAGTTCCCCTTCTCCACATCCTTGCCAGCATTCATTATTCCCTTTTTGATAAAACCCATTTTAACTGGGGTAAGATGATATATCATTGCAGTTTTGATTTGCATTTTTCCAACGACTATTGATTGTTGAGAATTTTTTCTTTATACCTGTTGGGTGGCCATTTGTATGTCTTCTTTTGATATTTACCATCTCAACAAGAGAACCAATAAACCAAAGGCGTAATAGCAACTTGGTGAGATTTCAGAAGCTCTACATCTCTATTTCAGTTTTTTTGCTCCCTTTTAAGTAGGATTATTTGATTTTTTTTCCTATTAAATTGTTTGAGCTCCTTATAGATTCTAGTACTAATCCCTTGTCAGAAGAGTTGTAAACATTTTGTACCATTCTATGGGTTGTCCCTTTTGTTGATTGTTTCCTTTGCTGTGTAAAAGCTTGATGTGATCCCATAAAAGTCAAATTTGTTAATTCAATTAGCACAAAATTATTACCATCCAGCTGCCCCTTGCCAATTTTTTTTTAAAAAAGCTCCTACATAACTGGAAACTCATGACTTTTTGACAAGACATATACAGGAAAAAAGTAGACACATAACGTAAAAGACCAAGTTTAACAAATAGCAATGAAACATATGGTACATGAAATTATTTTGTAGATCATAAAATGAAGTTTTTGGTATTAAAAAAGTTCCATACACTTAAGAACATACCAAGTAATGAGGAATCAAACTTACAATGTAAAATGGGAATGAAGAGAAAAAATAGGAACAAGGCAAAGATAACAGGACATTATCATCTGCCCAGTTTAGATATCAATTACTGAAAGGAATTTATTGGTTTCCGCAGGTCCAGCTCAATTCCTCATGTTCTTTCTAATCTGGCGAAGGTCCCAGTGACACAGCCTGCTTTCTTTTTAAAGCGGTCACCATCTACTTTCTACCTTGTGCCAGTCTTTCTGGCTTCCCCTACCTCAGGAAAACACCTAACACTGTGTGTGTTGTGGAGGGAGAGGTGCAGAGCTTCTGAAATTTCACCAAGTTGCTATTACTGCCTTTGGTTTATTGGTTCTCTCTTGTTGAGATGGTAAATGACAGCAAGATTGTAACTTGTGCAGTTTTCATTCCTGAATATGGTTAGATTACATAATTCCAAAGTATATTTCGAAACCATCCTCTATCTCTACTCACCAGGATTACTATGCCAGTTTTTCAACAGGTCTTAGTATATCCTTTTTCTCATATCTTAAATCTGTTTTCCAAAAAGCAGCTGGAACATTCTTTAGAAATGTCAAAAGGATCATTTCCCTGCTTTAACACCCTTCCTATTCCTTATTCCTGTACTTCTGTAACAGTGGCTCCTCAAATATGACAAACCCTTTGCTATCCTGTGGTTAGGCATATGCCATTCCTTTCATCTGAGATACCACTTCTCCCTCCTCAGGCTGGCTCCCTGTTATCCTTTTAAAGTCAGACTTTCTAGACTGACAAGGAGGTCTAAGAACAATTTGTGGGAAAATGGATTGTAGTTGTCTGTGTTGTTTGGATAAGTACATAGTCTAAATCTTGCATTTTCTTTTTCTCTCTAATATATCTTAAAGATCTGATCCCGTATCTCTGACATTTCTTGTCTAGGTATGTTGTGTTCCGTGGTAATCTTTTAGACTGGTAAGCTAATTGACTTTGTACTGATAGAAATAAATTGAGAACACTTTAAAAGTTATTTTAAAGTTTTGTGGTTTAAATAGGTCTTAAGTGTTTACATTTTACTACACTCCAAGCTGAATGGACAGCCTGAATCATCAGTTTAGCTACGTCCAAAGACATGAGTTCTAGCTTTGAGTTCCACAATTAGCTATGTAGTATTGAGCAAAATGGTTAATGTCTCTGGGTCTTGGCTTTTTCATTCAGGCAAGAAAAAGCTCTGTTTCCTTCTGACATCCTATGTTTATAACTCAAACCATCAGATAAACGTGAGATAGTGATTAAAGTCTACCTATTAAAATATATTTTTAAATTAAGAAAGAATCTTACCTGTCTGTTTCTGGAAGCTGGTTAATTTTTCTGGTTATGGTCATGAAATATGTTTGGTTTTCTTTAGTATCATCTGGTTTATGATTTTCCATCTTGAGCCTTAAAAAACATAAAGTATCACTTTAAAGTAATGCACATCTATAGAAAAACAACATTTTAAAGCTTGAAGACTAAATATAAATAATTTTGAAAGCACTGTAGAGTTCATCATCTGAACAAGGCATATATGCCATGCCAAAAACAAAACCTAAGTGAACAGAAACCAGAACATGAAAAGCACATAGCTGCTAGGAAATACATAAATATCTTCATAACCCTTAAAAATATTTCCTAAACAATTCACAAGTAGAACTAAACAATGAGACTTATAAAATTAACATTAATATTAAAATTTAGAACCTGTGGGCATCAATAGATAAAATAAAGATAAGCTATTATTGGAGAAAATGTTTGCTTCTAATACAACTGACAAAGGAGTACCCAGAATGTTCACTGGACTACAAAATAAATGAAAAAGCAAGCAACTCTACAGAAAAATTGACAAAAGATTTGAACAGACACTTCAATAGAAAAGAAAATTCAGATAGGCAATAAACATAAAAATATACTCAACTGCATTATAATTAGGGAAAAAAAAGTACAACCACAGTAAGATACCAATAGGTGCCCATAAATTAGCTAAAATTTAAATTTTATGGTTCTGATTACTGTTAAGAATGTGAGGTAGCTGAAACTCATGTGCCGCTGGTGGAGTGTAAATTGTATCCTGAGTAGGTATAACCATTTTAGCAAAGAATTTGGTATTTAGGAGGTAGAAGACACACATATCCAGCAGTTTCACTTGAAATACACCCTAGATCAGGGGTCAGTGAATTTTTTTCGAAAGTAGCAAATATTCTAGGCTTTGCAGCTAACACAATCTTTAAATTTTTTTTGACCTTAAAAAATATATATAAAAATCATTTTCTTAGCCAGCTGGCTATACAGAAACAGGTTGGAGGCTGTGCCTGGCCAGTGTCCCAGTAGTTTGTTGATCTCTTTACTAGTTAGGGTAAAAATAGGGAATGATGAGTTTTAAACATAAGATTTGGCTCATTAACAAATTTCAGGATAACAATTAAAAGCAAAAGTTCAGCTGTGGTGGCTCATGCCTGAAATCCTAGCACTCTGGGAGGCCCAGGTGGGAGCATAGCTTCAGGAATGCCAGACCAGCTGTGAGTAAAGCAAGACCCTCTCACCTCCCCATCTCCTCTACTAGAAACAGAAAAATTAGCCAGGTGTGGTAGCCTTCCCCTGTAGTCCCAGCTATTAACGAAGCTGAGGCCTGAGGGCTACCACCAGTGACATATGTTAAAAAAAAAAAGTTCAAGGATAACAGTAAAGGACAAGATTTTCTTGGTTCACTATCATTTGCTACAAAATTGATTTACTGTACTAATTTAATATATTTATCGCTGTTTTATATGTGTAAAAGGTCATTGGAAATACTGAGTGCCCTGAAAATCCATATCTTTAGACGTAAAATTAACCTAATAAGTACAATGCAACCTTAGAAATTAAGGTCCAGGTTTCCGGGATTCAATTTTTTGAGGGCCTTGGCTTCCATAACGTGATAGATACAATCCCTGTTGTGTATAGGAGCTCTGAAAGATTTTGTGTATGGAGTGGAGGAATACATATATTATCAAATTCTGTATATATCAAAGTGCATAATGTATATGTCGGAAATGATTTCCTCAAAATGTTCAGCCAAATGCTATCATTACTCTTCTGTTTTTATGCTTTGCATATTGGTGAGGTTCTGAGTTCTGGCAAATATCCATTTCTCCAGCGTGTCTACAAAAGTGCCACTTAATTCAGTGAAAGTCCTGATTGGGCAGCATACGTAAGGCACCGTGTCTCCGTTATTAGTAATAAATCCCTATCAAAGACAATGCCACCTTTAAATATTACAAACATTTCAAAAGATTTTCGCGTTAGCTTACACCACTCTTAATGGAAACCCTGAGATAAGAGGCAATGTGTAAAGTGAGGCATCTTAAAATTAAATTTGACTACAACCGCTGTAAATTGGTAGTAAACTCAGGATTAAATTTAGTCTCATTTTCCCCTTTTATTGGCTTAATTTAAAAATAAGGTGTTTTTTTCCTAGCGTGTAAAGTGAAGAGACGGTCAGCACTGTAGGGCCACCTCTCCTCACTGATCTCATTCCCGCGCTGCTAGTAAGTAGCAAGTGTGTCATCGCGCCGTGCTCCACCTGATACCGGGACATTTTCTTTACCCCTTTCCCCCAATACCAGTACCTTATGCTCTCCTCCTCTCAGGAGCCGCTGCCCTCTCCGATTTTCCTCAGCTACGTCCGGGTTCACTGCAACCTTTGTCCAACTCTCCTGGGCGCAGCCATCTTTGGCTGACACGTGACTCGATCTGGGCGGGAGCTGGGTTGCAGCCACTAATTGGGCTCCAGGACCTGGGTTGCCCCGCAAAGCGGCTTTCTGCTGAGGCGACCTGAAGGGCGGGTGCGCGATGAGATTTGGCGAGGTGCTCGTTTCATATACCTTGGCCACCCAAGACACAGGTTATAGAATTTGTAAAATTTCGAAATATAAGTTGCGTGAACCTAGGCCTGCTTTTTCCACTGAAAACCTACTTTGGGCACGTTCCTCATAATGTTGGCATGGAGTAGTTATTCAAGTTAATAAGTCAAAAAGGAACTTGAATTTCTTTGCACCATAGATTTTCTTCTCTCCCTTGAAACTTAAGCTCCTTGTGCCATGTTATCATCTGGTTGATAGTCCCATCATAGTCTGAGTGAAAGTATATGTAGAATAAGATGGAGCAAGGTAGCCTAGAGTGAAGGTGACATAACTGGTCTTGTTGAAGTTCTTATGTGACCTTCACCTCCTGTCTCCCATTCTTATTGTTTTGTAAAATTAGCTCCTATCCTAAAGATGCCCATCTTGAATAGTTTAAGGACTCCGGCGCCTGTAGCTCAGCATCTAGGGCGCCAGCCACATACACTGGAGCTGGCGGGTTCCAACCCAGCCCGGGCCTGCCAAACAACAATGGTAACTACAACCAAAAAATAGCCGGGCGTTGTGGCGGACGCCTGTAGTCCCAGCTCCTCGAGAGGCTGAGGCATGAGAATTGCTTAAGCCCAGGAGTTGGAGGTTGCTGTGAGCTGTGACGCAACAGCACTCTACCCAGGGTGACAAAATGAGACTGCTCAAAATAAATACATAAGGAAAGACCTTGGTGAGGAAGTACACAGAAACCACCTCCACATTCTAAGACCTATAGGAAAAACAACGGTTTTAAGCCTGTTCTTGTTAAATGCTGCCATTTGTTTTGGGGTTTTTTTGGAGACAGAGTCTCACTTTCCACATAGTGAGACTCTGTCTCGCACACACACACACACACAAAAATAGGAAGGTTGTAGGAAATGTTGTAATAGGTTACTCAATTATGCTAATTATAAAATAAGGGTTAATGCAGTCTTTGCTTTGACCCTTAAGGTATAAAACTGTGATTTTGGAAATGGAAGAACAGAACAGTCTTGGAGAGGCTACTTTCACTGTTCTTCAGAATTGCTGGCCTTTTGACAAAGTTTGGTGGACCTATCCTCATCTCTGTATATTGGCTTACAGTGACAGGCGGCTGGACACTCTTTGTCCAGTAACATGAGCACTTCAAAAACTAGAGCTTAATTTTCTTAGGATTCATGGTACCTAAAATAGGAGGGGAAGTAATACTCTCCTTTATTATTTTATAAAGTCATGGAGACCCAATAAAAGTGGTTACCAGGGTTACTCTGAGAATCATTGAGCTTTATCAAAGAACAAACTGGTATTCACGATAAAGGGGAAGACTTCCTATTGGCAAGGTGAGCTAGAGAAGAACCCCCAAGACTCCTTGGCTCTGAGGGAGGTACTTAGCTGAGATCAAATTGTCTAGTCAATGAACAAGAAAAAAACAGTTCCTCAGATTCCTAGGTTGAAAGTCACCCATTTCCTAACTGGAAAGTTTTTGAGGTAATGCAGAGAAAGTTTGGGAGACCAGCTTATTAAGATGCAAAGTATAACATTTCTGTGTGTGTGTGAATACTGCATTTTGTTTCCTGATATCTTATTTCACATTCTTATTATTTCATTTTTAATCATTTGAAGCAAATTTAAAAAGTAATAAAGCATGTTTATGCTGTACAATATCTGTAGGATGCTGTTCTAGATCAATACATACAATTTAGTATGTTGAGGTTGTTAAAAGAGATTAAAGGAATATCTAAACTGGACACAAAATAATGATAAAATTTAAGTAGGTGGAAGGTATTACAGGTGAAGGGCAAGTGACAGGAAGTATAAGGGATTTAAGGAAATTATTAATAGTTTGGCATGGCTAGTATTTAATATTAATGCAGGAGGAGGAGGAAGAGCTTAAAAATCTGATTACAGCATATACCCTACTAAAAATTATTTAATGGCTTTCCATGGACTTTGACTAAAACCCAAGTCATTAACATGGTCTGTAAACTCCTGCATTGTCTGGCTCTATTTCTAACCACTCCCTAGTCATCTTGAGCCATTTGAATACTTACTTGGTGTACTTGTCTACATGCTTTTGCCTTTAAGTTCTTCAGCTGTCCAAATTTTTTTTTTTTTTTTAAGAGACAGAGTCTTACTTAATTGCCCTCGGTAGAGTATCGTGGTGTCACAGCTCACAACAACCTCCAACTCCTGGGCTTAGGTGATTCTTTTGCCTCAGCCTCCCAAGTAGCTGGGACTATAGGCACCTGCCACAATGCCTGGCTATTTTTTGGTTGCAATTTGGCTGGGGCTGGGCTCAAACCTGCCATCCTTGGTATATGGGGCTGGTGCCCTACCCACTGAGCCACAGGCACCACCCACTGTCCAAAATTTTTGATGCTATAAATCCTTTAGCCTTCCCCTTGACCACTCTGGACCTCTAGATTTTACGCGATTGGCTCCTATTCTTGAAGTCTCAGATTAATTAAACCCTAGTTTTTCTTGGCTAATAATCTAAACTAAAATATTCCTGTCAGTCTCTCGTTTTCCTGTTTATTTCAAAGCACTTAACAAAATGTGTGTTTCTGTGCAGGTATATTTAACTAGCATAGTGCCTGGGTCATGGGTTAATGATTTACAGGACTCATTTGCCTATGGCCTATAGACAGCATAGGTCTTGGAAAGTTATTTATTTCTTCATCAAGTATTTATTGAGTACTGGTGTTTGACTGCTAGGAGCTCACAGAATAGTGGTAGAGGCACACAAGCACGTAATACAATTGTTTGTGTGTTCCGTGTTATTTTTGAGATACGTAGAAGACACTATAAGAACATATATGTCTGCCTAGACATCTACGAAGGCTTTCAAGAGAAAAGCCAGGCATTAGGAAGCAATTCTAAGTGGAATTTCTAAATTTTTTGTGACCTGGACTATCCTTTGAAGGATGTTTGCATCCTTGTCTTGGAAGCTTCAAGTTGTGTTTCCCTGTGGGCTAGAAGGCAGATTTTTTTTTTTCCTGACCAGGGTAATAAAGATAATTGCTGTTCTTTGAAACAAAGTTTGAGCAGGTTTGCTTATACTCTTGTATAGTAATGTTGAGGGTTACCTAAAAAAGCTGAGAGTTACCTCAGCTTTGATGTGGATCCACCTCGTGTGCAGCAAGCATCCACCTGGGTCTGCCTCCACATAATCTCTATGGGGCTTGAATGACCAGATAAAGCATTGAGAATATGAACGCTCATGCCACTTGCTGTGCTATGGTTAATAAACTCTATCTATTAGGACATGTGGTCTCTTTACTGGCTGATTCAGTAGAAGTGTGGAGTCAGATGTAGAGGTTCATGCCTATAATCCCAGCTATTTGGGAATCTGAGGAGGACGACAGCTTGAGCCCAGCAGTTTAAGACCAGCCTGGGAAATACCACAAAGTGAGACCCTATTTTAAAAGAAAACAAATAGGCGAGTCAATGAAAATATGGCAAGTGAATTTAGTAGCTGCCACCATATTGCTGCTTAGGAGCTATCTGATTGCTTGACACTCGACTCAGAATTATACTTTCCAATACAGTAGCCACTATGGAGCTATTGAGCACATGAAATGGGACTAGTCCAAATTAAGATTTGTGGTAAGTGTGAAATACATGCCATATTTCAAAGACCTAGTACAAATGATTTTCATATTATATATTGGAATAATAATATTTTAAATAAAATGTATTAAAAAATTAACGTCATCTTGTTTCTTTCTGCTTTTTTGGGGGGAGTTTGGGGCTGGGGTCTCACTTTGACACTAGCCTTGGAAGAGTGCTGTGGCATCATAGCTTACAGCAACCTCAAACTCTTGGGCTCAAGGGATCCTCTTGTCTCCTGAGTAGCTGGGACTACAGGATTCTGCCACAATACCCAGCTATTTTTAGAGATAGGGGGTCTCACTCTTGCTTAGGCGGGTCTTGGACACCTGAGCTCAAGCAATACACCTGCCTCAGCTTCTCAGAGTGCTAGAATTACAGGTATGAGCCACTGTGCCTGACCTCTTTCTGCTTTTTAAGTATTACTGCTAGAAAATTTAAAATTATATATGTGGCTTGCATTATATGATAGAACTTCTCTAACTTGGCCACCTAAGGGACTAGAACAAACTGGTCAACATATGGAGGTGATCTACATAAGAAACTAGGTCTACTGTGTTGATACGTACATGTGGTGCACATCTGGTCTATGAAAATTAGGTCAACCTAAGGAGGTGGTTTTAGAAGTTACATCTAAACACTATTAGCAAACATTATGACAAAAATACTAACTATAGCAAAACTACATGATTGTAACATGTCTCAGAAATATTCTCATTCTCCAAAATTTATGAGCAACTGATAAACTGTTTCATTATTCAAAGAGTTTCTATTATTTTTCTTTGGAATTTATATTTCTCATTTTATTTCCCCTTTTTTATTATAATAGAATTAGAGGGTACAAGTTGAATTTTGTTACATATATGTAGTATAGTGCTGAAGTATGAGCTTTTGTACCTATCACCTGAATAGTGAACATTGCACTCCATATGTAATTTTTGATCTCTTAACTCCCCCTCACCCCCATTTTCCCGCCTTGAATTGCCAATGTCCATTGGGTAGCCATATGCAGAAAGATGAAATTATCCATATCTCTCACCCTATATGAAAATTAACTCAAGGCTTAGTGCCTGTAAGTCAGTGGTTAGGGCGCCGGCCACATACAGCAAGGCCCAGGCCTGGCCCAGGCCTACTAAACAATAATGACAACTGCACCAACAACAACTAAAATAGTTGGGCGTTGTGGTGGGTGCCTGTAGTCTCAGCTACTTGGGAGGCTGAGGCAAGAGAATCGCTTAAGCCCAAGAGTTTGAGGTGGCTGTGAGCTGTGATGCCATGGAACTCTACTGAGGGTGACATAGTGAGACTCTGTCTCAAAAAAAAAAAAATTAACTCATAATAGATGAGACTTAAATGTAAGACCTGAAATCATATAAATCCTAGAAGAAAACTTAAGAGAAACTCTCCTGGACACTGGCTGTGCTGTGTGTCCTTGTATAGCTATGTTTAGTTCCCACTTGTAATGGAGAATGCAAAGCATTTATTTTTCTGTTCCTGAGTTACTTCACTTAGAACAATGGCTTCCACTTCTGTCCAAGTTGCTGCAAAAGGTATTATTTCATTTTTTCTTATCACTGAGTAGTACTGCATAGTGTATATATGCCACATTTTCTTTATCCACTCATCAATTGATGGACACTTAGTTTAATTTCTTATCTTTGCAATTGTCAACTATTCTGTAAGAAACATACGTGAGCAGGTATCTTTTTGATATAATGATTTCTTTTCCTCTAGGTGGATACCCAGCAATGGGAATGCACTATTGAATAGTAGTACATCTACTTTTAGTTCTTTGAGAAGTCTCCATACTGATCTCCATAGAAGTTGTACTGTTGTACATTCCCACCAACAGTGTATAAGTGTTCCCTTTTCACTGAGTTTGTGCCAAAATCTATTTTTTTTAACTTTTTTAGTAATGGCCATTCTAATTAGGGTAAGATAGTATCTCATTGTAGTTTTAATTTGCATACCCCTGATTAGTTATGTTCAGCATTTTTCCTTCCGATAATGTTGGCCATTTGTATCTCTTCATTTGAAAAATGCCTACTCATGTCATTTACCCATTTTTTAATAAAAATTTTTTGTGTGTGCTGAGTCCGTTTACTCTGATGCTATGCAGAGACTATTTAGGTTAATTAAGTTCCATTTGTCTTTGTTTTTACACATATTACATTTACTTTTGGGGTTTAGTCATAAATTCTTAGCCTAAGCCAATGTCCAGAGAGTTTTTGCTAGGTTTTTGTCTAGGATTTGTATTGTTTCAGGTCTTATATTAAGTCTTTCTTCTACCTTGAGTTATTTTTTTATATGTGGTGAGAGATAGGGATCCAGTTTCATTCTTCTGCATATGGCTATCCAATTTTCCCAGCACCCTTTACTGTCTATGGCAGTGGTTCTCAACCTTCCTAATGCCGCAATGTATTTTCATTGTTACAAAGGGGTCGCAACCCACAGGCTGAGAATTGCTGGTCTATGGTATCCTTTCCCCAGTGTATGTTTTTGTCAGTTTTATCAAAGATCAATTGGGTGTAGGTATATGGTTTTATTTCTTGGTTCTGTATTCTGTTACATTGATCTATGTGTATACTCTTATATAGTACCATGCTGTTTTGGTTGTGATAACTTTGTAGTGTAATTAAAGTCAGGTAATGTGATGCCTTCAGTTTTTTCCCCCCTTAAGCTTGCTTTGGGTATTTGGGTTGTTTTTGGTTTCATATGAATTTTAGAATTGTTTTTTCTCATTATATGAAAAGTGACTTTAGTATTTTGATAGAGATTGCATTGAATCTGTCGATTGATTCTTTTAATCCATAAACATGGGGTGTTTTCTTATTGGTTTGTGTCATGTATGATTTCTTTCTTCAGTGATTTGTAATTCTCCTTGCAGAGATCTTTCAGATCCTTGGTTAAATATATTAATAAGTATTTTTGTTTGCATCTATTGTAAATGAATTGAATTCTTGATTTTCTTCTTAGCTTGGTCATTGTTGGTGTATAGAACTGCTACTGGTTTTTGTACTTTCATTTTATAACCTGAGACTTTGCTGAATTCATTTATCCAAACTAGGACTCTTTTGGAGGAGCCCTTAGGGTTTTCTGGGTGTAGAATCATATCTTAAGCAAATAGAGATAACTTTATTTCCTCTTTCCCAATTTGGATGCCTTTTATTTATTTCTATTGCCTAACTGCTCTGGCTGGAACTTCCAGTATTATGTTGAATACTAGTGGTAAAATTAGGCATCCTTCTTTTGCTCCATTTCTTAGGGAAATGCTTTCAACTTTTCCCCCATTCAGTATAATGTTGGCTGAGGGGTTTTATTTATTTATTTATTTATTTTTAGACACAGTCTCACTATGTTGCCCTCCATAGCGTGCTGTGGCATCCCAGCTCACAGCAACCTCAAACTCTTGGGCTTAAGTGATTCTCCTGCCTCAGCCTCCCAAGTAGCTGGGACTTCAGGCACCCACCACAACGCCCGGCTATTTTTTTGGTTGTAGTTGTCATTATGTTTGGCAGGCCCAGACTGGATTTGAACCTGCCAGCTCCGGTGTATGTGGCCGGTGCCCTAGCTGCTTGAGCTATAGGCTCTGAGCCTTGCAGATGACTTTTATTAAGTATATTATTTCTTCTATGGTGAGTTTTTTAAGGTTTTATCATGAAAGGATGCAAGATTTTTTTCAAATGCTTTTTATGCATCAATTGAGATGATCATATGGTTTTAAATCTGTTTATGTGGTGTATCACATTTAATGAATTGCATATGTTGCACTACCCTTTCATCCTAGGATGAAACCTACTTGATTATTGTGAATTATTATTTTTGATGTGTTGTTGGATTTTGTTTACTAGTATTATTTGAAGATTTTTGTATTTATGTTCATGAAAGGTATTGGCCTATAGTTTTCTTTATTTGTTGCATTCTTTCCTGGCTTTGGTATCACAGTGATATTAGCTTTGTAGAATAAATTAGGGAGGATTCTCTCCTTTTTGATCTTTTGGAATAATTTCAGTAGCAAAAACACCAGTTCTTCTTTGCATGTTTGGTGGAATTCAACTGTGAATTCATGTGGCCCTGGGCATTTTTTTATTGGAAGTTTTTTATTATTATTTCTTCAATCTTGCTACATATTTTTGTTCTAGTTAAGAGTTCTATTTATTTCTGGTTCAATAGTAGGAGGTTGTATGTTTTCAGGAATTCATCCTTTTCAAATGTCTAAGCTTATAGTTCATAATAGTCTCTAATAATTTATCTTGGCTAATCTAGCTAGTGGTTTATCAATTTTATCTTTTCAAAGGATGAAATTTTTGTTTTGTTAATTCTTTTTTTTTTTTTTTTGGTCTCTAGTTCATTTAGTTCTGATCTGTCTTCTTTATTTACTTCTGCTAACTTTGGGTTTGGTTTATTCATTTTTCTATTTCCTTGAGGTGCAGTGCTAAGTTGTCAGTTTGTAATCTTCCTACTTTTTTGAGGTAACTATTTAATGCAATAAATTTCCCTCTTTTGTTTTTGAGACAGAATCTCACCATGTCACCCTTGGTAGAGTGCTGTTGCATCACAGCTCACAGTAACCTCCAACTCATGGGCTTAATAGATTCTCTTACCTCAGCCTCCCAAGTAGCTGGGACTACAGGCACCTGCCACAATGCCCAGCTATTTGTTGTTGTTGTTGTAGTTGTCATTGTTATTTGGCAGGCCTGGGCTGGATTCAAACCCACCAGCTTTTGTGTATGTGGCTGGCGCCCTTAGCCACTGAGCTACAGGCACCAAGCCAAATTTCCCTCTTATACCACTTTTTCTCTGATCTATAGGTTTGTGATCTCTGATATATATGTTGTGTTTCCATTTCATTCATTTAAAAAATTTTTTATATTTTCATCTGTATTTCTTCATTAACCCAGTGATCATTCAGGGGCATGTTGTTTAATTTCTTAAGTCCTTTGTATTGATTTTCAGTTTTACTCCACTGTGGTCTGAGAAGATACTTAGTATAATTTTGATTTTTAAAAAATTTTTAAGACTTGTTTTGTGTTATAAGGTGGTCTAACTGGAGGATGTGCTGATGAAAAGAATACATATTCTGTAGTTCCTGGGTAGAATGCTCAGCAAAGGTCTGTTAAATGTGTTTGATCTAAACCCCAATTTAATTTTAATGTTTCTTTGTTGATTTTTTGTCTCCATGATCTGCCTAGTGCTAGAGATGGGGTGTTGAAGTCAACCACTATTATTATTTTGCGATTTCTTTCTTTTTGGTATAGCAATATTTATTTTGTGATAGTGAGTGCTTTCATGTTAGGTGCATTTAGATTTAGAATTTTTATATCCTCTTGCTGAATTGATCCTTTCTTTGTCCTCATTTTTTTTTAAACTGTTTTTGATTTTTCTGTTTTGTCTTATATAAGTCTAAGTACTCCTGCTTGCTTTGGTTTCTGTTTGTGTGGAATCTGTGATGGCTTCAGGTACAGTTATTAGTGAAGGCCATGGGGAAATTTTGCTAGAAGCATGAATGCCTGCTGGGCCCCTTTTTGGACCCCAGTAATGGCAGCAGTGGGCTGTATATGCCTGATTTTAGTCCCCAGAATAGTTTATGCTGCCAGCAGTGTTAGTGTGTCCTGGAGGGCCAATTATTGGGCCTTCAGGTGGCTTACTCAAAAGCTAGTAGTTGGAGAAGATGGCTGGTTTGTGTGGATGGGTTGTTGGGCCCCTGAGTAGCTGGTATTATGTGAGAGGTGGCAGTAATGGTGGTGGAGCTAGCCACTGGGACCTAAGTGTTTTATATTGGTGTTACTGTTAGCTTCCATGGACTGGGCAGGCTAGTCCCTAGTCCCAGCAAAAATACCACTTAGGTATTTTCCTAAGTGTGCTTGGGAGAGCTTGGTCTTCCCTGACCCATCCCTGCTGGGTGGTGGCTGCAGCCACATTACCTTGAACTCAGCCCAAGGGTGGTGTGGAGCCTAGCATTAAACCATCACAATGGCTGTGGACTTGTAATCAAAGAGGGTGGGACCCCTTTGAGGTGAGCACCATGAGCAAGAAACTGTGGAATGTGCAGTCCACTCATGTGTCAGTCTCAGAGGAGATTATAGGAGGGTGGTGGGAATTGGCCTACATAGGAGAGTATATAGAAGAGCTTGAGCTCCCTGTCCTACCTCAGCTGGGTGGTAGCTGCAGATGCCTCAGCCCAGCTTTAAAATCCCAAAATAGTCCTGGGGCCTGTGACCAGAGGAGGAGTCCCCTTCCCAGGCAAGCTGCATTAGCAGGAAACTGTGGGGGAATGCAAGTCCCCTTGGGACTTGTCACAGCAGCCCATTGCAGGGGGATGGGTACTGTGTATTGTTTTACATATGTGTTAGAAAGCCTGGTTTTTCTATCCCACTCCATCCAGTCAGAGATAATATCCTTGTCAATCCAAATTCTGCCCAAGTGTGGGATACAGCCCAGTGTTAAACTCTCAAAATGGGATCTTGCTCCTGTGACTAGAGATGCTGAGTCCCCATCTTGGCAAGCTGTTTGGGCAAGAAATTGGAAAATGCTTTCTGCTCTTGTCTTGGTCTCAATAGTAGCCCACAGCTGGGTGGTGGGAACATTCCTCAGGGTCAGTGGAAGTGCCTGGCTCCTCTATTCCTCCAGGAGACATGCAGGTATGGCTTCATTTACCTGGTATCTAGGGTCTCAGGAAGGTGCCCAGCTCAAGCTGCTGTGGCTCCTGTGGGATTCTGCATGAGTTCCCTTTCTGGAGCAATATTGTTGTATAACCTCCAGGCAGCTCTATGTGTTAGGTACAAGACCTACATGGGTCAGGGAGTTTTCTTATAGCCAAGATTGTAAGAATATAGAACCCTAAGGATTCCTCTTTTAGTATTCTCCTTGTCCAGCAGCCTCTCCCCAGCCCTTGCCAGACAAGATGCCCTTAACCACTTTTGGTGCTTCTCATTACTTGTCTGATGAATTCTAACATTATCTCCTAGACAATCTATTCAAAATACGAAAGTCTGCTTACTATTCTGGTTCTTCTCCATAGAAAGGCACATAACGTATCACTTGTATTTAGTCAGCCATCTTGATACTGTCTCTATATTTCTCATTTTAAAAGAGCATTATAGCCTATTGTAATTTCAGAGAGAGCCAAAGAGTTTTTATACCATTTATCCATCACAGAGTTGCTAGATTTTTAGGCTCCATAGTATCAAAGAAGTCTATAATTGCAGTTTATAAACTTGCACAGAAATAAAGATTTATTTTTATGAAAATATAAAAGAAAGGCAATTTATAGTCTTCCTTTTATATATTTTGCCTTTTGTCCTAAGGTTTTAAGCAAACTCTCAAATCGCAGTATTCTGTTCACTAGCTTGGTCCGAATGGAATTTCACAAAGGTTTCTATACCGGTCTGTATTTCCTATTTTCAGGCATCCTCAAACTATGGCCCGTGGGTCACATGCAGCCCGCCTAGGACATTTATCCGACCTGGAGTGTTTTTGCTGCCTCTGCCTGTCCTGCTTAGCAGCCAACTTGTCCTGGGGCTCCCAATCTTGCTCTCTAATGGTCTGAGGGACAGTGATCTAGCCCCCTGTTTAAAAAGTTTGAGGACCCTTGAATCAACTTGTACAGAATAATAAGAAATAATTTTGAGAAGATAGAAAAGAGCCAGAGTATGGGATACTTTAAATTCCGGCCTAGGCATTTGCTTTCTTTTGTTATTAAAAATGGGAGTGAAATAATCAGTTACACTTTGATAAGATTGATATGGTACAGAAAAAAAATGGAGGCAACACTAGAGATAGAGATTAGATAGGTGCCTCTAAATAAAAAAACTCAAGGATGTCTCATACTCAATAGTTGAAAATCTAATATGTGTTTTTTTCTCTTATGTCTGGACCTCTACTGTTTCCTGTCTCAGGGCTTGGTAACACCACTCATCTTGTACAAGCTGGAAACCTGAGTCCCCCAACGTTACTTCCTATAGGCTAATCAGTCATGAACTTTTGTCGATTTTCCTCCTAAGTATCCTTTACAGCTGTCATCTCTCATCTAGGCTCTGGAGGTGACTCTTTAATCTCACAGATTCCACTCTTATCTCCCTTTCAGTCATTCTCCATGTAACATCTGTGGATATTTGTTACGTCAAACAGTTCAGCTGAACTGGGCTGTAATACATATAGAAGGAAGAGGAATAAAAATGCAGCCACAAATATGCAATACCTGTGATATTCGGTCTAGACAGCCATAAGCTTTTGATTTTTTGAAATAGGAAATAAAATGTTGTCAAACCATATTTTTCTTTGATTAAAAATAAATGCAATTATTTTGATTTAAAAAGCTTTGAGAAATGCTGAAAGAGAATGGATAATTCTATGGAAAACAGTATGGAGAATCCACAAAGAACTAAAAGTAGAAGAACTACTATTTGACCCGGCAGCCCTCCTACTGAGTATCATTTTATCAAAAAAACCCAAAATTGATTATCTATTTCTTTTTGAGTGAATTTAACAAGTCTTCAATAATAAGACAAAATATTTATTTCATCAAAGTTCTCAAATAAATTGGCTTAAATTGTTCAAAAATATTCCCTTATCATGATCTTAATATCTGTGGTGAAATTACATTTCTCTTTCTCGATATTGGTCATATGTATCTTTTTCCTTTCTTATGTGTGACTAATCTGGCTAATAGTTTTCCTTTTTCTGATCTCAAGTAATCACCTTTTACTTCCATTGATTTTTTTCTGTTGGTTTTATTTTTTTGATATTTGATTTTTTTTCCTGATCTGTATTACTTCCTTTTTTATTCTTTTATCTTATTTTATTTTTTTTTTTTTGACAGAGTCTCACTATGTTGCCCTCAGTAGAGTGCCATAGTGTCACAGCTCACAGCAACCTCAAACTCTTGGGCTTAAGCTATTCTCTTGCCTCAGCATCCTAAGTAGCTGGAACTACAGGTGCCCATCACAATTCCTGGCTATTTCTGGTTGCAGTTGTTTTTGTTTAGCAGGCCCAAGCCTGGCTCTAACCTAGCAGCCTCAGTATATGCGGCAGGCACCCTACTCACTGAGCCAAGAGTGCTGCCTTCCTTTCTTATTCTTACTTAGAATTTAAATTGCTCTTCTTTTTCTAGGAAGGATATAGCTGAGATCATTGATTTGAAATCTTTTTCTTTCTAACATATGTATTTAACACTACAAATTTCCTCCTATGTACTGTCTTAACTATATCCCATATATTTAAAAAAGTTGTGTATTTTTTTAATTCAATTCAAAAGATTTCTTAAATTTCATTTGCTTTCTCCTTTGACCTGTGGGTTACTTAGACATGTGTTAGTTTTCTAATATTTCCAATTTTCCAGAAATATTGATTCTAATTCAATTCCACTGTGGCCAGAGAATATGCTTGTATGGTTTGAATCCTTTTATGTTTATTAAGGTATCTAGTACAGAGTCTGGTCCATCTTGCTAACTGTACCATGTGTGCTTAAAAGGAGTGTATACCAGAAATAAGATTTCTGTATCACATGGTATTTTGGTTTTCAGTTTTTTTAGGAACTACCATATATACAGGCGGTGGCTGTGGCTCAATGGAGTAGAGCGCCAGCCTCATATACTGGAGGTGGAGGGTTCAAACCTGGCCCCTGTCAAAAACTGAAAAAAATAAATAAATAAAAGGAATATATACTCTGCTGTTGTTGTGTCAAGAGTTCTAAAATCATCAGCACAATTTGGTCAATAGTGTTAAGTCTAAATTTCTGAATTTCAACCAAATTGTTATATCAATTATTGGGAGAGGGTTATTAAAATTCAACTATTATGATTTTCTGTTTCTCTTTGCAGTTCTATCAGCTTTGGTTCATGTATTTTTAGGCTCTGTTATAAAATGAATAAACATTTAGGGCAAGTTGATCCCTGTATCATTATAAGATAATGGTCCTTAATCCTTGGTAGTATTCTTTGCCTTGAAATCTACTTTGTTTAATATTAATATAGCCATTCCAATAGCATTCTTTTGAATAGTGTTAGGATAACACAGCTTTTTTCATCTTCTTAACTTGAGTCTGGATTTGATGCAGACTTCGCATACATAGTATATTTGAATTTTTTCATCTAAATAGATAATTATATTTTACAGTTGAAATCTATCATCTTGCTATTTATTTTCTCTTTTTCCCATCTGTTCTGTGTTTCATTTTGTCTGCCTTTTTTGAACTAATTGAACTTTTAAAATCCTATTTTATCTTCCTTGGTTTCCTGTTAGCTATAATTCTTTAAAAAACTGTGATGATCACTTTAGTATCAGTGTAAACAGTATACATGTAATTTTATGGGACTATCTTAGGAAAGCACCACAAAATGAGTGGCTTAAAACAACAAATTTATCCCCTCACTCTTTTGGAGATTAGAAGTCTAAATCAATGTAACGGCTTTTCTACCTTCTGTTTCTATAACTTTTACTACTTGAGATACTTTCTGTGAGTGGAATTATACAGTAGTTGTATAGTCACTTTTGTATTATATTATAACATATAATATTTATATATATTTTTATATATTATAACATATTTTTTTGTGGAGATAGGGTCTTGCTATTTTGGCTGGTCTTGGACTCCTGACCTCAAGCTATCCTCCCACCTTGATCTCCCAAAATGCTAGGATTGTAGGCGTGAGCTACCATGCCCGGTAACCACATCTTTATTCATGAATCTGTTGAGGGACATTTGAATTGCTTCTACTGTTGGCTGTCTTAAACAATGCTGGGACAAACCTGGATCTGCAAAGGTATCTTTGGGATCTTGTTTAAATTCTTTTGGATATATGCTCAGAAATAAGATTTCTGTACCACATGGTATTTTGGTTTTCAGTTTTTTTTAGGAACTACCATATGCTAGTTTTCATGATGGCTGTACCATTTTACATTCCACTACTAAAGCTGCAATTTGTGTTCTGTCCAACACTTGTTATTTTTTGGTCTTTTGATAGTGGTCATTTTTTTTTTTTTTTGAGACAGAGTCTCACTTTGTCACCCTTGGTAGAGTGCAATGGCATCACAGCTCACAGCAACCTCAAACTCTTGGGCTTAAGTGATTCTCTTGCCTCAGCCTCCCAATTAGTTGGGACTACAGGCACCTGCCACAACACCTGGCTATTTTTTGTTGCAGTTGTTATTGTTTAGCTGGCCTGTGCCTGGTTCAAACCTGCCAGCCTCTGTGTGTATGGCTGGCGCTGTAACCACTGTGCTATGGAGACTGAGCCAGATAGTGGCCATTCTGATAGGTGTGAGGTGATAGATATATCATTGTGATTTTGATTTGCATTTCCTGAATGGTTAATAAGCTTTCTTGGTGCTTATTTGGCCATTTTTATATCTTTTTTTGAGAAATGTTTATTCAAGTCCTTTGCCTATTACTATTTTTTTGTTGTTGTTGAATTGTAGAAGTCCGTTATATAATCTGTATAAGGATAACTTATCAAATATATGATTTGGAATTATTTTCTCCCATTCCATAGGTTGACTTTTCATTCTGTTCATTGTTTCTTTTAATACACAGGAGTTTTAAAGTTTTATGTAGTCTCATTTGTTTATTCTTGATTTGTTGTCTATGCTTTTGGTGTTATATCCAAAAATTCATTGCCAAATCTAGCCTCCTAAAGATTTCCCCCTGTTTTCTTCTGGCAGTTTTATAGTTTAGGCCTTATGTGTAGGTCTTTAATATATTATAAATTAACTTTTACATATGGAATAAGATACGGGCCCAATTTCATTCTTTTGCTTGTGAATATTCAGTTTTCCCAACAGTGTTTCTTGAAGGGACTGTCTTTTTCTCATTTTCTAGTTTTGGCACCCTTGTCACAAATCATTTGGCCATATATACAAGGATATAGTTCTGGGAGGTCTATTGTATTCCCTTGGTCTATATATCTATCTTACTGCCAATAGCACTTAATTATTGCGGATTTCTAGTGTGTTTTGATTTTAGGAAGTGTGGAGCCTCTAAATACGTTCTTTTTTCTCAAAATTATTTAGAATTAAAGATCCCTTGAAATGCCATATGAATTTTAGGGGTTTTTCCTAATTTTTTGAAAACTGCCACTGGACTATTGATAGAGATTGCATGAATCTGTAGATACTTTTCGGTAGTACAGACATTTTAATAATACTAATCTTTTAATCCATGAGCTAGGGATGTCTTTCCATTTATTTGTATATTTTTAAATTTCTTTTGGTAACATTTTGTAATTTTGAATACATACATCCTTCACCTTCTTGGTTAAGTTTATTTCTAAGTATTTTATCCTTTCTGATGCTATTATAAATGGGATTATTTGTTAGTTTCCTTTTTGGATTGGTCATTGTCAATGTACAGAAAAAAACCTGATTTTGTATGTTGCATTCTGAAACATTCATCAAATTATTTATTATTCCTAACAGTTATTTGTATCTATTTTGGGTTGTATGTAATCTTTAGAGTTTTCTACATATACAAATCTCTATCTTTTTTATGGCTGCATAGCGTTCCAAGGGGTACACATACCACAGTTTATTAATCCAGTCATGTGTCGAGGAGTTGTTTCCACATCTTTGCAATTATGAACTGGGCTGCCATAAAGATTTGAGTGCAAATGTCCTTATGAATTTTTTTTTCTTTTGGGTAGATACCTAGTAGTGAGATTACAGGATCAAATGGGAGGTCTACTTTTAGTTCTTTGAGGATTCTCCATACTTCTTTCCATAAAGGCTGTACTAGTTTACAGTCCTGCGAACAGTGTGAGTGTTCCCTTCTCTGTGCACCCATGCTAGCATCTGTTGTTTTAGGGCTTTGTGATGTGGGCTGTTCTCACTGGGGCTAGGTGATAACTCAAAGTGGTTTTCATTTGCATTTCCTGGATAATTAGAGATGATGAGCATGTTTTCATGTGTTTCTTGGCCATTTTTCTGTCCTCATAAGAAAATATTCTGTTCATGTTTCTTGCCTAGTTTTTAATGGGGTAATTTGCTTTCTTTTTGTTGATTTGCTTGAGTTCTTGGTAGATTCTGGTTATTAGCTCTTCCTTGAATTTGTAGCACATATGTATATACCTTCTCCCATTCTGAAGGTTGTCTCTTTGCTTTGTTGATTGTGTCCTTATCAAAACATTTTACCTTGCTTAGGTCCCATTTAATTATTTTTGTTGTTGTGTCAATTGTCTTTGGAGTCTTCTCCCTAATTTTTCCCCCAAGGCCAATATTGTTAGTAGTTTCCCCCAAACTTTCTTCCGGAGTTTTGATAGTATTGAATCTTAGTTTTATCTAAGTCTTTTATCCATCATGAGTCAATTATTGTGAGTGGTGAGAGAGGTAGGACCAATTTCAGCCTTTTACATGTGGCTAACCATTTCTCCCAGAACCGTTTATTACACAGGGATTCTTTTCCTCAGTGTATGCTTTTGTTGCTTTATCAAAGATTAGATGGTGATATGAGGCTTATTTTACTTCTAGTTGTCTGTTCTGCTCCATAGATCTATGTCTCTATTTTTATTCCAGTGCCATGTTGTTTGGATCACTAGGAACTTGTAGTGTAATCTGAAGTCTGGTAATGTGATGCTTCCAGATTTGTTCTTATTTCATAGAATTACATTGGCTATTCAGGTTTTTTTCAGGTTCCAAGTGAAAGGTAGAATTACTTTTTCAAGATCTTCGGAGTATGCTTTTGATATTTTAATGGGGATTTTATTAAATCTTTGGATCACTTTGGGTAGTATAGACATTTTGTCAGTGTTGATTTTTCCCTGCATGGTATGTTCTTCCATCTCTTAACATCCTCTGCTTTTTCTTTTTGCAGTGTTTCATAGTTTTCTTTGCAGAGATCCTTCACATCCTTTGTTAAGTATATTCTAAGGTATTTTCTTTTCTTTTTTTTTTTTTTTTTGAGACAGAGCCTCAAGCTGTCCCCCTGGGTAGAGTGCCGTGGCATTACAGCTCACAGCAACCTTCAACTCCTGGGCTCAAGCGAGTCTCCTGCCTCCGCCTCCCAAGTAGCTGGGACCACAGGTGCCCGCCACAACGCCCGGCTATTTTTTGGTTGCAGCCGTCATTGTTGTTTGGTGGGTCCGGGCTGGGGATTCGAACCCGCCACCTTAGGTGTATGTGGCTGGTGCCTTAGCCGGTTGAGCTATAGGTGCCGAGCCTATTCTAAGGTATTTTCTATGCTGTTGAGAAGGGTATGGTATATTTGATTTGACTCTCAGCTTTACTATTGTTGGCATACACAAAGGCTGGACAAGGGTTTTTCAATTTTATTATTTTTTTAAAGAGCCACCTTTTTACTTTGTTTATCTTTTGACTGGTTCCTTTGTTCTCCATATCATTTAGTTTTGATCTAATTTTGGTTATTTCTTTTATACTACTGGGCTTAGGATTGGCTTGTTCTTCCTTTCCCAGTTCCTTGAGATGATTCAATAGATTGTTGATTTTCACTCTTTCTAATTTTGGGATGTGGGCAAATAATGCAATAAATTTCCCTTATAGGACTGCTTTTGCTGTTTCCCTCAGGTTTTGATAATTTGTGGCTTCATTATCATTTTGTTTACAGGATCTATCTTATGATTTCCTTCTTTATCTTCTATTCCCAGTTATCATTCAGCAGTAGGTTGTTGTATTTTCATGACTTTGTGAAGGGATGAGTGTTTTAGCTGGTTTTGAGTTCTACTTTTATTCTTTTATGTTCTACAAAGAAATAACTTATAATTTTTCCTTTCTAAACATTTTATGGGGCTTGATTTTTATTCTAGGATATGATTAATCCTAGAGAATAATCCATGAGCTGATGAGAAGAATATATATTCAGTCATATTGAGGTGAAAGGTTTTGTAGTTATCTGTTAAGCCCATTTGTTCTAAAGTAGTGCTTAATTCCAATATTTCTTTGTTTAGTTTCTGCTTGGAAGGTTTGTTCAGTTCTGTCAGTGGGGTTTTGAAATCCCTGGCTATTATAGTATTGTTAGTTATCATATTGTTCAGACTAAACAGGGTTCATTTTATAAATTTGGGAGTGTTTGTATTGGGTGCATAGATATTTAGAATTGAAATGTCTTCTTGTTGAATTGTTCCCTTGACCAGTATATAGCATGCATCTCTAGCTTTCTTTACTTTTGATTCTTTAAAGTCAGTTATGTTTGTGAAAATAATAGAGACTCCTATATTCTTTTAGTTTCCATTTGCCTAAAATATTGTTTTCCAAGCCTTCACCCTGTGTCTTGATGTGTCCTTGGGTTTATATGTTTTTCCTGAAGATAACATATACTTGGGTTTTACTTTTTTATCCAGTTAGCCAACCTTGGAAAGTCTTTGGGTAATTCGAGCCATTCACATTTATTGAAAAAATTAATAGGTGGGGTGGGGTTCTGTTCATCTTATTTTGTGAAGTTCTATTGTCTTGTTTAATCACTTGGGCCATTGTGGGAGCTCGGCTTTGTCCTTTAGTGTTCAGGTGTCTTTACTTTGCTGAGGTTCCATTGTGTTGGTCAGTGTATAGTACAGGTCTGAGTACTTTGTGCAGAGCTGGTCTTGTAATAGCAGATTTCATCAATGATTGCTTGTTGGGAAGGGATTTCATTTCTTCATAGAATATGAAACTTAGTTTTGTAGTAAATGGGCTCCCAGGCTGTCATTTTGCTGTTGTTGTTGTGGTTGTTGTTTTGAGAAGATTGAAGGTAGGGGCCCACTTTCTTCAGGCTTATAAAGTTTCAACTGAGAAGTCAGCTGACACCATAGTGGGTTTGCCCTTGCAGGTTAGCTGCTGCTTATGCCTGGTGGCTTTGAGTATTTTTTCTTTCATTTTGACTTTGGGCAAGGTAATGACAATGTGCTAGAAAATACTTTGTTTGAATTGGATATCCATCTAGTAGGTGTATGTCTCATGCTTTAGCAATGCTTGGGAAATTATCGGCTATGATATCCTCAAGTAGGGTTTTATTACTTTAGGGATTCTCTTCTTTTGCTTTGGGGATACCTATAATTATATAATTTGTATGTGTGTGTGCTTCCATTTGTACCATGGCTAAGAAATTGATCTGTTTATTCTCTTCTGCCTCTTTAAAGGACTGAGTAATCTCAAAGGCCTTGTATTCAAACTTTGAGATTCTTTCTTTACCATGTTTTAATCTGTTGCAGCTTTCTCCTATGTTTTGAAACTCCCTGGATGACTCCTTCAATTCTTTGAGCTCCATTATATCTTTTCAAATTTTATCTAAATCCTTAGGGACTTTGTCTTGTCTTTTGTTAAATTCTTGGGGTAAGTTTTGGATTTCTTTTTGCTGGTTTTCCACTTTCCCGTCATCATTTTTGCCATCCATAATCTGAATTCCATTTCTGTCATTTCCATAATTCTCTATAGTAGGGATCTTATGTGGTAGCTACATGTGATCCCTTGGGTGAGATGATCTGTTCTGATTTTTTATGTTGCCAATATTTCTTTATTGATTTCTCCTCATATGTGGTTTGTTCTTCCTCGCCTCTAGGCTTTGAAGTTAAAGTGGCCCAATCTTAATGGCCATAGGGCTCTTTGTTGTTGCATAACTCTCTACCAAAATTTTCTTCTTGTAAAGGGAAAATTCCCCTTCAGTGGCATGTCAGGAGATGGGGTACATTGATGAGAAAGGATGGGAATCACTGCCTTTGTGAACTGAGCTCTTCCCTGGCATCCTGGCAGGCAGGGCAGTTGGCCAGCAATGAACTATTCAGGTGAATGTGGACATTGTGGTACAGCTGCCAAAGCAGCAGCTCCAGCAGTGCACCTACCTCTCAGATGGCCACAGCTTCTGTTTGGATGTCTTTTTGTTTATTTTTCTTGTCTAATTGCTATGGGTAGAACTTCTAGTACTATGTTGCATAATGGTGGCAAGAATAGGTATCTTTATTTTGTTCATCATTTTAGAGGACAAATTTTCAGTCCTTTGTCATTAAATATGATATTAGCAATATTTTTTTTTACATATGGCTTTTAAATTATAAAAGAGTGTTAAATTTTTTGAAATGCTTTTTCTGCATCAAATAAGATGATCGTGTGTTTTTTGTTTTTTTTTTTCGAGACAGAGTGTCATTATGTTGCCCTCCTCACACACAGCTCACAGCAGCTTCAAACTCTTGGACTTAAGCAATTCTCTTGCCTCAGCCTCCCGAGTAGCTGGGAGTACAGGCGCCTGCCACAACGCCCAGCTATTTTTTGGTTGTGGTTGTCATTGTTGTTTAGCAGAACCTGGCTGGGCTCAAACCTGCTAGCCTCAGTGTATGTGGCTGGCGCCCTACTCACTGAGTTGTGGTTGCTGAGCCAATCATGTGGTTTTTGGCCTTCTGTTTGTTAATGTGGTATATTACATTGTTTGATTTTCATATGTTGACACATCCTTGCATTCCACGTATAAATCTTATTTCGTCATGATATATGATCCTTTTCATATGCTGTTGAATTCAGTTTGCTAGCATTTAGTTTAGGATTTTTGTATCAACATTCATCAAGACTATTGGTCTATAGTTTTCTTTTCTTGTGTCTTTGGTTTTGTTATCAGGGTAATGCTGGCTTTGTAGAATCTGGGAATGTTCCTTTTGCTTCCATTTTTTGCAAGAGTTTTGTAAGAATTGGTGTTATTCTTGTTTAAGTATTTGTAGAATTCACTAATGAAGTTATCTTATTTTGAGGTTTCTTTTGTTGGGGAGGTTTTGATTATGACTTTAATTTCCTTACCATTTATTGGTCTACTCAAATTATTTATTTTTTCATAACCTAATATTTTAAATTGTAATATGTTTCCAAAAATTTATCTTTCTTATGTAATCAAATTTGCGTGCATATAATTGTCCATATGCGTGCATATAAGTATCTTCTACTCTTTTATTTTTGTGATATTAATGGTAATATTCTTTCTCTCATTTCTAATTTTAGTTATTGAGTTTTTTTTTTTTTT
>NW_003852396.1:17223892-17230602 GCF_000181295.1 Otolemur garnettii
AAAAAAAAACTTGGTTATATTGATCTTTAAACTTTTTTTCTGTTTTCTATTCCATTTATCTCTGATCTATTCTTAATACTTTCTTCTTTCTACTGACCTTGGGCATGGTTTATTAGTCTTTTTATTATTATTTTTAGTTCCTCAAGGTATACATTTAGATTGTAGTTTTGAGATTTTCTTATTTATTAATTTGATCATTTATCACTATAAAGTTTTTTCTTAGTATTGTTTCACTGTATCCCATAAATTTTAGTATATTGTGATTCATTTTTGTCTTCAGCTATTTTCTAAATTATTTTGTGATTTCTTCTTCGATACACTGGTCTTTTAAAAATGCATTGTCTAATTTTAACATATTTGTGGGTTTTTTTTTTTTTTTTTTGAGACAGAGTCTCATTCTGTCACCCTCGGTAGAGTGCTATGGCATCACGGCTCACAGCAACCTCAAATTCTTGGGCTCAAGCAATTCTTTTGCCTCAGCCTCCTTAGTGGCTAGGACTACAGGCACCTACCACAATGCCTGGCTATTTTTTTGTTGCAGTTGTCATTGTTGTTTTATCTGGCCTGGGCTGGTGTATGTGGCTGGTGCCCTAACCACTGAGCAATGGGAGCGTAGCCATATTTGTGGATTTTCCTATTATCTTCTCATATTAATTTCTATTTTCATTCTATTGATTTCAGAGAGGCATTTCAATCTTCTTAATAATTTTAATTTTCCCAAATTTTTAAAGACTTATTTTACAACCTAACATGCACTCTATATTGGAAAATGTTTCGTGTGTACCTGAGAATACTCTGTATTCTGCTGCTCTTGGTGGAATGTTCTGTATGATTTGTTAGGTCTAGTTGGTGTATAGAGTTGTCTAAATCTTCTGTTTCCTTATTGATCATATGTTTGATTGTTCTATCTATAACTGAAAGTGAGATATAAGTCTCTTGCTATTATTGGGTAATCTATTTCTCCCTTCAGTTCAGTCAGTGTTTGCTTCATAATGTTTTTGAACTCTAATATATAAAAATGCACAGCAACCTCAAACTCTTGGGCTTAAACGATTATAAATTTTATATATATAATTATAGCAGTTATATATATTTATAATTGCAATTATAGAGTGATTATATATTTATAATTAAGTGATTATATATATTTATAATTCTTAATGAATTTACATTTTCATCATTATATAATGCCCTTCTCTGCCTCTTGTGACAGTTTTTGTCTTAATGTCTATTTTGTCTGATATAAGTTTGGCCACCCTACTCAAGTTTCCTATTTGTGTGGAATATCTTATTCTATATTTTTACTTTTAGCCTAAGGTTGTCCTTAGATCTAAATCTAATCTCTTATAGACAGCACATATTTGGATTTTATTTTCTTGTCCATTCAAACTATGTCTTTTAATTGATATTTTATCCGTTTACATTTAAAGTACTTACTGATAGAGAAGGATTTACCATTGCTATTTTGTTAATTTTTTCTCTATGTCTTTAGCTTTTTTGTTTCACCTTTGCTGATTTTTCATAGTGATATATATCTCATTTTCATTTTTAAAGTATATTCTGTAGATATTTTCTTTGTGTTTATCATTGCAATTATATAAGAAAGTCTTATATAGGCTGGCTGCCTATTGCCCAGTGGTTAGGGCACTGGCCACATGCTCCAGGGCTGGTGTGTTTGAACTCTGCCAGGGCCTGCTAAACAAAACAAACAAACCAAAAAAACATATGCACACACACAAAAAGTCTTAAAGTTACAACAGTTTTAAACTGATAACAACTTAACCTTAATTGTGTATGAAGACTCTACTTCTTTACATCTCTGTTCTCTTCACTTTATCTTATTGATGGCAGATATTGGCTGTTTTTATATTGTACATCCATTAGTTTAGATTTATAATTACATTTTATACTTCTGTTTTTAAAATTATGTAACAAATTTAAAAGTGATTTACACATCTGTATTGCCACACTAAAGAATTGTATATTTGTCTATATAGGTATTTATTTTTATTAGGGAGTTTTATATTTCTGTATTTTGTGTTTTGTGTATTATCCTTTCTCTTCAACTTGAAGAATTCCTTTTGGCATTTCTTGAACTCCCTCAACTTTTGCTTATCTAAAAATGTCCTGATTTATTTTCATTTGTCAAGTACAATTTTGCAGGATATAGTATTATTGGTTGGCTCCCCCCAATATTTAAACATATTATCTCACTTCCTTATAGACTACAAGGTTTATGCTGAGAAGTCTGGTGGTAATCTATATAGCTTCCTTATACTTGATGGGTTGCTTTTTTTGTGCTGATTTCAAGATCCTCTCTGTCTGTGATTTTTGATAGTTTGAGTGTCTAATGTAGGTCTTTTTTATATTTATCCTAGTTGGATTTCTTTGACTTCTTGAATTTGTGTGCTTTTGGCTATCATTTTTTCCTCATAGGATCTCTGCTCCTTTCTCATTACATTATGACACATAAGTAAAAAAGCTGGTAGAATTCAGAGCTACCAAGAGTCAATTATTCATGTTAATCTTTGTGTGTCTGTGTTTATAGCAATAGGGTGACTGAACTAGGGGAATATGGGTTATTTTTAGAGGAAAAATTTTTTTTTTTTTGCTGTTTTTGGCCAGGGTTGGGTTTGAACCCACCACCTTTGGCATATGGGGCCAGTGCCCTACTCCTTTGAACCACAGGCACAGCCTAGAAGAATTTTTTCTTTTTAAATGAAACTCAGGAAGGTGGGTGAACAAAACTTTGAAATTTAACCTTATCTATATAATACTATTTCTTCATTATTATATTATTGCTTAAACTTGGGAATTCAAATAATGGATAGTTAATTTGAGATAAAATGATTGTATAAAAGCAGGCAGAAAATCAATATACTATACTACAGTGCAATACAACAGCAAAGTAGGGGGAAATTACATGGCAAAGGAAGTCGGGGGAAATGAAGATGCAAGATTGAAGTGAAGTTAACATAAGAAGGCTCATATCTTAGTTATTTTTACTGATGGGAATACTGCTGTCATTCTTATTCTGTGTTGCTCTGTGTATCAGGGTAAGTAAATACACTTATTGAGCAATTTCTGCACACCAGGTATGGTACGGTGTGGTTTTATGTATTTTAATCTTTGTAACCACATTACAAAGCAATTATTAATGTTTCAGAAGAAACATGTTTAGTATGGTATTCGATGTCTTTCATATAATATATGATGACTCAACATTAGCTTAATAAATATAAATACATGTTTATTCAAATACAAGATATCTTCTGAATTCTCCTTATTGGGTTTCTAATCTTCCTTACCTAAAATTTAAACTGATAACTACAGACTAGGAAAAGGATCATGATAGATTATATGCATTAATAGCAACAATAACTGTAACAATGGCACCTACTATGCGCTGAATGTTTGTTTCCCTGAAAATTCATATTTTGAAATTCTGATTCCCAATGTGATGGCATTAGGTGGTGGGGTCTTGAGAAGAGATTAGGCAGACACCTCATCGTTTGGGTTAGTGCCATTAAAAAAGAGGTTACCAAGCTCTCTTTTGCCCCTTTCATCATGTGAGGACACAGCAAGAAGGCATTATCTATGAATCAGAAAGCAGGCCCTCATCAGATACAAAATATGCTTGTTCCTTCATCTTGAACTTCCTAGTCTCCTCAACCATGAGAAATTAAATTTCTGTTGTTTACAAGCTACCTAATCTAAGGTATTTGGTTACACTAGCCCAAACAGACTAAGATAGCAACAAATATATATAGACTGCCTGTGAGTTGGGCACTGTTTTGATTTACATATATTAATTCATTTAAGTTTTACAATTCCATGAGGATGAGTACAATTTTTATTCCTCACTTTACAAATAAAGAAACTGAGGTGCAGAGCTGAAGTCACTTGTGTTGCTAAGTAGGGAAGGCAGGATTTGAACGTTGATTCAAGGTCCCGGCTGCACTTTGCAATCTGAACTTCAGGACCTGGTTGCCTTTCTTCAGTGATTTATCTAGCTGTACCTTTGGGTGTGGGCCCACAAGACCAAGTTTTCCCTAATTTCTCCTTTCAGGTCTCCTGTGGTCACTCTGGCAAGTATTGCTTTCTAATGCTAAAGGTAAATATTGCCTTGCCAGCTTTTGTATTGTAGAAGAGAATTTGAAGTCATGGAGTAAAGTAAGAATCCATTCAGCTTTCAGGTGACAGGAGAGGTGAGCATAAGTCAACTTGTTATATTTGCAAGATTACCAAGTCTTTACTCTCAAAATGCATATACACAGGACAATAAGTATGACATGCGAGGCTCCATTCTCTAATCCTTATCAGTGTTCATTTCCTGAACTGAGATAAATACGTGGCTTAGGAATGCCTTAGAAGAATCAAAAGATGCATACTGTGAACTTTCTTAAGATTTGAAGCTCCCTGAGCGCAGGGAGTAAATCTTTGTACCCCCAGTGCCTATCTTAATCTGTGGCAAATAGGCACTCAATAAATGTTTTAACTACATAGTTAAGACAATTTGTAAATGTTAAGATAGTAATATATTGAATCAGAGTTTAGAGAAATAGCCTGTATGTTATTTCCACACTTTGCTTTCATATCAACTTGTAACTCCTCTTTCAAAATTTAGCTCAAGTGTTAGTTTCTCCCCATAGCTTCCCCTTTTGCCTAAGTAGTACATCATTATGCCCTCAGCAGTCCCACAGAATTATGTGTATACCTCTCTAAACTCTCGCAGACTGTATGTTCACATTTCTCATTCTTCAACTGTGAGGTCTTCTGGGGAAGAAATGTTTCTTATTATATGTAGTACAGTTCCTGAGGCTTACCAGATGCTCATAAATGTTTGATGAATCAATGAATACATAACTGCGTAGACCAGACCTTGAAGCCCAAACCCATTTCCACACATAAAGAAGACGAAACCTCCATTATTGTTACATTTACATTTATTTAATTACTAAATGTTTACTGAATATTTGTTATATACTACATATCTGACAAAATGGACATATTATTTTGAAAAAAAAAAAGAGATAAAATTTACATCTTACATGTAAGATGAAACTTACATTTATTGACTTAATTGTTGAATAGTTATTATTTACTATATGCCAGGCAGAAAGGACAGAAACAAATCATCTGTCCAGTGTTAGTTTTAACTTTCAGGAATGCTCAAATCCTCATCATAAAAAGCCTTTCTGCTGAGTTAGCATCCATTTTTTTCTTTGGTTAATCTTTATTCACAGTTTTCTTAAGTGACTTTTCAAACTCTGCATGATCGCGCAGTCCATTCATTACTCCAAATGTTGTATGAAAGACTAGAGGAATTACCATTGCTTTTATGTCTGTTTGACAGAGTAGCATCCAATGGAGTAAAACCCTTCCTTTCTGTGGCAATGGGACAGTATGATACCTAAAAAGTAGAAAGAGTTAATCACTTTTCCTGGATAATATTTTATCATAAGTTTGTTATTTCTCCTCAGCTAATAAACTCCATCCTAGGTCTATCACGTAGACAGCAAAAAAGTTAAAAGTTAGCTATTTGAAATACCAAACTACTATACTTGATTAAAACACGTCATTGAGAGCTGAAGAATAAGAAAAGTTTGCTAAACTTTAAAATAAAATTACAGGAAGGGAAAAAGAAAGGAAGAAAAGAAATAACAGACTTACTTAACTGCCAGACGTCCATTTTTAGAAAAAGCCAAACCACTGGGATATAAAACACCACATACTATGGCAATCAGTGAACTTCTAAAAGCACAATTTTCTTTGCTTATATTATCTGGAAAACAAAAGTAAATTCAGTCTCCCTTTAAAACTCGGGATAAGAGCTTTAAGATAGTATTTCATCTCATAGAATAGTTACCTGCAGTGTTTCCAACCACAATGAAACTGTAGGTAAGACTATTAGAAATACAAAGTCTATGGCACATAACAAACTAAATGCATCACGTTTCAAAAATGGTCTTATATTTTAGCATATTGATAATTACCTTTTACTTACATGGTTATTATAGAAGCAATTTCATAATGAAAGAATAGTAAACTAGCAAATCGGACACTTGGATTCTAGGTGAATACATTTTTATTGTCTACTATGTGTCAGGCACATGCTAGATGCTAGGAAAGAGTGGTGCATAAAAGAGACTTGATTTCTGGCCTTCTGGACAGTTTACAAGGAAGAAAGACATTAGACAAATATTTAAATAATTCTAAGTGGGACAATGTTTTGAAGGTAAAGTGTATGCAGAAGATATCTAGAAACCTATCCTACCACAAGGGAGCCAGAGATTCCCCTGGGGAAAGGATATTTAAAGACAGACTTGAAGAACAAACAAGGGCTAAAGGCTCCATCAATTACTAGTTGTGCAACTCAAGGTAAAAAAGCAGGAAATAATATTACAAGTCCATAATATGACAGCGTTAACCATTTAACATACAGTATCTTTTAATTCTCACAACAATCCTGTGAGGTAAATACTATTAGTACTGATTCATAAATGAGAGAATGGAAGCTCCTAGATGAAATGACTTGCTGAATGTCACAAACTTAAATGGTAGGAGGTAGGGTCTGAAATCATGTGTATTGGCTCGCTGCCTGTAGCTCAGTGGCTAGGGTGCCAGCCACTTATGCTGGAGCTGGCAGGTTTGTACTTGACCTGGGCCTGCCAAACAACGACAACTACAACCAAAAAAAAAAAAAAAAA
>NW_003852396.1:17230622-17242724 GCF_000181295.1 Otolemur garnettii
CTGGGCATTGTGGTGGGTACCTGTAGTCCCAGCTACTTGGGAGGCTGAGGGAAGAGAATCACTTAAGCCCAAGAGTTTGAGGTTGCTGTAAGTGGTGACACCATGGCACTCTACTGAGGGCAACCTAGGGACATTCTGTCTCTAAATAAATACATATATACATAAATGAAATTATGTGTATTATATGACTAAAGTCTATTCTTTGTCTAGTATATTATATTGTTTCCTATTCACTTGAACATGCCTCTGAGTTGCTTATCTGTAAAAAAGAAACAGTAAATTACTTTGCCTAATTGGGAGGATTGTTGTGGGGATCAATAGGACAATACCTATGAAGATACTTTGTAAGTAAGTGGTGCAGCAATATATAAATGTAAGGGATTAGTATTAGCAGTAGCAATAGTATATGTTAAATTACTATCTTTATTTAGACATAATTACATTACATATTTGTAAATTTAAATTTACCTGAATAAAATAAAGCATCTGTTACAAAGAGCTTGTAAGCAACTATAGTAGACAAAAATGGAAGCGTAATCAATGATGCATATGTTTTCAAAGCACCATGTTTAACTTTAAAGCAGTGTCTAAAAATGAAATTTGCCAGTATTCCAGAGGATCCAGCTGTTGTTCCAAAGAGCACCATTCCCATTCCATTAAATGTCCTAATAGAAAAAATGAAAAGCAAAATTAAGTTCAACAGAATACTTTCATTCTTTGGTGATGCCATGATGTTTTCTCACACCTTTTCTATCTCCTCCCCCCCGCCCCTTATTATCCCTTCTCTCACTTTCTGTTTCTTGTTTTCTTTCCTTCTCATCTCTTCCCCCCATGCTCCTCCCTCTCTCTAACATTTCTTGAACGTTTACTATGTGAAAATATTTTCTAAGTGCTGGAGATAGGGCAGTAAATAAAGCAAAAGAGAAAACAATGCTCATTCCTCATGGAACTTGCATTCTAATAGGACCTTATGATTCTCTTTCTGAGAAGACGTAAGGTGATTCTAAAATAGAGCTCCTTTACAGAATTTTGGCCACAAATAAATATATGTTCCAATGTAGCCAAATTTGGTGAACTACTTAAATCCAAAAATTTCCTGCTATTAAAAACTAATTTGCTTAAGGTCATCTAAAAAATGCTGTTTACATTTGGTTAGGTCTTCTAGAAAATAACTATTTCTTAATTAGCCCAGACACATTTAAAATAATTTCTCTAGGATTTATAAAACCTCATCCAAAGAGATATGATAGATCTAATTTTCTTATTCTGACCCATACCTAAATCCAGAGATTTCTAAGGTTTAAGATCATCTGTCCTCTGATTTTTTCTTAAGCTCTATTATTCATTTAAAAGTCAAAATGATAATGTCAGACTGTATATGGTCCATGAAATCTGCATTTCACTGTAGTAAGAACTATGGCTGAGATAATCAATCCTAAACTGATGAATTATAATTGCTTCTCAGTTAAGTATAAATACCCCCTCCAGTGCTTTTCTCCTAATTACTAATTAAAATATATATTATAGAAAATGAATCAGCAATAATTTTTGACTTTATTTTTTTTTTTTTGAGATAGAGTCTCACTTTGTCACCCCTGGTTGAATGCCATGGCGTCATAGCTCACAGCAACCTCAAACTCCTGGCTCAAGCTTTCAGCTTCCTGAGTAGCTGGGACTACAGGTGCCTGTCATGATGCCCTGGCTAATTTTTCTATTTTTAGTAGAGATGGGGTCTCACTCTTGCTCAGGCTGGTGTTGAATTGAGTTCAGGCGATCTACCCACTTTGGCCTCGCAGAGTTCTAGGATTATAGGTGTGAGCCACTGCAAGCCCAATTTTGGACATTTTTTAAGTAAATGAAATTATACATAATCCTAAATATCCTAACAAGCCACTATTTTCATCTGTCCATGTTTCCCTCCAGTTCTCTTCAATAAGTTTCCTTCATAACCAACTCAATCACGTTAATCAGATCTTAAATACTCCTTAGAAAAAATAGCAGTACAAAAGATTTGCATATAGTTACTTAATTTCAGATTGGATGTATCTCTTACATTTCCTTTTTAAGACATTCAATTTTTTTTTCTATGATTTCAATGATCATTGGTCTTCTGAATTTTGTATCTCCTAGAAAAGAACCAGGCTGACCTTGAACAGATGCTGCCATCTTGATGTCCTGGAAAACACAAAATTCCAGAGCCATAATAACTAATGGTATTAGATATTAATATTAAATAGGATCTTATAAATTCTACAGATTCAGATTAAAAATATTTATAGTATAGTAATGTGTCAGGCCCTATATCATCCGGACTATATAAATTATACATCTAGTTCCCTATCAGCACCTGAAGTGAAAGAAGGGCCGTTGCTAGAAATAGTTATGTGGTATGCATGACAACTGACAACGTCCACGGAACATAAAGGAGTGCCCAGTTGGCTAGTACTATCTTCACAGAAACTAATGAGGTTAAAAACAAACAAACAAAAAAACCCCCCTGCAACCTCAGACAAGATACTCTCTGAATTGTTTGCTCTGGGTAAGGCTCTCAGGTCTCTGCACAAAGTCTTAATAACATGTGTTACATTTTTTTGCCACTCTGGCATTGTGGGGATCAAGGGTTGTATTTAATTTCATTTAAACAGGGAAATATGGACACTTCTTGCAAATCCAAATGTTGCAAATGTTTACTACAATAGTAAGTGGAGGGGCTGTTAATACAAAATTGAGTACTTTTTCTTCCGGATTAGCTAAATAGATAGAAAAAATTGATGGCTTTTCACAAATTTACACAAGTCTCCATTTTTAACGTTTATAGTCAAGACAAATATTAAATTTCAAATTTAAAGAGTCCTAGGCAAAAGAATTAGAGTGGACTAAGCATAATGAACACAGAGGATACTTCATAAAACAGTGGTTTTCAACCTTAAGTGTGCACAAGAATTGTATTGAGTATTTGTTTGAAATGCAGTCTCTTGAACTTCCTCCAGAGGTATCAGGATTCAACAGAGGTAGGGTGAAGCCTGTAGTACCAAGTGCTCCTGATGCTGTAGTCAATAAACACACAACACGCTGAGTATCTGTATTACTCATTTGGCCATAGCATCAACATCCAGAAGGTATGGGCTTCTTTGTACCATCTTATGGTGTTACATAATGAGTGTTTCTTTCCCTGGACCATTCATTTCAGAACTGCTTTTTCTTTAAACTATCTGAAGAGGACTGGGGGCAGGGACCTCTACAAATTGCAATTTTCAAGAACTAGACTTAAATCTAGGTTTTCTACACCTAACCTCTGTACAGGGAAAAGAATCATGATTACAGGACATTAAATACTGAAACACTGAAAACAGGACACCAAACATGTACTGAGTGTTGGCCCTAAACGTTGCAAGGCACTGTCAAAAGAATGGCCTGCTTTCATTTTAAGTTTAAAATATAAAGATTTGCTATAACACCTTTTTCTTTTCTTTTTCTAAATATTTTTACCAGGGAAGAGCATGATAGCAGTTCTCCATTTTCACAAATTATGGGGTTGAGTTTCCCACATTTGGAGAAATTGCAGGAGTCAGCCCATCTGTGGTGGAATGGATAAGCCTTGCCTTGGGAAAACCACCTTCCTGATCATGGTATCTCCCCTGACCTTTTGATAAGTATAACCAACATTTTATCTAAAAATTAAGCCAAGGCCACTCAATTGGTCATCACGCTTATGTCAGCAACAGAGCTTTTAGGTTTATAGTCTGCAAAGCCTTTATGTTAATTATTTCACCAGACCTTCAGAATTTTATTTAATATTCACTCATCATTTATGGAGCACTTGGCATATGTAGGTCGCCTGGGGAATTAAGATAAAAGTCAGTGTCCTCAGGAAGCCCCAAACTAGCAAGAGGTCAGGAAAAACAAAACAAAACAAAACATGGAATTTAAACGCAGAATGAGGATGTCAAAAATAAATAAATAAATAAACCTCAACAACTTATAGGAAAATTTAATTAGGAAGTGTGGGAAGGCTTCCCGGAGGAAGTGCCATCTAAACTAATCACCTGAGAAGTGATTAGTTCCCCACCAAGAAGGAACTTGGTGGGGAAGTTGGGAGGGATAGGCGCAGGAATATATTCTTTTTTTTTTTTTTTTTTTAATATTTATCTAATGCTATTACATTCTTAGAGAAAACATGCTTTATTCAAGTACTGAATATTCATTCAAATAGCAACTGAAGAACATTATATAAAGTTTGCTTCTTTTAGGGAGGGAAAAAAGGCTTCTCCTCTCCCTCCTATGCTCTTTTGCTGGGCTAAGCTTTATACTGGCATAATACAGATTAACAGGAGAAAAGCCATATTTAATTACTTATGTACACATGGGAGTCCCACAAAATATGAGACCTGAAGAAGGGCCAGATGTCTGAAGCTTATATAGTACCCTGAGCTACAGACATGAAGAGGGGCTGGGGCTCCCGGGATGGGGACAATTTGGGAGGGTGAGACAAGAAAGTGTAGCAGGAATATATTCTAAGTTGACGAAAAGGCCTGCAAAGATCGGGACAAGAAAAAACAAGCTGCATATAATAAGGGCTAGATTCCAGATCGTCTATTGATCCTTTCTGTTTTCCGCTGCAATTGGGGACTTTTGATTGCCTTGCACAGACTTGGGAGCAGTACTCTTTCAGCTTTTCAATCCCCTTTATGTGAATCATCTCAGAAAAGTCTGTTAATAGTTTGAGGCTGCAGAAATCATGGCCCACACCACCTCGGGTTTCCACTTACCTTGGGCATTTCCCCAGATCCCAGTGATAGCACACCTGCATCTTTCGGGTCAGTACCAGCCTCACGCCCGAGCGCCGCCATTTTGGTGGCTCACGTGACTTGCAGGTGGGCGGGGACCCAGAACGCCCTGGGCGGGAAGTGGTGCTGTCCTACAGCTCACACCTCCAGCTGGCAGCCCAGACCCGCCCCCACTCAGTCAAACGCCGCGCCCTCCATCCGGGCTGTGATTGGACGTGATGTCCCGAAATTACGGCCACTCATTGGCTTCAACAAGGTCCAGACGCCTGTGGACCCGCCCCCACGCTTATTATTTCCTCCCCCTTCTATTTGTCAGCCCGGCTCCCTCTTCTCCTCCGGTCCAGAGGGGAACATGGGGCGGCCGGAGCGCAGGAATGTTGCTGCGCGCTGGCCTGTCCTTAGGGCAGTTTCATTAGCTGGGGACTAGCTACGCGCCCCTTTCACTCCCTGAAAGAGCTAACCCCTGTGACCTGGCCCTGTGTTGGGGTTAAGGCTCGCATCAGGGCGCCTCCTGCTCAGAGCCCCGCGGCGGCCGCCCGGCACTGTCGGAGCGGCCCTGACTAGCCTCCTCCTTTCGCAGCCGTCTGACTCCCTCCAGTCTGTAGTCCCCTCAGATCTCATCCTTTCGCCCCGCTTGGAAAGCGACCTGAGAGAAATTTGCGCCTTATCCCCCTAGAAGACCCACTTCACTTGTCAGCCTGTGTTTCGGGGTGGGAGGGACTGCGAGGAGGCCTGGCACTATTCTGTGCACGTTAAAAACCAAGCAGTATCTCCCAGACCGTCAACCCCCGACCCTCCAGTCTCCATGTCTTAGAGAAGCCAAATTCGAGAGTTATATAATTTCTTGTGCTGCTGTTTCTCCTGCCTGAGGAAACATTTCATCGCATGGAGGGTGCAGGACATTTCAGTGCTCTTCTATAAAAGAACGGGTTGTGGGCAGGGGTGGCCAGCGGTGGCAGAGAAATGTCTTGTCTTTTCTGCAAAAGGAAGGTGGGTAGTTTGAAGAGAGATTGAAAGAAAGGGTGGATGTGAAAGCCAAGCAGCTGCCACTGTCTCATTTAGAAAATCGCGGACCGTTTGCACAGCTTATGCTTACATGTCTAATACTACTACGGCGTCTCTGAAAACACCTTTGGGGGAAGGTTTGGCTTCTCCCCCTGAACACTCTCAGTGTTTTTCCTCGCCGGATAGGGAGCTGCTTGGATGCGAAGACATGGCATGATGTGAATGACTCCAGTGTGAAGAAATCTGCTTCGCCAACTCATCCTGCATCAAGTGCCCATTGAGTCGCACTGTCACTTTAATGTCTCCATGCCAAGGGATTGCTTTCCTTTTTTCCAATCCTCTCGATTAATACATGGGAGGATCAGAATAAGAGGGGCATTAAGGATCAAGCCTGGGGGGCGTGGAGAGCACAGAAGAAAAAAATGAAAGTGACAGCAAGCTGGCTCCTGTCGTGCTGAAGGGTGAGATCCGGAACTTCTGATCCAGTAAATAGAAGGGGGGCTGTGTTCTGCCCCAGAAAACTGTTCAAACTCACCCACCTTTTTATAGACAAGAGTGAAAGAGGTTTTTAAAAGTGTTTTTTTTTTGGGGGGGGGATTAAATTTTTCTCTAAAGAATTAAGGATCTTTATCATTATCCAGTTTTTCTTTGAATTTGGTCATGTATAAAGTAATGAGAAAGCTGTCTAAATTTGGTTTGTGCCTTCATTGAGTTAGTCATTGAACGTCCAAAAATGTTGCTGCCAGAAGAGGAGTTTTAATAACGTTTTCTATGCTTGCAATACTTTTCTCAGTTTTTTAAAGCAGTATAATTATTTTATAAAAATTGCAAAACTTGAAAAACTCAAAAGTTACTTTTCTCTAAACTCTGTGGGCAGTGAAAAAAGTTTAGTTGTGGAAAAACTACGTCGTTATTTTATCTTTATCTGAAATAGAAGACTCAGCCTGGATTTCAAAACTGAACAGTGAAGTGATTTGCAACAGTTACCTGGTTTTTGGCCTCAATCCAGCTGGATAAAGGTGAGACCTGAAAAGAGATCTTGAATCCTGTAGCAGTGGAAAGACCCAAGAATGCCAATCAAGAAGAAAGGTGGGCTATGAGCTTCCTCTATGTTTCTCCTTTTTCTTGGTTCTAGTATTTGTAATTTAAATTGTATTCCATTTGACAGTAGAATTTTGCTTCACTTTGGAGAAATAATTATAATAATATCGTTTCAGTGGTACATCATTCAGTAATATTTTGCTAAAGTGAAATAGACTATAGTATTTATAGACATTTGTGATTTCATAAATTAGGTTGTTTACATCATTATTTGTAATAAGAATAGAGTACCACTGATTTGGGATTTTCTTTAGCTTATTTTCTTGGCTTGTAAAGTTGCTTTTAAGCAATCTTTAAAAAAAGAAACTTGGACAATGGTGCTCTTCCCCATGGACTTAACATTTATCAAGCTAATTATATATTAGTAAAAGATAATAATGCAATTTAGTTTGCACTGAACAAAATCATAGACTTATAGTTTATCTTTTGATTAAAAACAGATTTCATATTTGGATTTATTCTTGTATAAATCTTCACTTTTCTGATAAAACATAAATTTGACAACTGTTATGTTTTTCTGGATGTATACATTATCCAGTAACATGATCGGCAAGTTCCCAAATGAGGCAGACACCTGCTTTTCTCTTCCCAGTTTTCATTATTGGAATTGGTCAAGATCCAGTGTGTTCCTGAAGCACAGTTATGGGTCATTCTTTGGGGATTCAATATACTCTCGATCTACTCTGGGTTAACTTTGCTCCAGAATATCCTGATGAAGCCAGTTTGGTATTTTTTTGTTTGTTTGTTTTTGTTTCAACATGACAGAGAAGATGACATCAACTATAAAAAGTTTCTCAAGCTTAGAATTAAAATTTATACAATCACTTTTTCACTCTGCTGGGCTAACATATATTCCAATATGGTTTAGTTTTGTAAACTGCCAAAATCTGCTACTAAAGCTTTGGGTAAACTGTAAAGCGCAACCTGGCTCTGCATGATGTTTAATCCTTCTACCTATAGATTTGGAAGATGCACTGAGGAAAATTATAATCCCTGAGATGCTTTACCCAAGCCGATATCTATGGAGATATGCTATGTAAAACCTTTGAAACACCTACAGCTGTGCTTTTTGCGTACTGGGATTGTTTCTTTCTCCTCTTGTTTCTTATAATACCCCTGAGAGAAGTAAACTCTCTGTGATATTTTGGAGCCACACTTGTCCAGATCTGACACAGCTGGTTTAGCAAGAACAAGAATGATTTGAGGAAGACAGCCAATAAACGATGTGGCTTTCTGCTGTTTCTTTCTGCTATTCTTTCTGCTGTTTCTCTAGGCAGTTCCCTTTGAGCTGTCTTATTTCAGACTAATAATTGAATTAAATAGTGTGAGAGAGAGAGAGAAAGAAAAAGAGAGAGAGAAGAGAAAAAAGAAGTGAGAGGGAGAGAATGGGAGAGAGAAGGAGGAGAGGGAGAAGACAGAGAAATAAATAAATAAAAATATATGTGGGAAGGAAGAGGAGGAAGCACTATTGATGTTACAGGTATAACTTAGCAGGGTGAACTTAAGGTTTCTAAACCCAATAGACTGAATTTCTTAAAAGTTCTTACCTTTAAAGAACTGTTGCAGAAATTCCTGATACATTATTGAAAATTATAATACTGTATAAGAAAGTATCAGAGAAACTTCCTCGCTTTCTTCTTTCCCATTTTCTTCTTCTCCCTCCCTCTTTCTCTTTATTCTTTTTTAAACAATGAATTGATGTAATGGATCAAAGTTTTAAAGAATCAACAAGTTCTCATTAGCAGAATAAGTATGCATTTGTATGATACTAAAGTATATGCATTATGTAATTTTCCTTATAAACCTATTTACTTAGAGAAACAATTTTTCTTGCTTTTAAATCTCTTAAAACTGTTAGTATTAAGATATGTATTTTTGAATGTGACAGACACCTAGCCAAACAAGTTATTATATGTGCATTATGTTTTTAATTGGCTAAGTGTACTATCTCTACTTTTTATATAATATAAGGAAGATATTTTAAAATTTAACCTAGATTGACTCTGCAGGGAGCACTGTCCATCATCTTGAATCTTTTTCTCTCTTCATTGTTACATAGGTATGTATGAGAGGTATGAAGAAAGAGCTGGACTTATTGTGATTTTAAACAATAATTATCCTTGTTGAGCCAAGTGTTTATTCATTCTTGAATTTATTCTTATTAAAATATGAAATTTTCATTAGACATTTTTATGGTATTTATTTAGCATATTGTTTATCAAAGTAGGGAGAAGATTCTCTCTTTGCATGTTATCGTGCAATAATATCACATATCTCCATAGTGGAAGTGGGAATGGGTGTGAACTCTCACTAAACCCATTTCTAGGTGCTATTCTTATCTGCTTTGGTTAAGCTGAAATTGCTGTATCTTAAACTCCTGTGTTCACTGCTCTTTTGCTCTATCGTATTACTTCCTACCTCTTCCACTCCATTCTCTTCACATTTTTATAGATCTTAGTTTTATCAACAGAAGCCTTCTGTTTCTCTGCTACAGATATTTTCCCCTAGCAGTTGTTTTTCACTTGGGATTCTCTCATCTGCAGTAGTAACTTGATTTGCTGCCAAATGAGCCCTTAGGACAATTTTTGACATAGTTTAATTCGTGAAAATTTAGAACCGATCCAGGATAAGTTGTATTTTATGATATGATGCAAGATCAGTGTGTTGTAAGGTCTATTTCAATGCCTTCTTAAATTGATCTGATACACTTTCATGTTGGGTTAATGTAAGAAATAAAAGTTAATGACAGTTGTGTTTCCCTTCCTGTGTTTTTAGCAGAAAGTTGCCATTTTAAGGATAAAATGGACTTCAAAATTTTTTAGTAGACGTTGGTTTTCTTTGAACAGTTTTTTGTTCTCCTAATAATTAAATATTTGAATGATATTAATGCCTTTAATACTTTGAGAGAGATGCTTATTTTGTGTGTTTTTTAAAAAAATTCTATTGATTATTTTCAGAGCTTCTTTTAAACCAGTGTAGAAGTCTACCTGAACTGATTTATTTATAGGACACTGTTTCCTTTGAATTCATTTTTTGCAACTATTCTCAGACATGTCATGGAGGATGTATAAACAGATTTTACTGTGTGCTGATTTTACCATGCAATGAAAGTTAAATACTATATTTTTCATAGTTATATGTTTTGACATTGTATCTGTTAAAGGGACACTGAAGAATGTTGCATAATTAGAATTATAAGATATAGTATTACCATATATCTCTTGGGTATACTTGATACTGAGATTATTGCTTACTGGGCTCACAGTCTAAGTTATGCCATCACTTTATATTGACTGTACTTCATAAAAGTGTCATTTCTGTTTTTCTTTCTTCTCTCTGAGGATAGGACCTTAGAACTGTTCTGTTTATTTCATTTTCATTTAAAGTTTTCTCTTTTCATTATTTGTTTCCTTCACTTTGTGACTAAACCTTTTTGTAGTATATCACTAATTTACATTTGACTCTCCTTATCTGGGTGTGCTTTCTTTCCATCTGTAGCTTTCCTTAAGTTATTTTTGGAGACAGAGTCTCACTATGTTGCCCTCGGTAGAGTGTGCTGGCATCATAGCTCCCAGCAACCTGCAACTCCTGGGCTCAAGTGATCTTCTTGTGTCACCCTCTCGAGTAGCTGGGACTACAAGTACCTACCATAATGCCTGGCTATTTTTAGAGATGGGGTCTCGCTCTTGCTCAGGCTGGTCTCGAACTCCCAGGCCTCCCAGAGTACTCAGATTACAGGCATGAGCCACCATGCCCAGCCTTTCCTTAAGTTCTTTAAATAATTTTTTTTGAGAATCAATAAAGAGGAAGTATATATTAGTCACACCTCAGAGATATTGTGGTTTTGGTTCCAGACTACTGCAATGAAACAAATATTGCCATAATGTACGTCATGCAAATGTTTTGGTTTCCTATTGAATATAAAAGTTATGTTTACATTATACTGTGTCTCTATAGCTTGCAATAGTATTATGTCTAAAAAAATATGAATTCCTTGAAGAACACATTATTGCTAAAAAATAGTAATAATCATCTGAGTCTTTGCCAAGTTGCAATCTTTTGGCTGGTGAAGGTACTTGCCTCAATGTTGATGGCTGCTAACTGATTAGGGTGATGGTTGCTATGTGTTGAAGTGGCTGAGGCAATTTCTTAAAGTAAGACAACAATGGAATTTGCCACATCAATTGACTGTTCCTTTCACGAAAGATTTCTGTGTAGCATATGATGCTGTCTGATTGCGTTTTACCCACTTTTTTCAAAATTGGAGTCAAGTCTCTCAAACCCTACTATTGGTTTATAAAATAAGTTTATGTCATTTTCTAAATCCTCTGTTGTCACTTCAACAATGTTCATACATCTTCACCAAGAGTAGATTCCATCTCAAGAAACTGCTTTCTTTGCTCATCTTTAAGAAGCAAGTCATACATTCAAATTGTATACTGAGATTGTAGCAGTTCAGTCACATCTACTTCTGCTTGTAGTTTTCTTGCTTTTCCCATACCATCTGCAATTAATTCCTCCCTGAAGACTTGAATCCTCAAAATCGTATGTGAGGATTGGAATCCGCTTCTTCCTAACTCTTGTTGGTGTTGATATTTTGACATTCTCCCATGAATGGTGGATGTTCTTGATGGCATCTAGGATGGTGAATTCTTTCCAGAAGGTTTTCAGTTTACTTTGCTCAGATCTATCAAAGTAATCACTGTCTATGGCATGGTAGTTTTACAAGTATAATTCTTATGTAATAAAACTTGAAAGTTGAAATTCCTCCCTGATCTGGGGGTTGCCGAATGGATGTTGTATTAGCAGGCATGAAAACAACATTAATATCTTGGCACATCTTCATCAGAGCTCTTGGGGGGTGACTAGGTATGTTGTCAATGAGGAGTAATATTTGGAGAGAAATCTTTTTTTTTCTGACCAGTAGTCCTCAACAGTAGGTTTAAAATATTCAGTAAACTACATTATAAACAGATGTACTGTCATCCAAGCTTTGTTGTTCCACTTGGAGTAGATTTAGCATAATTCTTAAGGGCCTTAGGATTTTTGGAATGGCAAATGAGAACTGGCTACAACCTAAAGTTACTAGATGCATTAGCTTTGAAGAAGAGAGCATCCTCAAAGCTTTGATACCAGGCATCAACTTTTCCTCTGTAGGTAAGAAAGTCCTAGTTGATGTCTTATTCTTTTTTTTTTTTTTTTTTTAAGA